>NW_027493574.1:0-381518 GCF_021521415.1 Bidens hawaiensis | reverse complement strand
TCGATGATTAGTACAAACCTGAGTTGAAAAACTTCCCCATATAGCTTTAACTCTTCCATTCTCATCAGTTAGTACTCCTGAAAAACTGCTACCAAAATCTACAAAAAAGCAACCAACATCATTAACTAATTGATGTATCTAAATATGTTTTAAAATTCATTAAAAAATGGATAATGGTATTTACCAGTATCAAGCTCTATAACTTCCATGTTGGTTGCTCTATAACGCGGTGAATCAGCTGAACTTATCTTTAGAGGTGCATACGGATTGGTTACAACAGATTTTCTAGATGTTGCTTGTAAACTCTTATTTAATCCCACAAGATACACATCCTCTCCACGCCTCAATGCAGGTTCTATCACAAAATGAAATAAAAATGAGAAAACATCTCAACCATTGATCTGGTACAAGTTTTTCTACCTGGAAGAAGTTGGGCAGCTCGGACTACTGAACTACCAGCGGGTCCAAGGGCAGAAGGGTCATATGCAATAATTGCATAGTTATGAACAGGATGGAGAAAGACCACCTGAAAAATCAAAACTTGTGACAAAAATAAACGGCCGGCTTCTTAATTTTTTTAATATCTGTTTCATACCTCCCCAGGAATTTCGATTGGAAAGGCGGCAAAAGAAAGCATGACGTCAGATGCTGATACGGCAACAGTATTCTTGTCAACTGCAACTAACCCCATTTCTTCTGAATGATAGATAATGACACCAGTTCCAAAAAAATGCTGTGCATAAACACCATCAACCATACATGATGATGGTACATGAACCTGACACGTCATACACCAGTAAATATAAATATTCCAAAAGTTGTACACAAATCCCATCAAATAGTAATAATAAATGAACGATGATTTGATTTTGAAGATGTTACCGAAAACATGACCAGAGTAGGCTCTATCACACGCTCAGCAACAGAAGCATTACCAGAGCCTGCTGATGTGTCTTGATCTTCCATATCCGCAGATGAATCTTTATCGGTGGATTCCTCTTGAACATGTGCGGAGCTACTAGTGTCCATGCTGGCAACACCATTAGGTACTTGGGAATTTGAGGGCAAAGCCGTCTTTCTTATCCAAATACCAGAAGTGTCGTTGCGTGTATATATGCTAGGTGAAGCATACCACTCTTGGCGGTTAACTGTAACAAGAACAGACTGCGAACAAAAGAAAGTCAATATTATCCACCAAAACATCCAAAAAATATACTTTAGCAATATTATTATTAAAATACCTTCCTCCTGTGTCGATCTTTGTAGTTTATGTATTCTAATGGAACCCGAGCTCCTTTAGAGAGATTGGATAGAACATTAATGAAGTCTTCAACATTTGAAATGTCTTCATTGGCTAATCTTTTGATAATGGCATGCCGTGGGACCCCGGCTCGATAAAGCATGTAACTGCAAATGAAAAAAAGATACAAAAACAAATGGTTGAACATTTCATTTTCAGAAGTAGACCAAAGAGAAACCATGTTAACTGCACACATATTTACCCGGGTTCTGCTACATATACAAGACCACATTTAAAACGAAAATTCCTAGCTTGTTGATATGAGAGCGGGTGTATAATCCCCCCACTAACTTCCAAAAAGTAGTTTGGAGTTATGGAGTGTAAATCCTCAACCTGAAACAAAACACAATATTGAATTTTCCAACACTAAATTTTTGTAAAGCACAAAACATGGATGTAAGAGACCGGTCAACCATCACTCACCACTAACTGAACGGTCAAAGATGTGCCACCCCTTTCAAACTCTAGCTCAACATTTTGGCCCACACTGTCATCAAGTAAAGTCTCCATCTTCAGAAACTGAGTAATCACCTGCGTAAACTCTAGTTCATTTAAGCATAGTTTTACAAATGATAGTTTAAGAAACTATATTCATATAGCACATACCTCCCCATTCATGCGAACAAGAACATCACCCGGTTCCAAATGTTTACAAGCTGGGCCACCTGGCACCTACAGCATACCCGTGACGATGTCAGACATATTTGCTCAGCTGAATCTGTAGATAGCAATTTCACAACAGAATCTGAAAAACTTACCACAGAGTCAACTACAAGCATCCCGGTTTCAGTTAGTGGAGATGCATGGCGAACCAACTAACCCAAAAACAAATCAAATACCAGAACATTCAAAATTGTTTTTACAAATCAACAAATAAAGTTGAATAAAAACTAACAGACCTGCTCTGTTTCACTTTGTAAACCGAGCCTGCGTGTTTCATCAAATCCTTTGTGGACAAAGGTTGCCTAACAGAAACAAGAGACTGATAATAATTATAATAACAACATTAAGTTTAATAATGAAATTAACTTTCAGCTAATGTAACCAACAAACCTGGAATGTACCGCGAGGTACTGTAACAGCCTGCCACTTATCTTGACTAGAATCTCTTCCTTCTTGCAAGAAATTTAATGCCCTAACAACCTGCAAATGCAAACTTCAGAGTTTATGCATGATTCCTTAGAAAACATAACATTTCTTGTTCCAACATATAATATTGTACTTACTCGTTCTAAAGGAAAGTAAAATGCCGAGGCACTAGAAGAGTTGCTGCCAGCGTTTAATGCAACCGCACGTCCTTTCCAATCAACGACTGGGGACCCACTCGAACCGCCTTTAGTACCTGAAGCTGCCTGTTGTGGGAAATCAAAATAATATAAGAAATACAAGCTACTTGGTCAAAGTCTAGAATAACCCAAAAATAGTAGCATTAGTAGTTGGAAGTTCACCTGTATGTAGAATGTATTGAAATCATTGTAGCCATCTCTGCAGCAAGAAAATATCTCATTGTTAACAAGTGATGCATAGCGGTGATCTTTTATTCATCTTTTTCACTATTATTACATATGATATAATTCAAAGAACACATATGAAAGCAGAACAAATCAGGCATATAGGTGTAGTAAATCAACCAAATATAATGTAAGCTGCAAGGATTTTAATCATCTTTGGCACGAAGTTAATCCAAGAGCTAGCATACTCATACTTGGACCAATTCAAAATGTGCTAGAAAAGGTTCGAAATGGCATAACTTTTGCTCCTTTAGAGTTACGGGACCCATTACTAATGGATGAAAAATCTCAATGGGCCCCGGATTTCAATCTCTTAACAAGTTTCCCCAGTTTTAGCAAACTAGAATAACTTACTTTACATTGTAAATACGCATAAATCTTTAGTTATTTCCAGTTTTAAGATTCAATATTATATCAATTTTCTTATCAAGAGCATTCTTGTTACAACTTTATCAAACCAAGAATATAAACAAAGAAAACACTGTGAAGCAGCATACTTCCTATAATGCGGTGCATCTCTGTCTAGACGCGCAAGAGTACCCGCCAAAATAGAGATCTTCTCTCCACTATCATTCCCAACAACTCTAATTTCCAGTCCAACAGAAGCCGCTTCAGGAGCCAAAGGTATCTCCTCATAGCTCAGAAACTTCACCGCGGCAGGATCATACCGAAAGAATCCAAAATCATGAACCTAAAAAATTGCACAATCAGTCAATCACAATATTATAATTTATATATCACCACAAACTGTCACACACTCACACACATCAATTATCTTATCAAGTATTAACAAACCAACTCACAGGGTCTCGGTATATCGGATACACCGGAATCTCTTCCCGGTTCACAAACATAGCTTCAGCTGTCACCGGACCTACAAAACACACACACTCAAATTAAAAGTCAACTCAATTACTATAAAAGTCAACTTATATTATCACAGTTAAAAAGTAATGTTTTTACATCGAAACGGAAACATAATTACCTGGTTTAACGACGTGGCGATTAGTTAAAATAATTCCACGACGCTTATCAACAACGAACCCCGTGGCGTGGCTTGCAGCAGCGGACTCGGTATCAAAGGCTCTACACGCCGTCGTACGGAGCACAACCACCGCCGGAACGACCTTGTGCAGCGCTTTACGCCAATCCTCAGCCGTCGCGTGGTTGTCTCCTGACGGAGGATCGATTTCCATGGACAGATCATCATCGGGAGGATTAATAACATCCAATGACTCCGATTGTGATGCTTCCAGTGAGTCGTCCATATCCGGTGACTGTGTATGGTGGTGAAATGAAACTCCGGTGACGGTTACGGTGGTGATTACAGAGGTTTTTGAGAGATCGAAGGTGAAGAGTAAAATAGTTATAAACAGTTACAAATGGCTGTTGGAGTCAAACTATTGGTCAACTGTTAAAGTTATTGACAATTAGGTGTGAGCTTTTTATGTGAAGTTGGTGTAACCGATCCTTTTACCAGTAGTATATTTCAAAATTCTACTTTCCTTTTCTACTTTAGAATCATGCGAAATAGATGTATCATGTTGAGTCGAAACATCTACCTAAATTTGATCGGTATTAATTTGGTTTGTTATGGATAAAAAAAAATAATAAAAATTTCAAAAATGTAAAAACCAAATAAAAGAAACCAGAAACTGAAAAATAGCTTGCGGCACCTGTCATGCCTGTCAATATTATATATACTATACTATAATATAAAAAAGACAATATTATATATACTATACTATAATATAAAAAAGATTTTTTCACGAACTGTATTTTAAATATGGAGCGGAATCATTGCTTGATCTGGTAGTAAATGTGTATGACTTTTAATCAAAACTTTTTAAATGTTGTGGGTTCAATATTAGTTGTTCAGAAAATAAATATGAAAAGATACAAATTATAGTTACAAAATACACATGTATCTTAGGATTATGTAATACTTTTCTATTAAAAAGCCATACAATATTTGATACTTTTATATTAACAACCATACAATATAAATACAACATGTTTGCTAATAGACTAGAAGATACATATGAAAAAGACAAATTATAATTACAAAACATATATAACAAATGTTCGCTTGGTACCATTTTTCTTAACGGTGTTAACTTAATGGCAGTGATATCTTTTCCAAAGTGTTATAACACTTGTCAAACTCTCCTTAACCAAAGTTCGAATCTTTCTCTGTGATGCTTGCCCATATTTATAGAATTTACACTTAGTAGGAACTGTACGGGAACCTCCTCAAAAGGAAATCTATTAGCGAAAAACCCCTAGTCACATGAGTTAATTCATGATACCAAATTGGATAAAAAGGTAGTGTTTTTATTGATTTTATTTATGAAACCGGTGCTAGATAATATCATATAAATTAGTTGATTTAATATAATTTACTTCGTATATTATAAAACACTACTAGAGTGCTAAATATGAGACTTTTTAAGAAGAAAGAATAAAATGTTAAGTTGAAAATTCGACAGCAGTCCGGTTATTAAAACAAAATTAGGTAAAAGCAAAACTGCCAAGAAATGTGTGCCTTTTAGTATTTGATAAAAGATATAAAGATCTTTAATTGAAATTACATGAAAGTTTGTTTGCTTCTTTGTTTTCTAGGTGGGTGGGTCGTGGATGGAGTGTGGTTTGGTTTGGTCCCACCATTGATTCAAAATATGGTCCGAGTAGTTTGAATACGGATGAATAAACAAAATCCCAATTGGCCTACATAGCCGACAAAGAATATTATTTTATTCAACTAGCATAATTCGTTGGATATATATATATATATATATGAATTTGGTAACGACTGTCCTACGTGTTCGTTATTACTTTATATACGTATGAACATATATTATATTATGGACGACCACTAAGACGAGAATAGATGATTATTGCATTCATTCCGTTAACAAGATCGTTTTACAAACATATTGAATTTTGTTGTAGCAACCTTTAATTATTGTTTATGGTATTATATTATAATGAAGTGTTACAAAGTTTATAAGAAAGCAAATACTCACACAATCTTTGTTTTGAAAAGCATTTTAATACTACTTATGAAATGAATATATAATTTATCACAAATGAAAAAATAAATTTTAAATAAACAAAAATAGTCCCTCTTTGATTTTAAAGTATGTTATATGAATCAGAATGTTTACGTAACTACCATTAAGTTTTGCAATACGAGGGGCAGAAGTGAAATTTGGCAAACATCATTGGCTAACCGAAATAAAAAAAACATTGTCAGAAGTGGGATTTGAACCCACGCCCTCTCGAAAAGACCAGAACTTGAGTCTGGCGCTAGAGGTGGTCAAAAAAACCGGTCCTCGAACCGGTTTGCCGGTTTAAACCGGAAACCGGTTTTTTAAGAAAACCGGTTTTTTGTAAACCGGTTTGACCGGTTTACAAACCGGCGGTTTATATATCGGTTACACAATTTGGAGCCAAAACCGGTTTTATAACCGGTTATAAAAAAAACTGGTTTTTTTAATAACCGGTTATTAAAAAACCGGTTTTTTTTAATAACCGGTTTTTTTATAAACCGGTTTTTGACCGTTATAAAAAAACCGGTTAACCGGTTAAAAACCGGTTTTTTCCCGTTGAGTAACGGCCATATAGCCGTTTTTTATAATTTTTGACCGTTTTTTTTTTCCCCATTTTACCCCCACAAACATCTATATATAGCTTAGGTTGGGTATTGGTTAGATCACACTCGATTATACAACTCCAAACGCTCTAAACGTTTATTACATACGCGATTATTTTGTTATCTCACGCTCAATTATACCACATTACCACTCCATACGCTCTTATTTCGTAGTCGATTATCATGGCCTCCCAAAGTGCTACTTCATCCGTCAACATGGGTGCCTCGAACACGGGAGAAACGGTCGTTCGGTCATCCCCACGAAACGAAACCAAGATGTTTGGCAACATTTCGACCTATGCGAAATGTCTAACGGTACCCAAAAAGCTCGATGCAAACATTGTTTGAAGTTTTATGGCAAAGATGCAAACTCCACTTTAAGAGCGCATGTACAAAGGCCCTTTTGCAAGGCCTTGAAGGACGAATCGGGAAGTAGTTCGCAGCCGGAGATGACGAATCAAGGAATGGTGTTTACGTACGACCTTGAAGCGGTACGTCAAAAGTTTTCAAACTTTGTGATTCAAAATACACTTCCTTTCAACCACTTCGACAACCCTCAATTCACGGAGATGATGCAAAAGTATGTTCAACCACGCTACCAACACGTAAGTCGTTCGACCCTTAGAAGAGATTGTCTTAAAGCTTGGAAAAACGCTAAATCCGAACTAATTTCATACTTTTCAAACTTACAAACTGGTGTAAACTTAACAACGGATGTGTGGTCGGTACCTAATGGTTCGCCCGACTCATACATTTGTGTGACGGCTCATAGGGTTGACCCCGGGTCGTGGCAAATGATGAAACGAACCGTTGCGTTTCAATTGTTTGATTACCCGCACACGGGTAGAAATATTTTTAAACTCTTGGATAAAGTCATTCGACAATACAAGATTGAAGATAAAATCTTTTCAATTTCGTTTGATAACGCGTCCAACAATACGGCCGCGGTTGGCCATTTAAAATTAAAGTATAAACCTATTTGTGATGGAGCGTTTTTTCATAGCCGATGCATTGCACATATTATCAACTTGGCCGTGCAAGATGGGTTAAACGTGATCGAAACGCAAAGAAACAATTTTAAAAGAATGTTACGAGATGTTTTTAGCAACAATAAAACATTTTCAAGATACAAAAAATTTTGTGATGAAGCTAATTGTCAATGGTTGGGGCCCAATTGGGATTGTCCAACAAGATGGAACTCGACTTGTGATATGTTTGAGAAAGCCATCCAACAAAAAGAATCACTAATTGCGTTTCATCAAATAATGTCATGTGACATCTGCCCGATCCGACCCGACCCAGGTACCCGTTTCTCTGACCCGATCTCTTTCTTTTATGATTTAATATTTATTTATACTAATATTTTACTTTTAATAATAATAATATATTTTCCTTTCCGCCTCTTTCTCTCTCTTTCTTTCCGCCGTCCCGTCCCTCTCCTTCTCTCTTTCCGCCTTCTTTTCCCTCTTGTCGCCGTCCCGCCCTTACGCCTTGTTTCCCTCTTTTTCTTCTAACTCTTTGCTTGTCCTTTGTTCCTTCCCGCCTAAGGTTGTCTGCGCAGCTCCACGCGCCAGACCCCTTACAAGGAATCCTGCGTGAAGACCACCTGTTTCAGCGATACGCGAGACGAACTCTTCTCGCAGCGCGCTAAGAATTTTAATTCTTCTCGCAGCGCGCTAAGAACGGTAGTTCTTCCCGCGACGCGCTAAGGATTGTAGTTCTTCTCGCAGCGCGCTAAGAATCGTAGTTCATCCCTCGACGCGCGAAGAATTATAGTTCTTCCCGCGGCGCGCTAGGAATTTTAGTTCCTCCCGCGGCGCGCTAAGAAATGTGATTCTTCCCGCGGCGCGCTTAGAAATGTAGTTCTTCCCGCGACGCGTTAAGGTTGGTTCTGTCTGCCTTCGCGCTCGCGCTCTCTTGACCTTCTGTGTCTGCCTTCGCGCTCGAGCCTTCTCGCGCTAAACCCGTTTTCTTCTGTTTAATCTAGCCGTTTGCTTTTGTGTTGTCTTATCTTTTGTGCTGTTGACCTAATCTGCTTTATGTCTGAAAAGTTACTTTCGGCGCAGCATGCGCACCAACCCCATTGGTTGGCAGAAAAAGTGACTGACATTATCTTTTGAGATCTGCTTTTTCCATGCCTGACCAGTACCTTTATCTGACCTGCCCATGCCTTTTTACTGTTCCCTGTCAGCTTTTTCTCTTTTTCCCTGCTGCCATATCTTTTGATATCTTTTGCTTTTGGAATCTTTTACTTTTTGAGATCTTTTCCCCTTTTTCTAGGGATTGTGTTCCCTAGGGTTTCTCTATAAATAATAGTATTATTTTTCCTAACACTACACACACAAAACACTTAATCTCTCCTGTTCTCCTTGCTCTCTCTGCCGCCTCCCTCTCTGCCTCCGTCTTCCTCCCTGTTATGTCCTGCTCTTCCGGTAATATATATATATTATATATAATAATTTACTTATTAATTATGCTAACTTATAATCAAGACTTAAAACAGATCGTTAAAACAATAATCTTTAATTATAGGTTAACTTGTGCTTGTTTAAAGTTGGTTCTTGCTTTATCTTACACCGCATCGTTTATCAAGTGAGTAATCTCGTACCTAATCCCTTTTTGCTTTTAATGTTTTGGGATGTTCATGTGTTCATACAAACTTAGAGTCTTAAACTTGTTTATGAGCTTTAGTCGCGCAGTATCCCATGTGTTGAGGACGTTTACTTGGCTGTTTATTTGTATGTGTGTATCATTAACCGCTTTGTTCGGCCTATTCCGCAGTTTTCATGGATCCATTAGATGAACACGGGAGACCTATCGTTTACGGTTTTCTTTGTTTACACTTGCACAGATGTTTTCTCGTTTTTGTGCTCAATTGGGAGCACGGATTGAACTATGAACTATGAGCTATGATCTATCTAGGCTTGATCACAATCTGATTGCACCCTTGTTAAACACCAGACATACACGTGTTGCGCGCAGATTTATTGTTATCTATGTATTGTATTAAACTTGATTTCTCACCAACACGCAAGTGTTTGACGTTTATTTTAACACATGTTCAGGTTTGCAGTAGCTGTTTTTGGAGCTTGTGGACACATAGGACGTTTTTACTTTTGGACCTAGATTAAAATGTATCAAGACAAGTTATTGCTGTTCGAATATTATGATTTATAATATATTGATTTATGATGATTTATGTTATCTTACTTTTACTTTGCTCGTGCGCGAATGAATGTATTTATTAAATATTGACACCCAATAGTGTCACGAGTAATGAAACAATATGTGGCGCCCCGATGTATAATCCGCCTTTGGTCGGGGTGTTACAGATTGGTATCAGAGCTCGTTGACCTTAGGATAGGTGGTTAGACGTAACGGCCTAGAATACCTAAGAGTCCCTTCTCGCGCATGAGAGAAATCTCATGTTTGCGCGCTTATTGTTAATTACTCGTTGTTTATGAATATGCTCGCGCTTGCGCAGTATATGATTTTATGTTTTATTCCGCGATATTTCGATTTTTGATTGAATTTCGATTTTTATTGATTTTACTTACATATTCGTTTGTTGGGTTTGAAAATCCGAAAAGTCATGGTGATACATGAATAGTTGATTTTCAATTTCCATTTACAATTATGTTCTGAGGTTGGAGACTTGAAAAGTCATGGTGATACATGAATTGTCAACCTCCAATACTCATTTTCTTGTATATTTTATATTGAAGATTGAAAAGTCATGGTGATACATGAATCGTCAATCTCCAATACTCGTTTACTCGTATATTTTAAATTGGGAATTCGGAAAGTCATGGTGATACATGAATTGTCGATTCTTGATTCGAATTTGCTACCTTTATTAAGTCTGCATTTAGGGTCATTTATTTTACTTTAACTCTTGATAGTATCTAACTCCGCGAAACCAAGCTTTTCGAGGTTATACTTTGCGATAAAAACCAAGATATTAACTAAAATTAAAACTTTTATAGAATGCCTCCACTATCAGCTCGCCATCTTAGGAAGAAAGAAGCCGCGCACAGGCGATCGCTGCAACGTTCCCAGGAAATGGCCACCGCAATAGCCCAAGCTTTGAGCCAAAACAATACCAACACCTCCAGTTACAACATTAAATCCTTTAACGCGGGTAACCCTCCAAAGTTCACAGGTCTTGAAGGAGCCACCGTGATGCTCCAGTGGCTTGAGAAAATAGAAAACACTTTCCTCCACACCCAATGCCCCTCAGACAGACGAACCCTATATGCTTCCAGTGTCCTGGAATCTAGAGCGCTTACATGGTGGAATGGAGTAGCTCATGCGCGTGGCGCAGAAACTGCTTCTAGCATGCTCTGGGAGGAATTTAAGGAGATTCTGACGCGAGAATTCTGCCCTCCCAACGAAGTTAAGCGCCTGGAGGAAGAATTTTGGAATCTCAAGCAGTACAGCGGTGAAGCGCGCGAGTACGCGACGCGTTTCCATGAACTAAGCCTGCTTGTCCCTCACCTTGTTACCCCTTCCCGCCGAGCCATAGAGAAATTCCTTGGGGGTCTCCCCATGGAAATTCAAGATTCTGTATGGGCCAGAAACCCAGTAACCCTCTCTGACGCCATCGAGTTGGCCGCTGTGCTCAGCGACAACCATGTCAGAGCAGGAACCCTGTTCCTGCGGGGAGCTGAGAAGACCAAACCCACCAAAACTGCCCCTGAACCAACAGAAACCAAACCAGAACCCTCAAACCGTAACAACCTCAAGCGCAGGCGCAAAGCCTATGCGCTTACCAACCCGCCCATTGTCCAGCAACCCATCTACCAACCTCCAGTTTACGCGCCTAACCCACTGTCAGCCTACCCAACACCTCCTGTAGCCCACAACTATGCCTTAACCAATCCAGCACTCCCTGCCCCGCCAACTAAGAAACCTTACACAGGAAATCAACCCTTTTGCCCAACCTGTAGACTTCACCACCCAACCCAAACCCCGTGTCGACAATGTAACCGATATGGCCGCGTTGGTCACTCTGCTGAATACTGTAGAGTCCCTCTCGCCAACCCAATTGCGCCAACACCACCAGTCTACCCGCAGAATCCACAACCAACCTACCAAAACCCACGACCCAGATCGTGCTTTAACTGCGGTGATCCCAGTCATTTCCGGAACGCGTGCCCAAGACTACAAGTTCAGATTACACAAGCGAATCCGGTGAACCAGATTTCGAACCAAGTGACGCGTGGACGAGCTTTTAACATAACCGCGCACCAAGCGCAAGCGAATAATGACGTAGTTAATGGTACATTTTTGCTTAACGGATTTTATGCTTCTGTACTTTTTGATACTGGCGCCGATCGAAGTTTTATCTCTCGCGCCTTCGAGCAGAAGCTTGCGCGACCGCGCAGCGATTTAAAAGAATATTTTTCAGTTGAATTGGCTAATGGCGAAACTGTTTTAATTAACTCGGTGATTAAAGATTGCACGCTTAACCTTAACGAAAACGATTTTCTAATCGACCTCATCCCCATGCCTCTTGGAAGTTTTGATGTTATCATTGGTATGGATTGGCTTTCGCATAATCGCGCCGAAGTTATTTGCGCCAAGAAGTTGATTCGCATTCCTCGAGAAAATGGTGATCTTCACATCTACGGCGAAAAACCCTCCAGTGGTCTTAAGCTTATGTCTTGCGCCGAAGCCCAAAGACTCATGCGGAAGAAGCGTATTGCATTTTTAGCCCATGTGGTCAAACCTGCTGAAGAAAAGAAGCTTCGCGATATCCCCGTTGTGCGTGATTTCCCTGAAGTTTTTCCTGATGATCTTCCTGGTATCCCTCCCGCTCGTGAAGTCGAGTTCCGTATTGATCTTGTCCCTGGTGCTTCCCCCGTAGCTAAATCTCCTTACCGTCTTGCGCCCGCTGAGATGCAAGAATTGGCAAGCCAACTTCAAGAGTTGACTGCTAAAGGATTCATCCGCCCTAGCTCTTCGCCCTGGGGTGCTCCGGTGTTGTTCGTTAAAAAGAAAGATGGATCGTTTCGCATGTGTATCGATTACCGCGAGTTGAACAAACTCACCATTAAAAACCGGTATCCCTTACCGCGTATTGACGACCTCTTTGATCAACTCCAAGGTGCCTCTTGTTTCTCCAAGATTGATCTCCGCTCTGGCTATCACCAGTTGCGCATCCGCGATGAAGATGTTCCGAAGACTGCTTTTCGAACTCGTTATGGCCATTTTGAATTCTTGGTCATGTCCTTCGGTTTAACCAACGCACCCGCCGTTTTCATGGATCTAATGAATCGGGTGTGTAGGCCTTTCTTGGATAAATTCGTGATCGTGTTTATCGATGATGTTCTGGTGTATTCTAAGACCAAGGCCGAGCATGAGCAACATCTCCGATTGGTATTGCAAAAGCTTCGAACCGAGCAGCTCTATGCTAAGCTTTCCAAGTGTGAATTCTGGTCTGATGAAGTACAGTTTCTTGGCCATGTTGTGAACAAGATGGGTATTCATGTCGACCCATCCAAAATTGAAGCAATCAAGAACTGGATTACGCCATCCTCTCATTCTGAGATCCGTTCCTTTCTGGGCTTAGCTGGTTATTACCGGCGCTTCATTTCGAACTTCTCGAAGATCGCTTTGCCTTTAACAGCTCTAACGCACAAAGGTAAACCATATATTTGGGGCTCGAAGCAAGAAGAAGCCTTTCTATCGCTCAAGCGATTGTTGTGTGAAGCTCCTGTTCTTGCGCTACCTGAGGGTAATGATGATTTTGTCGTGTACTGCGATGCCTCCAACCAAGGTCTCGGTTGTGTTCTTATGCAACGAGGCAAGGTTATCGCTTACGCATCAAGGCAACTTAAGGTTCATGAAAAGAATTATACAACTCACGACCTCGAACTTGGTGCAGTTGTATTTGCCTTGAAGATCTGGAGATACTACCTCTATGGTACTAAGTGTATCCTCTACACTGACCATAAAAGCCTTCAGCATATCTTTGATCAAAAGGAACTCAACATGAGGCTACGCCGATGGAACGAACTCATCAGCGATTACGATTGTGAGATCCGGTATCATCCTGGTAAGGCTAATGTGGTAGCCGATGCGCTCAGCCGAAAACCCTGCCAGCTTAACTGTATCTTGCCGCGCACGCATCTTCACTTTGCGCCGATTCAAAGCAACCTTGAATCGCGTATTCGTGACGCGCAGCGCGCATCCATCAGTAATGGTAACCTTCGCGCCGAGTTAGCGTGTGGCGCGGAAGCGCATTTTGTCCCTAATCTGGGTGGAATTCTCTGCTATCTTAATCGCATCTGGATTCCCTTTGATGAGAATCTTCGCGCTGATATCCTGAGTGAAGCGCACAAATCTCGGTATTCTATTCATCCTGGCGCTGATAAGATGTACAAGGATTTGCGCATTACTTATTGGTGGCCCGGTATGAAAAAGGATATTGCTGTGTTCGTAGCTAGATGTCTGACTTGTTCTAAAGTGAAAGCTGAACACCAACGCCCATCTGGTTTGCTCGAACAACCAGAAATTCCTACGTGGAAATGGGAATGTGTAGCGATGGACTTTATTACCAAGTTACCTTTGACAGCAAGCAAACATGATAGCATTTGGGTAATAGTGGATCGTTTGACTAAGTCTGCTCACTTTCTGCCCATTCGTGAAAACTACCGTGTTGAGCATCTCGCGCAGCTTTATGTCAAGGAAATTGTCTGCCGCCATGGTACTCCTTTGAGCATCATATCCGATCGCGATGGCCGTTTTATATCTCGCTTTTGGAAATCTCTCCAATCTGCGCTAGGAACTCGCTTGGACATGAGTACGGCATATCATCCTCAGACTGACGGTCAGTCTGAGCGAACTATTCAAACCCTTGAGGATATGCTCCGATCTTGTGTTCTTGATTTTGGAGGTAATTGGGATTCACACCTGCCTTTGATTGAGTTCTCTTATAATAACAGCTATCATTCCAGTATCGGTATGGCCCCATTTGAAGCACTTTACGGTCGTAAGTGCCGCTCCCCGATCTGTTGGAGCGAAGTGGGTGAAACTCAAATCACAGGACCCGAACTTGTTCAAGAGACAACCGATAAAATCGCCAAGATCCGTGATCATCTGCTGACTGCCAGAAGCCGACAGAAGAGTTACGCAGATCGTAGGCGGAAGCCTCTCGAATTTCAAGTTGGTGATCTTGTTCTCCTCAAGGTGTCGCCCTGGAAGGGTGTTGTCCGCTTTGGGAAGAAAGGTAAGCTTCCTCCTCGATATGTTGGACCATTTAAGATTCTCGCGCGTGTGGGAAAAGTTGCCTACAGACTTGACCTGCCGCCCGCGCTCAGTAATGTGCATCCAACGTTCCATGTATCCAATCTCAAGAAGTGTTTAGCTGACGAGAACCTTCACATTCCACTTGATGAAGTTCAAGTTGATGAATCTATGCATTTCGTTGAGAAGCCTGTTGAGATTATGGATCGCGAGGTTAAGCAAACCAAGCGCAGTCGCATCCCTATCGTGAAAGTTCGCTGGGAGTCCAAGCGCGGAGCCGAGTTTACATGGGAAAGGGAAGATCAAATGAAGATCAAGTACCCGCACCTGTTCTCTGCGCAACCTACTTCGAGATAAATTTCGGGACGAAATTTCTTAAAGTAGGGGAGACTGTGACATCTGCCCGATCCGACCCGACCCAGGTACCCGTTTCTCTGACCCGATCTCTTTCTTTTATGATTTAATATTTATTTATACTAATATTTTACTTTTAATAATAATAATATATTTTCCTTTCCGCCTCTTTCTCTCTCTTTCTTTCCGCCGTCCCGTCCCTCTCCTTCTCTCTTTCCGCCTTCTTTTCCCTCTTGTCGCCGTCCCGCCCTTACGCCTTGTTTCCCTCTTTTTCTTCTAACTCTTTGCTTGTCCTTTGTTCCTTCCCGCCTAAGGTTGTCTGCGCAGCTCCACGCGCCAGACCCCTTACAAGGAATCCTGCGTGAAGACCACCTGTTTCAGCGATACGCGAGACGAACTCTTCTCGCAGCGCGCTAAGAATTTTAATTCTTCTCGCAGCGCGCTAAGAACGGTAGTTCTTCCCGCGACGCGCTAAGGATTGTAGTTCTTCTCGCAGCGCGCTAAGAATCGTAGTTCATCCCTCGACGCGCGAAGAATTATAGTTCTTCCCGCGGCGCGCTAGGAATTTTAGTTCCTCCCGCGGCGCGCTAAGAAATGTGATTCTTCCCGCGGCGCGCTTAGAAATGTAGTTCTTCCCGCGACGCGTTAAGGTTGGTTCTGTCTGCCTTCGCGCTCGCGCTCTCTTGACCTTCTGTGTCTGCCTTCGCGCTCGAGCCTTCTCGCGCTAAACCCGTTTTCTTCTGTTTAATCTAGCCGTTTGCTTTTGTGTTGTCTTATCTTTTGTGCTGTTGACCTAATCTGCTTTATGTCTGAAAAGTTACTTTCGGCGCAGCATGCGCACCAACCCCATTGGTTGGCAGAAAAAGTGACTGACATTATCTTTTGAGATCTGCTTTTTCCATGCCTGACCAGTACCTTTATCTGACCTGCCCATGCCTTTTTACTGTTCCCTGTCAGCTTTTTCTCTTTTTCCCTGCTGCCATATCTTTTGATATCTTTTGCTTTTGGAATCTTTTACTTTTTGAGATCTTTTCCCCTTTTTCTAGGGATTGTGTTCCCTAGGGTTTCTCTATAAATAATAGTATTATTTTTCCTAACACTACACACACAAAACACTTAATCTCTCCTGTTCTCCTTGCTCTCTCTGCCGCCTCCCTCTCTGCCTCCGTCTTCCTCCCTGTTATGTCCTGCTCTTCCGGTAATATATATATATTATATATAATAATTTACTTATTAATTATGCTAACTTATAATCAAGACTTAAAACAGATCGTTAAAACAATAATCTTTAATTATAGGTTAACTTGTGCTTGTTTAAAGTTGGTTCTTGCTTTATCTTACACCGCATCGTTTATCAAGTGAGTAATCTCGTACCTAATCCCTTTTTGCTTTTAATGTTTTGGGATGTTCATGTGTTCATACAAACTTAGAGTCTTAAACTTGTTTATGAGCTTTAGTCGCGCAGTATCCCATGTGTTGAGGACGTTTACTTGGCTGTTTATTTGTATGTGTGTATCATTAACCGCTTTGTTCGGCCTATTCCGCAGTTTTCATGGATCCATTAGATGAACACGGGAGACCTATCGTTTACGGTTTTCTTTGTTTACACTTGCACAGATGTTTTCTCGTTTTTGTGCTCAATTGGGAGCACGGATTGAACTATGAACTATGAGCTATGATCTATCTAGGCTTGATCACAATCTGATTGCACCCTTGTTAAACACCAGACATACACGTGTTGCGCGCAGATTTATTGTTATCTATGTATTGTATTAAACTTGATTTCTCACCAACACGCAAGTGTTTGACGTTTATTTTAACACATGTTCAGGTTTGCAGTAGCTGTTTTTGGAGCTTGTGGACACATAGGACGTTTTTACTTTTTGGACCTAGATTAAAATGTATCAAGACAAGTTATTGCTGTTCGAATATTATGATTTATAATATATTGATTTATGATGATTTATGTTATCTTACTTTTACTTTGCGCGTGCGCGAATGAATGTATTTATTAAATATTGACACCCAATAGTGTCACGAGTAATGAAACAATATGTGGCGCCCCGATGTATAATCCGCCTTTGGTCGGGGTGTTACATGTCAAGTAGGGGTAAATGTGCACCGTACGATCCTAGAAACTGGTTATTGATTGAGATCGTTACGGAGGTCCTTCAAATTTTTAAATCTTGCACAACTAGTTTATCCGGGGTTTACTATCCAACAAGCCCCATTGCTTTACCAAAAATTGCTGTCATGTGAACAAAGTTGAGTGAACTTCATTGTAGGGGTGCACCTTATTTTGATATGGGTGTAAAAATGAAAGAAAAATTTAGAAAATATTTTCAACAACTACCCGCTGTTTTGACATGTGCTGCTGCGTTAAACCCTTGCATAAATGTTGGTGGTGTTGAAGCTTTAATAGAAAAAATTTGTGATGAGCTAGAGTTAAACGACGATCAAAACCCCTATTATAACCAAACTTTAAAGAATGCTTTCAACACCACCTTGTCTAACATGTATGATGTTTACCTTACAAAATACGGGTCGTCTTCCCAAATTCATGACTCGTTAAGAGCTGTTGCCCAATCCCAATCCCAAACCGACCTTGAAATGGGGATGTACTACATGATTTAGGAAGACGCCGGTAAACGTCAAAAGGTAAACACCCCAAGCAGTGAACTTGGAAGGTATGGTGGTACCAACTTTGTGAAACACATGACTCCAGATGAATTTAGAAGTCTTGATTTGCTGGCTTGGTGGAGAGGTAAGGAGGATGAGTTTCCGATCCTCGCCGCCATGGCCAAAGATTTACTAACGGTCCAAGCTTCCACGGTAGCTTCGGAGTCTGCTTTTTCTGTTTCTGGCAGGGTTATATCGATTAGGAGGACTCGACTCACTCCACCAGCTGTAGAGATGTCTATTTGCTACAAGGATTACTTGGACTCTTTAGATAGGGCACAACATCAACGCTCACTCGAGGGGGAAATGGACTATGAGGCGGGCTTGTATGAAGACGAGGTCAATCAAGGACACACTCAACCAATGACCGATGAAGAAGCCGCGTACGACGATTACCTAAGGAATAGCTCGGGATCGGGTAGCGATGAAAATAATGAGTAAGAAACAGCAAGTTGTTAATGTAATCGTGTCTAAGCATTCTTTAATGTTTGTATTTTTGAGTTACGAATATGCGATAACGATTTAATGTTTGTATTTTTAATGTAAAAGCTATAAATGAAAGTTATGTATTTTTGAGTTACGAATATGCGATAACGATTTAATGCTTGTAGTTAACGGTTTGTTTATACTGTGAAAAAATTATGGTTATTTAAAAAAAAAAAAAAAAAAAAAAACCGGTTAACCGGTTAGACCGGTTATTAAAAAACCTGTTAATAAAAAAACCGGTTTATTAACCGGTTCTAACCGGTTCCCAAACCGGTCCTAACCTGTTTGACCGGTTATGGTTTTCATACACAAAAACCGGTTATTAACCGGTCCGGTTATTAACCGAACCGGTTTTTTTAAAAAAACCGATTTGTGCACCTCTATCTGGCGCCTTAGACCACTCGGCCATCCTGACTTGATATCTAACGATTCTCAATTAATTATTGATACCAACTGTAAAAATTAACTTTTTTATTCTAAATAATTGCTCCAACTTCCAACGATAATATACAAATAAATTGCTAGGTAATTATAGATGACTTGATATTGTGCTTTTATTAGCTTCGTTTTACAGCCTGCTAATTGCCATCACCATGTATGCCTCTTGGTTTTTATTGATTAAAGTATCTTGTTATTTAAAAGACAAGTATTCTATGAACAAAGAGGATTCTGTATAACGATTTTATTTGCTTTCCTAGTTTCATCTGAGTTGTGTTTATTTTAAAAGGGAAATTTTTGAGTGTAATAAAAGTGATGAATTGAGATTCAACATGTTTGAAGCCCGCGTTACCATCACTAACAGAGATTTAAGATAAATAAGTTGGAACCCGCTTTACCGATTCTAATACTAATAAAGAGTTAAGAACATTGATGCATTTGTGTTAATCACTTGATTCATCACAAGTATATGTTACGGTTTATTCGAGACAACCGTCAATCTCCCAAGAACACAAGAGAATAAGAGAAAATAACCCAAGATAATAATTCTTTTTTATTCTTTTACTTAAACGAGATTACAATATATAGGAAAACAAAGACATAAAAATAGAAAAAGATAAACAATAATGAAACATAATTTGATTATAATAAGGAAACTAAATAATATATAAACTTAAATATTATTATTATTATTATAGGATCGTGTCAGTATGTTAGAGAGAGAGAGATAGATGTTCATTGTAGAACCAATACTCCAATAGTATGCTGGAAACATAGCTATGAACGCTTTAACCTTTGCACTGCTTGTTGTATACTCCGTAACTGACTAGAATGTACATGAATTTAAATATGTTGGAGGTTTATTTTAAAAAAATACGGTATTGATAACATTATGTTTATATGCATATTTGCATCCACTCCATGTTTATGTGCCCATTGCTATACTTTAAAAAAATCTAGAGAGAAAATAAATCACTTTCGTATTCTATTTTGTTGTAACAATTATTGTAACAATATGCACATATTAGTACACGTATCTCATAGTTCTATCATAATATTACTGTAACAATATGATTACATTGTCACACCCCGATAAAAGGCGGCGGTACATGCCGGGGTGTAACGTGATTGGACAAATACACAAGACACTATTAAAGTGACAATATTTAATCAACTCATTAATTTCATTCAATCACCAAAGTAACACATATTGTTCATACAAATAACATCAAAACATAAGAAAATAGATATTGTTCATTCTTCTAATAACCTAGCGGTATCAAAATAGAATGACGTCTTCAAACTCCAACTCAAGTAATAATCAAACCTGTAACATGCATAAAATAACATTTGTCAACACGTATGTTGGTGAGCAATTTCATAGTTTTGAGTATATATAATATGAGTGAAATCCACAAACGTATATGAGACTATAAATAAAAGCATCAATCATGGTATATAAAACATATGTAAATGAGGATCATTTCTAATCGGTAAGAATACCGACATACTTGGATAATGAGGCCCTATTCTACTAGCACAAGGCTAAGTAGTTAGGGGAGCGTATGATCATACTTAATGAGGCTCAACAACAACATAAAAATAAACACTCGCGCACGTAAAGCATATGAGACATATAACACACAATAGAGCAAGTATTCTAGCATCATATACCCTAAAGTTTGTGGTTTGAGAAATGAGTATAATATAAATCATTTTTGTTTGAATAAGTATGCATGTTACCCCCAAAAGATAAAAATGAAAACGGGGGATGAAATGTACTCACGTTAACTAAGTAACTTGAAAGATTGATTCGTGAATAATCGGAGATCGGGTTTAACGAGCAAGACCTAGATTAAACGGGTCTTAAGTTAGTAGGTAGTCTTTGAAGGGTTTAAAATAAAATATGACAAGTAAAGTAAATAAATGAAGTTTATGGTTTAAAAATGTAAATACTTGGGAAATTAAAGACATGTTTTAAAAAGTAAGTTTACTCGAAACCGGGTCTTGGTATTTCATTCATAATTATTACTCGACCTATGTTAAGTAACTTATGTGGGTTATAATGCACTAATGCAAGACCCTTTGGGTATATGAACACCAAAACAAGGTTTTAATCGAGTGTTCGGATTTGTTAACTTGGGTCTAGATAATTAACTAAACTCAAAGTTAACTTTCCAAAATGTTTTGAGATAACTCAATAAAATCGAAAGACTTAACCAAGTATATAGTTCTATTATGAAGAACCTTAACGTCCGTTAAGTGTGTACCCAAGTAGTAAAGTACACAATACCACATACATGATAAGAACATCAGAAGTCAGAACATGCACGTTTAAGGCCCAATAAAGGGAGGGCCGACCTACTTATAGTTTATCCGGCTCAATAAAAAGACACCGCATTTTCACTTCTAAAAAACTAACGATTTCAATTTCAAACACACAGTGATTTTAAGAATAAGATAACTTTGATATTTAACAATCTAATTTGTATCATGGTTTAGAGCTCTAGAAATCTTGAATACTTTCATCTGTGAATATTTCGTCTTTATAAACCAAATGGAAAACATAAGAAATTTGATTTAACTTATTGCATTAAGCTATTGAGCTCTTGAAGTTTGATTAGACGTTTTACACCAGTGATAAATGTTTCCTTGTGACGGTTTAACGTAATTAGTTTACGCAACATGTTTTGACCCAGCCCGTCGACAACGATTTTCGTGTAAACTACCCATAAGCATTCTTTCATTTGTGAATATTTCGTCTATAAGAAATGCTTTTAAATTATTTGAAAAAAGAGAGAACGTTTTACTATAATGTAATATTTTTTTTATTACGTTTATGTCGATTTAAGTTTATTTTGTTTGAAAAGACACTTCTTTAGTTCTTTTGAAAAGCAAGTCTGTAATGATGTGTAATTGCTAATACTAATAATCAGGCCTCCCTTATGAAAGATATAGTCATATAGATAGAGGCCCACTAATAAGTTAGTGGTCCAAAAACACAGCAAAGTCAAGGTCTAGTATGAAGAGTCTAAACGTTTTAAAGGTGTTCTTGAATATTATTATACACCAATTCAAACATTTTATTCTTAAATATATTAGTTATTTATTAATTTACCGAAAGATAGAGCCATTTTTCTTTCAAAGTAAATGAAACTTAAATACTTTTCACAATCATAATAGATGAGTTTGAGATATGTATATGATATAAACATTTTGTTTTAATCGGTAAATAACTACTATATATAACTTACGGGGATGGATCTTGCGAGAAGTGATATTACAGCGATAAGTGTGAGAAGTGAATGTATAACTCCATTAATCTCTAATTTCACTCCATTTCATATGATGTTACATACATATATGTAGGTTGGTTGTATTTATGTCTTAATTACACATTCAAACCAACCTATAAACATATAAACGTACCGAACCACATTCAAACTTATGTACCTAAACACATACAAACATACATACACATATACAAACATACGTACCTACACACATACATATGCACCTACACAACGCATCTACACATAAGAAATGGGGTAAAATTAGGGATTAACGGAGTTACACCTTCAATTCTCGCACATCTCGCTGTAAAAAACTTTTGAAATGATCCAATACCTATAACTTACATGCTATATTTACTATTCTTACTACTTACTAGGTG
Source organism: Bidens hawaiensis (assembly GCF_021521415.1). NCBI lineage: Eukaryota > Viridiplantae > Streptophyta > Magnoliopsida > Asterales > Asteraceae > Bidens > Bidens hawaiensis. Next base: position 359,172 of record NW_027493574.1, on the reverse strand, counting down.
ATGAGATATGGACCCGGATACAGGTCAGATCCAGACTCATGACTAAAAACAGCCAAGCACTATGAAGGAAAATGCCAAGAAGGAACACACCTGGCGAACATCTAGGGCGAATACGTTCAAAGTGCCGCGAAAGAGAAGTTATATATCATAAATGTGCAGGCATATACACTAACATGGAAGAGCCACATGTATAGCAGGTACGCATTGGACCACCACAATGGACACGCAAGGGAGACAATGGTACTAAGCAGTGGGCTCTGCGCAACACGACATTCACGATCTCCACTATGACGACTGCAGACGGGACAAACCGGATATTCCTTCGACACGTGGCCCAACAGGCTTTCTTTAACACCTCAGGTTAAAAATACCGAACTCCTCCAAATAGTAAAGAATAAATACTTAATTTATACAACACTAAGACGCATTAGTTGGTGTAAGTAACTAAATAGATTCACGGGTATAATATTTTACCAACCTTGTATATATTATTCAGTCTTCCACAACATTTACAATGAACTACACCAATTTTGGCAAGTTTATCAACATTCACCACTTACCAGTCACATGATACCTACCAAACACAAAAGGCCTGGACTGGCTTTCCTAGTATGTAACAACATATTATCCCACCACATGTTCATAATATATCATGTTACATTAAACTGATCCAACAAAACCCACATTTAGAAAAAAACATATTACCGACCTTTTTTAATCATGAGAACCCGTTACGCGCAAATGTCTCCGCTGTAGATGTCTCAAACTCTGTTCCATGCTAACTTGCACCATATCTGCTAACATCTGTTTTGCATTCCCAGACTGTTCCTTACCTTCAATATGTGATATTATATCACACACAATGTTTTCAAGCGTATCGGGCTCGCGTTCCGATCTTCGGTACGCCGATTCCCGTAACAACCGAAGCAAAGTACGGGCTTTTGTCTGCGAGGTTACGGTTCCTTGAACCGTAAGCTCCAAAAGCCCAGGGATAACACCTTCTTTAAGTATTGGTTCCCAATATCTACACCGGTCACTTTCACACATGGTTAAAAGTGTACCCACCGCGTGCTCACGGTTTTGGGGGGACCCACGCTCGAGAACCTCCACAACCGCAAGCACGCCGCCTTCTTCTGAAGTTAGTGACACCCTCCCTTCTTCAAAACTAATCAATAATTCAAGAACACCAGTGCATCTTTCTGAAATCTTTGAGGATTTTTTGGAGCTTTTAAGGATATTTACTAGGTAAGGAACAGGTTGTGATTGTAAGATGAGGTTAAGGTTGTTTTTGTCTGATGAAAGATTGTATAGAGCCATGACTGCATCCACCTTGGCTTGTGGGGTCCCCTGATCAAGAACCTCGACTAGAAACGGTATCGAACCGGATGCACCAATGGTTGACCTTGTGACAGGTGATGCGGATAATGTGGCTAATAACGCGGTTGCGTGTTCTTGCATATTTATGATTCCTGATTTAAAAATTGTGACAATTGGGTCCAATGCGCCAGCATCCACAATACTGATCTTGTTTCTGTACAAATTGAATCAAAAAATTATAAAAAAATGAAGAACAATTATGAAAAGTTAATCAAGTATCAGATTCTATGCCCAATTAAAAAGCATTCATTGACTTCATGCTTATCTTCTAAGTAAATATTTAATAAAATGGTTAGTTAAACTTAATCAAGCTCTCTACGAATATCAACGTTGGTACCGAATAAATAATATACTCTCTAGCAGGCATATCTTCTGCAACCTGACCCGAACCCATGGTATAATTCGAGTAGAAACTAAAATGATCCAAATTCAGAACAAACAAAACTACCAATTTCCTGAACAAAAACATTTATCTTATATTCATGCTTATCTTTCTGCATTTATTAAATACAATGGTTAGTCAATCGGGTTTTGCTGCAAATATCAACGCGTGTAAAGAATAATAATATACTCTCTCTAGAATATTATCGGTGTAACCCGACCCATTAGCAAGTTTATAAAAATGACTCGTTTTAACCCATGAAATCACATAACGAACAAATCAGCCAATTTCTTGAAAAAAATAACATCAGACTTGTAATTTTTTTTTAAAAAAAAAATAATACTTCCCAAAATTTTTTACAAAATGAACATAATTTATAAACGCAATTTACGGTTTTAATTCGGTTGGATTCAATCATACATTAAAAGGATCATTTACAATTCAAGATTTCTTCAACAATACATTAATGAACTCTAAGCAAAGCAGACACCAGAAAGTGACATACAACAGTCTCTTTAAAGCAGTTAACTTCAAACTGAATTAATCAACCAGAAAGCAAGATCCATATTGGTGACTGGTGATCAAGACACATAAACAGTAACCGTAGTAATACCATACCAGCTTTCTTTTTGAAATTACGTCAAATTCATGATTTGATTAACAAACTAAGTACTAACCATATTATCTTCAGATACTTCTTTAACATGATCTGTTAACTTTTCTCAACCAACCAATTAAAATCATGATTGATTAAAAAGTAGAACCACAAACAGAATACTTTTAACATTATTGCACTCTCATTTTTCTTTGAATTGATGAATTTGAGAAAAATATGCACACATAAGCATAGAAAATGACACACCAATAATTTAATTTAAACTTCGGTTTTCATCCCTATGGTTAACAGAAATATTTGTCAGAGTTAGTCAGCTAAATTTTTTTTTTTTGAACGGCCAACAAAAACCATTCATTCAAAACCGAACAAGTAGCGAAAAAAATAAAACTGAAACGGCAAAAAATAAACTTTTGGATTAAAGTTTATTAGGGAAACTAGTAATTTAAAAAAATATATATAAAAACCACAACATGCCTGCCAAAAAATTGCAAACCAAAAAATGTATTTGGCAGAAAAAAATAACTTTTTGGACTAAAGTGGCAATTGTAGCCAAAACTGAACTTTGACTCAAATAATAATATTAACTTATGTTTCATCTTACCAACCCGGTGTCAAAGGCAAAGCCTTTAACTCTTTAAGTCTCATATATAACACAAATTTGTCGTAAAAAAAAAAAACAAAACGTACGTTTCGTCTTGGACGGCGAGATTAAGCAGCGCGAGAAGAGCTGCAGCTTTCGCTTCAACAGACGGATCCCGTAGCATGGAAACAAGGGGAGGTATGGCGTCAGAGAATTGTCTACGGAAGCGTTGTGATGTTTTGGTAAGTTTTCGGATTTCCTTAGCTGCTTGAATTTTTGAAAACGTATCATGGTTGTGTTGTTGGATGATATGAAGTGTACGGTCGATGGTGGAGGTTGTCGGAGTATGATCACCGGTGATGGTGGTGGTGGTGTTTGAATCCATGGGGAGTTGGCACTGGATGAAATTAAGTGAAGGGGGTTTAAAAGAGATTGGCGTTAAGCAACAGTTATTATTATCAACGGCTTTTTCTTTTTATAGAATATATATATTTGTTTATTATAACCTTAAAATTTATAATATGAAAAAACAGACACCATATATTAAACTTTATAAGCTTCTATACTTGTGGTAATCATATTTTGGGGTGTTTGGGATTTGCTTATTTAATATCCTTATGATTTATAAGTTGCTAGAAGGGTGTGATAATTGTGATCTGACAGGTGTTTGAATACAGACTCTAGTAATCACGTAATAATTATGGGTGTTTATGGTTTGGTTTGAAACTTTACAACCGTTTAAATATGTTAATTGGTTAGGTTTCATGGTTGGTTTTTTTCTTTAACTTTCGGTTTCAATTTTCAACGGTTTAGTTTCTATTTTGGACGACAAATAATCATTACTAGCAGCTTGGCTCGCATGTTTGACTTAAAAACCGTCACAAACGGCCCTAAACACTCATTTTTAAATTACTTAATCATAAGCGTCTTAATTTGCCCTCTCCTATATTATATATAATAATATAGATAAGTTATAAAGAATTTGAAAAAATTAAAGGTTGTGAGTAAATAACCCATAAATTATAACTTTGTAACTTATAACTTATGAGAAGCTTAAATAAGGAATTCTAAACAGTCTTATATAAATTTATTTCTAGCTTAGTAAAACCTTTTGTACTTTTTGTACTGTTAACTCAACCTTTGAAATATTATATCAACTTCATGATTATTTATGAAAAAGAAAAGGGCGTGGTGAAAGAGTAAAAGTTCTCGTCTTTTGGTTTTATGAATAGAATAATGTGTAAGAGTTCTTCTTCCAATTTTTCAGAATTTCTCGTACTAGTTTTAAGCAACAATAGTATTTGTGTGTCTTGTCTTAGTGTGTGAAAAAAAAAATACAAATATCATTTTATTTATGTTACAACTTCTCATTACAATATTTTTTGCTAGTTGGCATGATCGATCTTAGACTAACATAATAGTAAGTGGTTAGCAGTCTATCTGGGGTCAAATGTTACTACGATAAAAAAACAAGGAATGATTGGCAATAACACCCACTTACACGGGACCGAAAGTTTGAGTTCGACGTTTATGTCAACACAATGTTTACCAAACATATTGGCTCTTTAAATAGATATCACTTTTAGGCTTGGTCATCTATTTTTGTGGGAAAAAAAATACCCAATTTTTTTCATTAATTTAAGCTCTATATAAAATTTACTAATTTGATTACCGCTACCTCATTGAACACATGACTATACATGTTTAATCATCTAATATTATTTCAATATATTTAAAAGGTTTCTTTGTTAAATTTGTTAGAATGAAATATATGAGAGTTGTAGCTATATATAGACAAAAACAGAGTTACAATCATGTATGTATTATTAAAATAACAATAAACCTTTTATTAGTTGTTTGGTGATGTTTATGTAACTTAATCTCAACAGTCTTTGTCAATGAAAGCAAAGCAGTACACAAATGTATTGTTGGCTTGTTGCCCACCAACGCTTTACAAATGTTCCTTTAACCAATCAATACATATAAAAATCAGATTATATCCGTTGGATATAACTACTTTAAAATTAACATACCAAACAAAAACTTGTAATTATGGGAAATGGGAAATGATGGGAAAAGTTAATGTTCAAACTAAAAAAACGTACTAACTACACTAATCAAATAGTGTAATTATGTAAATAATTAACTACAATATATATATATAATTACACTTCTTAATACGTACAGTTCACATACTTATTTTATTTGTATTTGATCCAAGCAAAGGGGAGAATTATATAGATATCTTATTTATTACATTTTAGCAATTAAAATTGATTATGTATTGAATATAAATGTATTACTACTATAAATCATTTTCTAATAATCATACATGTACTCCATTCCAAATAATTTTTTACAGTAAGCAATGGATTCGAGCATAAAGTTTTGAGTAATAACATAATGAAGATTAAGATTCTTAACTGAAAGTGACCCGTTATTAAGTTATGTGTTTTCCTAATCTTTGTTCTTTAAGATAAACAAACAGATTAAATAATTTTTTATTCCACTACTGATTTGAAAATCAAGGCACTAAAGTCTTGTTTTCAAATTGTGTTATGAAAACTTGCATGAAGACAGATGAACAATCATTTAAAATATACATTTTGAACATACAAACAATTCAAAACATCATGATGGTTTATACGTTTTTCTTCTTGATTTTCTTAATGTTTCAGTCCAATTAAGTTTGGCAAAATCCACTCCAAAAATACTATTGACAACTTAGGCAGAAACGCTCACAGTTTTTCTTCTTCTTATCTTACAAGTGTCATATTTGTCTCAATAATGATGTAATATGAGTGTGAGAAAGTATTTTTAAACCAAATTTCACTTCTAAACGATAAAGCGATACAATTATATACATGTTCGGCTATTTTAGTGTTATCGTTTTATTAGTTGATTTAATATAATTTACTTTGTATCCATACACACGAACGATTTAAATTATAAAACACTAGACTACTATAGTGCTAAATACGAAACTTTTTAAGAATAAAGAATAAAATGTTGGTTATACCTTTTAATAAAACAAAACTAGGTAAAATGCAAAGCTGCCAAGAAAGAAAATAAAGTATAGTGTTTTTCTATTGTTTGCCTTTTACCCAACCACCCTTAAATATACCATGTATAGTCCAATACGGAGCATATTGACTCCATTAATTTTGCCTTATTATGTTTTTTATTTTAATTTTTTATACTACCGGTGCGATGGTGGCCCTCAGTTTGGGTTATCCTCCATGATTGCATGCAAGGTCCATACCATTTGTCCTTGACCGTCGGACCACAATAACACACCCATGATCTCGTCCTCTCTTTTTGGCCCATTCCTCAAACTCTTTACGGGACTCAAAAATCTAAAACCAGTTACAAATAAATATAATAAATAATAATCTTAAATATATATAAACGAAAACTCCCTAAATACTCTCAAGCCATCAGATTGCTTTATTCTTAAATGAATGTTTCTCATGCATTCGACCCGAATTAATGGGTATGGGTCTCACCAAATCCATATAGCCCTTAAACGGGTTATAACATCTCATTATATTTAAAATTAATCTCATCAAATATTTGATATGAAAAATCATATAAAACAGGGAACTAAAAACCAATATCCATTTAAAAAAAATATTTATAATTAAGAAACAATTTTATGATGAAAAAAAAATAAGTTGGTCATGGGTCTCACTAAACCCATATAACTTTTAAACCGGGTATAACATCTTATTTATTTGTGAAACCCTTTTATCATCAAATCATAAGTATATCATTAACTTTCTTACAATAAATAATGCTCATTTATTTGTGAAACCCTTTTATCATCAATATATTATTAACTTTCTTACAATAACTAAAAATAAAATTAAAAAATATATATAAGTATTATAAACGAATAATGTAAAACAACATACGAGGATGAAAATAAATTACAATACATGTTGCGCGCAAATAAAAAAAGGAAAATGAAAGAAAAACTATAGAACAAAGAATCTTAATCTTAAATATATATATAAACGAAATCCTTAAAAGCTCTATTGTTGCTTCTTACATTCTCTTAAGCCACCAAATTGTTTTATTTGTAAATAAAAGTTTCTCATGCATTTGACCCCAATTCACGGGTATGGGTCTCGCTAAACCCAGATAACATTAAACTCATTATAACATCTCATTATATTAAAAAATAATCTCACCTTGATATGAAATCTTATAAAATAGGGATAAACTGAAAATTAGTATCCAATTTTTCTTAGAAAAAGATATTATTTATATTAACAATTTTATAGTAAAAAAAATAAGCGGGTAATGGGTCTTACCAAACTCATAACTTTTAAACGGGTTATAACATCTCATTTATTTGTACTCTAAGTATATTATTAACTTTATTAAAATAAAAAAAAAATAAAATCCAAAAAATATAAATAATAGACACGAAAATCATACACAACCTCCGTAATACGGGGATAAAAACTAGTAATAAATATAATAATTAAATAATGATAATAATAAAATTAAATTAATAATCCTAACAATAATACTACAATAATAAATCTAATATTTATATTAATAAATATAATAATTAAATAATAATAATAATAAATATAATATTTAAATAATCATAATAAATATTATAACAAAAAATAATGGTGTCTTACATTATTTGTTTTATACGAAACCATCGGCTCGCGTATATTGGCTAACTGTAAAATTGTTCAGGTTGACTCTCGTAAGCGAAGTACTCCTGAAAAACGTGATGGTAACATGTATTAGTTAAAAATCAAATAACGACTTTATATTTAACATATATTACCTGGTTTAAATTTGGTAACCCGAGCGTGCTAGGCTGATCGTAAGACTATTCAGCCCGCCTATCGTAACGGTGATACTCCTAACAAACGTAATGGCAACATATTTTAACTATAAACAAACTAACAAATTTATATTATATCAATATACAACGAAACCTGGTTCAAATCAGGTAATCCCGACGCGTTAGGCTGATCGTTAGGCGCGTATCCCGACTCCTCCTCGTTGTCAAGAAACATATTGTCGAACCACCACATTTTATTTTTTTGGTTTCGATTCTCGAAAGGGGATAGTGAATTGTGTGTGCATGACACACACAGATATATATATATATATATATATATATATATATATATATATATATAATAAAGAGAAGAAAGGGGGAGTCGGATGACTCAATTATTCAAACTGAACCTATATGCTCTGTATTGTGCTATACGCGGCATATAGGGTACAATATAACAACCTATGACTGTCAAAGTAGTCCTAGGTTGTCAGTCGTACCCTTACACCGCGTATTGTACAATACGCGGCGTATATCCCTTAGTATGGGGCGTATTATACAATACGTCGCATATAAGGTACATCATATAGGACAAACACCTCTTAATATGAGACGTCTTGCACTATACGCCCCCATATTAAGGGGCGTATGGGGGTGTCCAACATAACCCCTATATTTGATAAAAGGTATAAAGAACCATTGAAATTACGCTTCTTTGTTTTCTAGGTGGGTGGGTCATGGATGAAGTGTCGTTTGGTTTGGTCCCACCATAGATTCAAAACATGAGGAGGAGGATGGGAGTGATCAGAATGAGGAAACGGATGATTCGGGTTCGGTTCGTGTGAAGAAATCGAGGAAGGGGGTGAATGGGAGGATGTTGGGGTTGGTGGGAGCTCAAATGTTGGAGCTGAGAGATGTTATGATGAGGAGAGAGGAGAAGCGGAAGGAGAGGGAGTGGAAATGAGAAGAGAAGAAGGCCGAGAGTGATTCTCGGAACGAGTTGGAGTTTGAAGAGAGGCGGATGGTGATGGCGAAACGGGAGGCTGAGAGCAGGATGAGGTTGGAAATGGAGTTTGATGAGGAGAGGAGGCGAAGGATGGCGGTGGAGGAGAGGTGGGAGGAGGAGGAGATGAAGTGGCGGGAGAAGATGGTGCGGATGCAGATTGAGCATCAGTAACAGATGATGCAGCTGCATGCAAACGCGTGTCAGAACCAGATGCAGATTCTTGGAGTTATGGCACGGGTTTTTGTCAGTTTTTTGGGTCAACGAGTGATGGGTTGGGTGCTTTGGTACTGCAGGTTTTGCAGCATCCGGTTCCAGGTGGATTGGATGATCATGATAAGCCAGATGCTAATTCACCTTCGGAGTTCTTGCAAGTGTAATTTTGTTAAAGCTCAGATTACATATATGATGTATTACAAATGTCTGTTATCACTTATCAGTTTATTGATTAGTGTGAAATAACTGGATTGTTTTAAATGTTTATAATGCAATTTTATGATACATAGTTCTATAATAGTTCATAGTTCAGTCTTTCGATTATAAAATGCCAGAAAACCTCAAAATACAAAACATTTATTCTGCGCCAAATATATGAAGTTACATGTACATGCTACAATGTATATATCTAAGAAATAAATATATCACAATGATTTGATACGAATTCAGTGTTCATATGCTATCTCTAGCTTCCAATGATTTAATAATCTTTCTGTGCCACATGGCGGTTTCAGGATCGAACCTGAGCTCCCATGTAGGCCAGTAGTGCAGGTCCTGTTTCAGTGTCAGGACCCGTGGCTTCCCATTCAAGTGCACTGTCCGTACACGAACAAATTCTTCGTCTTCAATTTCCTGTATGCAGTAGCATGCATTGTTTTAAGTTTAATAAACGAAAGTGTAATTTATTGAAAAACACAAACAAAGAATAAATGAACATTTGTACCTTTGTGACATTAACAAAAGCATCCAAATCAGGAGTTGGTTTTCCATTAACTTCCACAATCCATTGTTGAGCATATAAACCGTATCTATGCACCGGGCTCCCAGAGGAACACCTGCAACAGTGTAAATTATATTCTTTAGCCTTTACACACATCAAGTAGACACCGATGCTGACTGGACAAAAACAGGTCAAATCCGTACCTTGTGACATATACACCATGGCCCTCTTGCGGAAGAAACCCGAGAGCACGTACTTCCGGATGAGGATCTTGTACTAAACATCCACACCAGTTAATTACACGTGTTGTGCCGTTTCCATCTCTTATATCTGTTCCCACTTGAACATCCATTTCTCGCCCCTGAAGAGCAAACCATAAAACAAGATTCATTAATATTTCTCACATTAAACGAAGATTCATTAATATGATTAACCTGTCGAAAGACGGTGAATTCAAGTTTTGCAACCATGTCATCATACATATCCAAGGCATGGCATGCATCTTCAATATCATTAAAACATGTAACCGGCTTCTTATTAATTGCAAGACCATATCACCTTGTTCTAATAGATTCTCAGCTTTAGATCCTGCTAAACAACCTTTAACTCGTAGGACCTGACGTCTAACAGGATCTTTCTTTACAAGAGCCTGCAAAACAACAATTTATAAAAATATCAATTCCTGCATATATTACACATAAAGAAAGTGAGAAACATATTGCATACCTGGATCCAGTTGTTGCTGAGCCCAAAACTTCTCGCTTTGGAGAGTAAAGTACGAGTAAACTCGACCTCTAAAACCCTAACTAGAGGCATTGGTCTTTTAACACCATTTATTAGAAGTGACGGTCCTTTCACACCTAATATTATTTTGTCAAGAACTTGACTGATTGAATGTATATGAATGCCTCTTGCAAAATGATCTTCAGATGAATTCGCACCATATTTGATCTGCAACCAAGATTTCATCATCAGAATCTTAGTCAACCGTACGGTTGACTAATAAAGAACTAAGAGAACCAACCTTCCTTTTCTTTTTTGATCGATGATTAGTACAAACCTGAGTTGAAAAACTTCCCCATATAGCTTTAACTCTTCCATTCTCATCAGTTAGTACTCCTGAAAAACTGCTACCAAAATCTACAAAAAAGCAACCAACATCATTAACTAATTGATGTATCTAAATATGTTTTAAAATTCATTAAAAAATGGATAATGGTATTTACCAGTATCAAGCTCTATAACTTCCATGTTGGTTGCTCTATAACGCGGTGAATCAGCTGAACTTATCTTTAGAGGTGCATACGGATTGGTTACAACAGATTTTCTAGATGTTGCTTGTAAACTCTTATTTAATCCCACAAGATACACATCCTCTCCACGCCTCAATGCAGGTTCTATCACAAAATGAAATAAAAATGAGAAAACATCTCAACCATTGATCTGGTACAAGTTTTTCTACCTGGAAGAAGTTGGGCAGCTCGGACTACTGAACTACCAGCGGGTCCAAGGGCAGAAGGGTCATATGCAATAATTGCATAGTTATGAACAGGATGGAGAAAGACCACCTGAAAAATCAAAACTTGTGACAAAAATAAACGGCCGGCTTCTTAATTTTTTTAATATCTGTTTCATACCTCCCCAGGAATTTCGATTGGAAAGGCGGCAAAAGAAAGCATGACGTCAGATGCTGATACGGCAACAGTATTCTTGTCAACTGCAACTAACCCCATTTCTTCTGAATGATAGATAATGACACCAGTTCCAAAAAAATGCTGTGCATAAACACCATCAACCATACATGATGATGGTACATGAACCTGACACGTCATACACCAGTAAATATAAATATTCCAAAAGTTGTACACAAATCCCATCAAATAGTAATAATAAATGAACGATGATTTGATTTTGAAGATGTTACCGAAAACATGACCAGAGTAGGCTCTATCACACGCTCAGCAACAGAAGCATTACCAGAGCCTGCTGATGTGTCTTGATCTTCCATATCCGCAGATGAATCTTTATCGGTGGATTCCTCTTGAACATGTGCGGAGCTACTAGTGTCCATGCTGGCAACACCATTAGGTACTTGGGAATTTGAGGGCAAAGCCGTCTTTCTTATCCAAATACCAGAAGTGTCGTTGCGTGTATATATGCTAGGTGAAGCATACCACTCTTGGCGGTTAACTGTAACAAGAACAGACTGCGAACAAAAGAAAGTCAATATTATCCACCAAAACATCCAAAAAATATACTTTAGCAATATTATTATTAAAATACCTTCCTCCTGTGTCGATCTTTGTAGTTTATGTATTCTAATGGAACCCGAGCTCCTTTAGAGAGATTGGATAGAACATTAATGAAGTCTTCAACATTTGAAATGTCTTCATTGGCTAATCTTTTGATAATGGCATGCCGTGGGACCCCGGCTCGATAAAGCATGTAACTGCAAATGAAAAAAAGATACAAAAACAAATGGTTGAACATTTCATTTTCAGAAGTAGACCAAAGAGAAACCATGTTAACTGCACACATATTTACCCGGGTTCTGCTACATATACAAGACCACATTTAAAACGAAAATTCCTAGCTTGTTGATATGAGAGCGGGTGTATAATCCCCCCACTAACTTCCAAAAAGTAGTTTGGAGTTATGGAGTGTAAATCCTCAACCTGAAACAAAACACAATATTGAATTTTCCAACACTAAATTTTTGTAAAGCACAAAACATGGATGTAAGAGACCGGTCAACCATCACTCACCACTAACTGAACGGTCAAAGATGTGCCACCCCTTTCAAACTCTAGCTCAACATTTTGGCCCACACTGTCATCAAGTAAAGTCTCCATCTTCAGAAACTGAGTAATCACCTGCGTAAACTCTAGTTCATTTAAGCATAGTTTTACAAATGATAGTTTAAGAAACTATATTCATATAGCACATACCTCCCCATTCATGCGAACAAGAACATCACCCGGTTCCAAATGTTTACAAGCTGGGCCACCTGGCACCTACAGCATACCCGTGACGATGTCAGACATATTTGCTCAGCTGAATCTGTAGATAGCAATTTCACAACAGAATCTGAAAAACTTACCACAGAGTCAACTACAAGCATCCCGGTTTCAGTTAGTGGAGATGCATGGCGAACCAACTAACCCAAAAACAAATCAAATACCAGAACATTCAAAATTGTTTTACAAATCAACAAATAAAGTTGAATAAAAACTAACAGACCTGCTCTGTTTCACTTTGTAAACCGAGCCTGCGTGTTTCATCAAATCCTTTGTGGACAAAGGTTGCCTAACAGAAACAAGAGACTGATAATAATTATAATAACAACATTAAGTTTAATAATGAAATTAACTTTCAGCTAATGTAACCAACAAACCTGGAATGTACCGCGAGGTACTGTAACAGCCTGCCACTTATCTTGACTAGAATCTCTTCCTTCTTGCAAGAAATTTAATGCCCTAACAACCTGCAAATGCAAACTTCAGAGTTTATGCATGATTCCTTAGAAAACATAACATTTCTTGTTCCAACATATAATATTGTACTTACTCGTTCTAAAGGAAAGTAAAATGCCGAGGCACTAGAAGAGTTGCTGCCAGCGTTTAATGCAACCGCACGTCCTTTCCAATCAACGACTGGGGACCCACTCGAACCGCCTTTAGTACCTGAAGCTGCCTGTTGTGGGAAATCAAAATAATATAAGAAATACAAGCTACTTGGTCAAAGTCTAGAATAACCCAAAAATAGTAGCATTAGTAGTTGGAAGTTCACCTGTATGTAGAATGTATTGAAATCATTGTAGCCATCTCTGCAGCAAGAAAATATCTCATTGTTAACAAGTGATGCATAGCGGTGATCTTTTATTCATCTTTTTCACTATTATTACATATGATATAATTCAAAGAACACATATGAAAGCAGAACAAATCAGGCATATAGGTGTAGTAAATCAACCAAATATAATGTAAGCTGCAAGGATTTTAATCATCTTTGGCACGAAGTTAATCCAAGAGCTAGCATACTCATACTTGGACCAATTCAAAATGTGCTAGAAAAGGTTCGAAATGGCATAACTTTTGCTCCTTTAGAGTTACGGGACCCATTACTAATGGATGAAAAATCTCAATGGGCCCCGGATTTCAATCTCTTAACAAGTTTCCCCAGTTTTAGCAAACTAGAATAACTTACTTTACATTGTAAATACGCATAAATCTTTAGTTATTTCCAGTTTTAAGATTCAATATTATATCAATTTTCTTATCAAGAGCATTCTTGTTACAACTTTATCAAACCAAGAATATAAACAAAGAAAACACTGTGAAGCAGCATACTTCCTATAATGCGGTGCATCTCTGTCTAGACGCGCAAGAGTACCCGCCAAAATAGAGATCTTCTCTCCACTATCATTCCCAACAACTCTAATTTCCAGTCCAACAGAAGCCGCTTCAGGAGCCAAAGGTATCTCCTCATAGCTCAGAAACTTCACCGCGGCAGGATCATACCGAAAGAATCCAAAATCATGAACCTAAAAAATTGCACAATCAGTCAATCACAATATTATAATTTATATATCACCACAAACTGTCACACACTCACACACATCAATTATCTTATCAAGTATTAACAAACCAACTCACAGGGTCTCGGTATATCGGATACACCGGAATCTCTTCCCGGTTCACAAACATAGCTTCAGCTGTCACCGGACCTACAAAACACACACACTCAAATTAAAAGTCAACTCAATTACTATAAAAGTCAACTTATATTATCACAGTTAAAAAGTAATGTTTTTACATCGAAACGGAAACATAATTACCTGGTTTAACGACGTGGCGATTAGTTAAAATAATTCCACGACGCTTATCAACAACGAACCCCGTGGCGTGGCTTGCAGCAGCGGACTCGGTATCAAAGGCTCTACACGCCGTCGTACGGAGCACAACCACCGCCGGAACGACCTTGTGCAGCGCTTTACGCCAATCCTCAGCCGTCGCGTGGTTGTCTCCTGACGGAGGATCGATTTCCATGGACAGATCATCATCGGGAGGATTAATAACATCCAATGACTCCGATTGTGATGCTTCCAGTGAGTCGTCCATATCCGGTGACTGTGTATGGTGGTGAAATGAAACTCCGGTGACGGTTACGGTGGTGATTACAGAGGTTTTTGAGAGATCGAAGGTGAAGAGTAAAATAGTTATAAACAGTTACAAATGGCTGTTGGAGTCAAACTATTGGTCAACTGTTAAAGTTATTGACAATTAGGTGTGAGCTTTTTATGTGAAGTTGGTGTAACCGATCCTTTTACCAGTAGTATATTTCAAAATTCTACTTTCCTTTTCTACTTTAGAATCATGCGAAATAGATGTATCATGTTGAGTCGAAACATCTACCTAAATTTGATCGGTATTAATTTGGTTTGTTATGGATAAAAAAAAATAATAAAAATTTCAAAAATGTAAAAACCAAATAAAAGAAACCAGAAACTGAAAAATAGCTTGCGGCACCTGTCATGCCTGTCAATATTATATATACTATACTATAATATAAAAAAGACAATATTATATATACTATACTATAATATAAAAAAGATTTTTTCACGAACTGTATTTTAAATATGGAGCGGAATCATTGCTTGATCTGGTAGTAAATGTGTATGACTTTTAATCAAAACTTTTTAAATGTTGTGGGTTCAATATTAGTTGTTCAGAAAATAAATATGAAAAGATACAAATTATAGTTACAAAATACACATGTATCTTAGGATTATGTAATACTTTTCTATTAAAAAGCCATACAATATTTGATACTTTTATATTAACAACCATACAATATAAATACAACATGTTTGCTAATAGACTAGAAGATACATATGAAAAAGACAAATTATAATTACAAAACATATATAACAAATGTTCGCTTGGTACCATTTTTCTTAACGGTGTTAACTTAATGGCAGTGATATCTTTTCCAAAGTGTTATAACACTTGTCAAACTCTCCTTAACCAAAGTTCGAATCTTTCTCTGTGATGCTTGCCCATATTTATAGAATTTACACTTAGTAGGAACTGTACGGGAACCTCCTCAAAAGGAAATCTATTAGCGAAAAACCCCTAGTCACATGAGTTAATTCATGATACCAAATTGGATAAAAAGGTAGTGTTTTTATTGATTTATTTATGAAACCGGTGCTAGATAATATCATATAAATTAGTTGATTTAATATAATTTACTTCGTATATTATAAAACACTACTAGAGTGCTAAATATGAGACTTTTTAAGAAGAAAGAATAAAATGTTAAGTTGAAAATTCGACAGCAGTCCGGTTATTAAAACAAAATTAGGTAAAAGCAAAACTGCCAAGAAATGTGTGCCTTTTAGTATTTGATAAAAGATATAAAGATCTTTAATTGAAATTACATGAAAGTTTGTTTGCTTCTTTGTTTTCTAGGTGGGTGGGTCGTGGATGGAGTGTGGTTTGGTTTGGTCCCACCATTGATTCAAAATATGGTCCGAGTAGTTTGAATACGGATGAATAAACAAAATCCCAATTGGCCTACATAGCCGACAAAGAATATTATTTTATTCAACTAGCATAATTCGTTGGATATATATATATATATATGAATTTGGTAACGACTGTCCTACGTGTTCGTTATTACTTTATATACGTATGAACATATATTATATTATGGACGACCACTAAGACGAGAATAGATGATTATTGCATTCATTCCGTGAAGAAACACTAAGTTACCCCGGGCAAATTACGGATAATCTGGGGGTTAAATAGATGTTTCCCACGAGGGGTTAGATCCGGCAAAGATGGTTCTTCTGATAACCTGCAAAACAGACACCGTGAGCTCGTCACTGAGAAGGGGGGGTACCTCCTTGTGACCACCCTCCGGCGTGAGAATCAGACTAGATTGCTCTTAAATATAAATGTATATTAAGAGATTGCTAGAGCAGATATCAGGTATAAGATGTAAGATACAAGATAAGATTAGATGATCATACCATTTGGGGTATTTATAGCCGAATGTAGGTTTCCAAGAGGGTATAGCCGGCTGAATAGTATTCCTGTTCTACCAACTGTGGCCTACGCACGCGCCATGCTGGCAGTTGGTGGGTAGGCAGCGGCTGACAGTGACCAGGCCTGCTGTGTACTGTTCCTTTTCCACCAACTGCAGGCTATGCACGTGGTATGACAGGAGTTGGTGAGTAGGTAGCGGCTAATAGTGACATACAGTACAAGAGCATGCTGCTTGCCATACTGTTGTCAATGGGCTGTCGTATCTCTGGTCAGATCTTTTGCCCATACCCCGTCAGGTACAGTACAAAAGATCTTCTAGTATCGTACGGACTGGCTCATTTGGGCGGGAGTATTCCCCCTCCCGCCTTTGTGCAGGATTGTTCCCGGCTTTGCTCATTCCTTCAGGTGACTACTGAATTATTGAGAGCTAAGTGCCTTGTGCGTGTAGCCTTGCTGCGCGGGTGGCCTTCCCTGATGGCTTGTATCCGCAGCTGCGGGAACAGGCGGAGTACTTCACCATTGGGAGGCATTTCCTGCGGGAACAGCTTGCGTACTGCGCGTAAGGACGTCACGTCTCTGAGCATGGTGGGTCCTGCGGATCCAGTTGGTTTCTGCGCAGACGTCTCTCTTCAAGGTGAGTCCTGTGGGTCCAACTGGGCTCTGCTGGGACCTACCTCTTCAAGTCCCCCCAGTCCAATGTTCTTCTCATGAGTGTTTAATAAGTGAGGTGAACTTTTAGACTTAAGCAAAGGGTTTTTGAAAAGGGTTTAGTTTTAAGGTTTTCCATGGGGATTCTTTCCGCGGAAGTCCTTATGTCACTTGCAGAAATTCCTGACTTTTCTGCTTGATCTTTGGGTATGATGCGGGTAGGTCTGTAACCTCCTCGCAAGTCAGGAGCGTTGAGTCACACTTGTGTGGATTCTCCATGAGGTTTTGGTAGTTTTGAACATAGTGATCAATTATGTTAAAACCACCAATTCCATCTTGAAGCTTCAAACAATGTAGTTCTCGACGTTCCCGCTATGCGGGGATGATATTCCCGTTTCCGCAAGCATTGCCCAGAAGATCCTTCTTGGTTTCAATTCCTTGCGGAGTGCTAGGTATGTGAAGGGTTTTGCCTTGACACTGTACCCGCACTCGTCTTACGGTTACTTTACTTCCAAGGTATTCCTGGCGTCAATTCCCTGCGAGTGCTAAGTATGTGAAGGGTTTTTGCCTTAACACTGTTCCCGCACCCGTCTTATAGTTACTTGGTCGCCGAGGTATTCTTGGCTTCAATTCCCTGCAGGTGCTAAGTATGTGAAGGGTTTTGCCTTAACACTGTACTCGCACCTGTTTTACAGTTACTTGGTTGCCAAGGTAAGGGGTATTTTCCCGCTTACTTTTGAATCCTTTTGAAATTTTTGAAATTCGAAGAGTTGGTGAAAGGATAAGAACAGTCCAAACTATTGAAACGTCGTCCGACGGTTTCTTCTGACCATGTCAGGACGTGCAGGAAGTTATAGCGACGTGACAGTATATGGTCATTCCAGGCGCTTTTTCAGGCGCGTGGGCGCGAATTTTCGGGCGCGTGGCCGCGAAATTAATGGCACGCGTCCTTTCAACAGCTGTTGCCAGCTTGCTTATTGCCACGTGTCATAGTTTCATTGCACCTACGATTTCTCTCTCTTCCGCATTAAATTCATCGCATTGATTGCGATTAGTATATAAAGGGGGAGAGGGTCCTTTGTAATCCACACTTTCACTTTTCTCTTCATCTTCAAAACGATTTCCGGCGAATACTCACCTTTTCAGTCGAGCATTCTCTTGAAATCGTTCTCTTCTTTCATACCTGCAAGATGTCTTCTGCTCACGATCTTGAGGCTACAGCTCAGGAGGCTGGGGTGTACGCCGAGAACCCGTCATCCACGTCCGACAAGGATGACAAGAGTATTGCTGGCGAGTGCCAGTGTGCTCTGCCTGTCGATCTATATCAGTACATCGTCAGGAAGTTCATGCTCGAGTCTTTCGAGTCTGAGTTTCCTGAACCTCACCAGACGGTGTATGATGCCCCCAGAGGCAAGATCGGGGTATATGCCGCATTCTTTGTCTATGGGAATCTTAGGTTCCCCCTGACGAAGTTTGTGTACCGTGTTCTGGAGAGGCACGGTGTACACCTGACCGAGGTACACCCGATGGCGATCGCAAAGATTCGCCACTTCGAGTGGGTGTGCCGGATTCTGGGCGTTGAGCCCTTCGTCGACCGCCTGATGACCTTCTACTCTTGGAGGTGCATCCAGGGGTGGTATACTCTGATAACCCGGATCAAGGGTTTGAAGATTTGCGCAACCGAGCGCAGTCTTCGTTCATGGAAGCGGGAGTTCTTTTATATCTCCGCTCGCGCCATCCCCCTTGCCATGAAGTTCAAGAATGGGCAAACACTCCCCAGCCTTCACGCCTCCAACTACCAGGAGGCGGAATGGTTCTCAAAGATATCCCGAGTCCAATCTCTGGTTTACCGCTTTGCGGAGTCCGGGATGGTGATGCTCGGGATGAGCCGGGTGTGGAAGGATGCGGAGGCGCAAAAGATCCCGATCGTCCTTGAATACGGTTTGAACTCTGTCCCTTACGGTATGCTCTGTCTTCTTTGTTTATATAGGTTTGTCTTCTAACAGTTTTTCTTTTATTTCAGAGGGGAACGACTTGCAGTCGCTCCTATATCCGCGGGAGGCTGATAGTCCCGCTCGGATGGGGACTCGTGCTCTAGATGAGAACGAGTTGCCCATCATTGAACAGACGGCGGATCGGTTCGTGGAGGTCTACCCGCCAGGCCACGAGATCCTGAGCGCCAGGCGGCCAGGTAAGGCGTTATTCAACCCTCGACCCCTCAATGCTGAAACCTCTGCTGGAATTCCTCTAATCTTGTGTTCTGATGAGAAATCCGCAGATGGTCCTCCGTTGGTGCGGAAGAAGAAGGCTGCCGGCGGGAAGAGGAAGGAGAAGGTGGCCTCCACTGCCGATCCGGTGCCTCGGTCTGATTCAGAGACCAGAGCGAGGAGGTGGCGGGGAACCCTGGTGGTGATAAGACCACTGCTCCGGAGGCTGCGACGACTGTCACCTCCGGAGAGCCCAGGATGACGACGGTGAGCGGCGTAAAGAGGTCGGCTCCATCGGGTTCGTCCCCGCCTGTCCGCACTTTTAGGCTCAAGAAAACCCGTAAGTACAAACTTTATTTTTAACTTCATAGCTTTCCATCATTAATACTTGTCTTCCTTGTGTAGGCGTGGATGCTACCGCATTCCAGGGTGGAGCGGGGAGGAGTACCTCCGGACCCATGACGGTAGGCTTGGTCAGCCTACCTGAGGCGACGACCCAGGCGGCTGCGCCTGCCTCAGTTGGTTCAGTTGCTCACCCAGTTGAGCCAACTGTTCCAACTGTGATGACATCACCGCCGGCTGTCAGTGCCATATTTACTGAATCTTTCACTGAGCCGGCGGTTACTATTTCTGCGCACTCCGCAGCGGCGACCACGGTTGTGAGTTCACCTACGGTGAGTTCACCTCCGTTGGTTTCTACTACCGCGACGGCCTTCACCATGCCTCCTCCGTCATCGGCATCGACGGCCGATCCTTCAGGTATGCTTGGGGCTTCTCGCCAACCTCTGCCTCCTTCCCATCTGCCTGACCTCTTGGACGGATTTCCCTTGGGTTCAGGTGATGGGTTTGGCGGCTATCGGCCTGTTGTCGACCCTACATGTGCGTAGGGTTCTTTTGGCCTTTTTTTTTTATATCATCTTTTCCTAACTGCTTTTTGTTTTTTGCAGTGTCGGATTCCAATGAAGTGTATGTTCCACGATGGAACATCCGCCGAGGAACAACCCTTCGCACGCCTGTGGAGTGCGTGGAGTGGGCTCGTCACGCAGCTCCCAGTGGTGCGTTGGGGGAAGCCATGGCTAGCTACCAGGAGGGTAGGCTAACCAATGAGCTTCGGGTTCTCCTGGCCCGGATGCAGCCGCGCGTCGAGCTGCTTTGTCGTGAAAACGACAAGTTAAAAGCAGCTCGCATCCAAGAAGTAGCTCAGGCGAGGGCTGTCCGGGAGGAGAATAGGAGGCTTACCGCAGTGGCTGCGGAAAAGGAGAAGGCCTTCAAGGCCCTCGAGGTTGAAGTTCAAGCCCGGCTCGAGGCCCGTTCCAAGGCTGCCCAAGCTGTTAACGAACAGCTTCGGCTGGCTAAGGAAACTGCACGGAACGCAACCGAGAGGGCCACCAAGGCTGAAGCTGTTGCTGAGCCTTTACGCCTCGAGAATGAGGAACTCAAAGCCAAACTAGAGGCGCTCCAACAGGCTCATGATGCCTTGGCGATGGAAGACGCCAAGAAGCTCCAAGAGATCTTGGACCAGAGGGGCGTGCTTGACCACACTGAGCGGAAGCTAAAGGGCGTTGAAGAGGCTGCTGCAAAGGAAGTGTTGCTTGCCAACCTCAATAAAAGTGAAGCCGAACGCGCCCGTAACCAAGCTCAAGCCGCCCTCCAAGAGGCTCTGGTTGCCTCTTCGAGAAGCGTTGTCTCAGGTAAGCTTAACTTCATAATGTCTTTACGCTTTTCTTTGTAAATAGAAAATGTTTTGATACTTGTATTTTTTCTTTTTGTAGGTTGTGCATCGGGTCTTCACGGATACGTCTTATGAAGATGCTATGAGCGCAGCCCTCAACGCTTCTCAAGAGGATGGGGAAAAAGGCCGGCTTCCTGCTTGGTCTAGGGTTCGTTGAGAAAGGCATCCCGCCTTCCAACTTCCCTTTATTTGATGTGGATACTGAAGCTGTATACGACCAAGCAGTGAATCAGTATGCCGCCTTCCCGCATCCGGTGGTGGAGAAGGTAAACGAAGTTGCCGCTGCTGATGATGGGCTAGCTATCCTTAAAGCTTTCCTTGAACCGCCACACTCTACTGATGGTGCGGGTCCAAGTGGAAGTGGTCCTGAGGCTTGATCTTGAAGATCCCTTTCCACCATTAGAGTAGATTTTTGTTTTTGTATAGCTTCTTTTGTATGCGGGTATGTACCCAGCAATCTTAATAATATTTGAATTTCGATGGAATAAAGATTATTTGCCAATCCCTTGCCTTGTTTATTTCACGCATATTCTGATTTAACTTAGCAATTTCTTTAGTACTTAGATAATTTAACTTTTCAACGTGGTAGATAGTAAGTTAAAAGTTTTGCGTCCTCTTTCATGATTGTGCGGATAAGACCGTCACTTGCACTTAGTAGGATGGCTGACCTGCGTGGAAGTTTTCCTCATCTTTTCCTTTGAAATTTTCTAAGTGTTTAGAATAAGTTAACCTTTGAACGTGGTAGATAATAGGTTGAAGTTTTGCTTCCTCGTTCGTGATTGTGCGGGTAAGACCGTCACTTGCACTTAGTAGGATGGCTAAACTTTACCTACATCTAACCTGCGTGGAGGTTTTCCTCATCCTTCTGTTAGAAATTTTCTAAAGTATTTTGAATAAGTTAACCGCTCGACGCGCGGTTGTCAATAGGTTCGGTTTCCTCTCATGATTTTTGCGGTTAGGACCGACACTTTCATTTAGTGGGATGACCAAAGTTTACCTATGACTGACCTGCGTGAAGGTTTACCGTTTTTTGGGTTTATGCGGGTTTTGCCGCCTTCCCCACGCAACGACTTTCCACGTAATTATGCGGTGAGTACCGGCATCAGTGTTGAATAAATTAACCGTTCGACGCGCGGTTGTTAATAGGTTAGTGTTCAGTTTCCTCTATCATGATTCGTGCGGATAGACCGGCACTTTCATTTAGTGGGATGACTGAACTTTACCTTTAACTGACCTGCGTGAATGTTTGCCGTTTTTTGGGTTTATGCGGGTTTTGCCGCCTTCCCCACGCAACGACTTTCCCCGTAATTATGCGGTGAAAACCGGCATATTCGTGTGGAAAGTTCATAAGTATAAATGTAAAATCATCAGCGTCGATGTTCTAAGGAGAATCGTTTCCATTAGAAGTGGCTCTGGGTCTTTACAAATTTGGAATTGATCTACATGCAAACTGTGTAATTGAGCTCCCTTCCATGTTGTTGGGATGGGAGTGCCATCGAGCCGATATGCACCTGGTTCGGGATCTCGTTGTTTCCGCAGTATGTAGTCTCCGGCATTGAAGCTGCAATTTTATTCGTGTTTTCCCCAGCTGGGGTTCTACACGCATCAGCCTGCTCAGCGTTCGTTACGCCACGAGGTGTGCGAGCGTCCCATCTCTGACAAATGCTTCGACGATGTCCTTTACGTCCGTGCATTCTTCAGTGTTGTGGCCTTTTGTCCTGTGAAAGTCACAGTATTTGCTCCGATCAGCATTGTGACGATGTCGGATTATTGGAGCCTTTGGCCATGGGAGCTCCTCAGTGGCGAATATCTCGGTGACGCTTTTGGTGAGTGGCGTCCATCTGGAGTTCTGGTTCGACTGTACGTTATCCCTTCCGCCTAACCGATGTTGCAAGCGGGATGTGGTGTCAAAGTTTACCCTTGACTGCCAAATGCCTAGCTTCCGCTTTTTGTTTAGTCGGGCGGTAAGGACGTTGTCTTCTCTTGTTTTCTGGGTGTAGAGGTTTGTGCTCTGGGGGAGATCTCTACCCAGTTGCTTCTCCGTTTCCGCAAAGCGTTTAGCTGCTGTCATGATGGCATCCCATGTGGATGGCATGCCATATTTACCCGTTAAGGTGCGGATGAGCTCTGGGTCGTTTGCGCCCTGGATGAAAGCAGCGCGAACAAGATCTTCGCTAATATTACCCAGACTTAGCTTCTTTGAGTTTAAGCGAGTGATGAAGTCTGGCAAAGATTCACCTTCCTCTCGAATGCATTTGAGGATTGTCCATTGCTCTTCGGTATACTTTCTTTGTTGGCTGAAGTGTTGGCTAAATTTTTGCTGGAAGTCTTCCCAATCGTAGATGTGGTGGACCGGTAGACGATCGAACCACGCTCTAGCTGCCCCAACAAGCGTCATTTGGAACATGTAACACCACGTAGGTTCCGTCCAACTACTGACGGTTGCCCCCACTATGAACCTGTTCAAATGATCGTCTGGATCAGATATACCATCGTAAGTGCCGATGTTGGACATCTGTTTGGCACTTTTCGGGACGATTGCTTCCGTAATGTCCCTTGCAAATTTGGACGTTCCCGCCTTTGCAGCGGTTGGTGTAAATGTTTTGGAGAAGTCACGTGGGTTTCCACCTGCGTTTTTTGGTTTGAAGGTTTCTCCAAAACGCCTTCTCGGTTGGGAGTCCGTTTCCTTACGCTTCCCTTTCGCCCTATGACGAGGGTTTGCGTCACTATCGGATTCCTCCGAATCATTGTCCCAGTACTCTCCGAATCATTTCGCCCTATGGGGGAGAAGTCACGTGGGTTTCCACCTGTGGGTAGGCAGCGGAATATTGAATTTTGTTAACAAGATCGTTTTACAAACATATTGAATTTTGTTGTAGCAACCTTTAATTATTGTTTATGGTATTATATTATAATGAAGTGTTACAAAGTTTATAAGAAAGCAAATACTCACACAATCTTTGTTTTGAAAAGCATTTTAATACTACTTATGAAATGAATATATAATTTATCACAAATGAAAAAATAAATTTTAAATAAACAAAAATAGTCCCTCTTTGATTTTAAAGTATGTTATATGAATCAGAATGTTTACGTAGCTACCATTAAGTTTTGCAAAACGAGGGGCAGAAGTGAAATTTGGCAAACATCATTGGCTAACCGGAAATAAAAAAAACATTGTCAGAAGTGAGATTTGAACCCACGCCCTCATGAAAAGACCAGAACTTTAGTCTGGCGCCTTAGACCACTCGGCCATCCTGACTTGATATCTAATGATTCTCAATTAATTATTGATACCAATTTTAAAAATTAACTTTTTTATTCTAAATAATTGCTCCAACTTCCAACGATAATATACAAATAAATTGCTAGGTAATTATAGATGACTTGATATTGTGCTTTTATTAGCTTCGTTTTACAGCCTGCTAATTGCCATCACCATGTATGCCTCTTGGTTTTTATTGATTAAAGTATCTTGTTATTTAAAAGACAAGTATTCTATGAACAAAGAGGATTCTGTATAACGATTTTATTTGCTTTCCTAGTTTCATCTGAGTTGTGTTTATTTTAAAAGGGAAATTTTTGAGTGTAATAAAAGTGATGAATTGAGATTCAACATGTTTGAAGCCCGCGTTACCATCACTAACAGAGATTTAAGATAAATAAGTTGGAACCCGCTTTACCGATTCTAATACTAATAAAGAGTTAAGAACATTGATGCATTTGTGTTAATCACTTGATTCATCACAAGTATATGTTACGGTTTATTCGAGACAACCGTCAATCTCCCAAGAACACAAGAGAATAAGAGAAAATAACCCAAGATAATAATTCTTTTTTATTCTTTTACTTAAACGAGATTACAATATATAGGAAAACAAAGACATAAAAATAGAAAAAGATAAACAATAATGAAACGTAATTTGATTATAATAAGGAAACTAAATAATATATAAACTTAAATATTATTATTATTATTATTATTATTATTATTATTATAGGATCGTGTCAGTATGTTAGAGAGAGAGAGAGATGTTCATTGTAGAACCAATACTCCAATAGTATGCTGGAAACATAGCTATGAACGCTTTAACCTTTGTACTGCTTGTTGTATACTCCGTAACTGACTAGAATGTACATGAATTTAAATATGTTGGAGGTTTATTTTAAAAAAATACGGTATTGATAACATTATGTTTATATGCATATTTGCATCCACTCCATGTTTATGTGCCCATTGCTATACTTCAAAAAAATCTAGAGAGAAAATAAATCACTTTCGTATTCTATTTTGTTGTAACAATTATTGTAACAATATGCACATATTAGTACACGTATCTCATAGTTCTATCATAATATTACTGTAACAATATGATTACATTGTCACACCCCGATAAAAGGCGGCGGTACATGCCGGGGTGTAACGTGATTGGACAAATACACAAGACACTATTAAAGTGACAATATTTAATCAACTCATTAATTTCATTCAATCACCAAAGTAACACATATTGTTCATACAAATAACATCAAAACATAAGAAAATAGATATTGTTCATTCTTCTAATAACCTAGCGGTATCAAAATAGAATGACGTCTTCAAACTCCAACTCAAGTAATAATCAAACCTGTAACATGCATAAAATAACATTTGTCAACACGTATGTTGGTGAGCAATTTCATAGTTTTGAGTATATATAATATGAGTGAAATCCACAAACGTATATGAGACTATAAATAAAAGCATCAATCATGGTATATAAAACATATGTAAATGAGGATCATTTCTAATCGGTAAGAATACCGACATACTTGGATAATGAGGCCCTATTCTACTAGCACAAGGCTAAGTAGTTAGGGGAGCGTATGATCATACTTAATGAGGCTCAACAACAACATAAAAATAAACACCCGCGCACGTAAAGCATATGAGACATATAACACACAATAGAGCAAGTATTCTAGCATCATATACCCTAAAGTTTGTGGTTTGAGAAATGAGTATAATATAAATCATTTTTGTTTGAATAAGTATGCATGTTACCCCCAAAAGATAAAAATGAAAACGGGGGATGAAATGTACTCACGTTAACTAAGTAACTTGAAAGATTGATTCGTGAATAATCGGAGATCGGGTTTAACGAGCAAGACCTAGATTAAACGGGTCTTAAGTTAGTAGGTAGTCTTTGAAGGGTTTAAAATAAAATATGACAAGTAAAGTAAATAAATGAAGTTTATGGTTTAAAAATGTAAATACTTGGGAAATTAAAGACATGTTTTAAAAAGTAAGTTTACTCGAAACCGGGTCTTGGTATTTCATTCATAATTATTACTCGACCTATGTTAAGTAACTTATGTGGGTTATAATGCACTAATGCAAGACCCTTTGGGTATATGAACACCAAAACAAGGTTTTAATCGAGTGTTCGGATTTGTTAACTTGGGTCTAGATAATTAACTAAACTCAAAGTTAACTTTCCAAAATGTTTTGAGATAACTCAATAAAATCGAAAGACTTAACCAAGTATATAGTTCTATTATGAAGAACCTTAACGTCCGTTAAGTGTGTATTTGGTATCACCGGTCCAAGCTTGTTATAAGATCAAGTTGGATACCGACACACCAAGTAAGTTGATAAAATACTTAAAATTAGTTTAAAATACATTCTTGAAAAAAAGATGAGTTTCGATGGCCAAAAACACACTTGTGTGTCTTAGGCAAGTGAACTCGGTTTAGTTCGGTTTTGGTTCGGTCCTTGACTCGAAATGATATCGAGGATGGTTGCCACATACCCAAATACCATAGAACTATTAAAATGGTTTTAGAAGTTGCAAGGTTCAAATCTTTCATAAACATGTTTATTTAACTATTTTAAACAAAACTAGTAAACAAAACTATTTAAAACAAAAGCTAGTAAACAAGAGTTCGGTCTTGATTCGGGTCTAATCTCGGGATGAAACCGAGACTAGTGACTTCATACCCAACACCATGGAACTCTTTAAACATGAATTAAAACTAAACTACTTACCATATAAACAAAAGCATTAAAGGGAAATAGTATAAACAAGACTAGTAAACAAGAGTTAGGTCTTGGTTCGGTCTTGATTCGGGTCTAATCTCGGGATAAAACCTAGACTAGTGACTTTATAACCAATACCATGAAACTCTTTAAACATGAATTAAAACTAAACTACTTACAATATAAACAAAAGCATTAAAGGGAAATAGTATAAACAAGACTAGTAAACAAGAGTTTGGTCTTGGTTCGGTCTTGATTCGGGTCTAATCTCGGGATAAAACCGAGACTAGTGACTTCATAACCAATACCATGAAACTCTTTAAACATGAATTAAAAGCTAAACTACTTACAATATGAACAAGACTAGGAAGGCATTAAAGGAAAATAGTATAAACAAGAACTACAAAGAGTTCTCCATGTAGCCTTGCCTTGTAGCATATCACCTCCCGAAGAAGATGAAAGCCGAAGGAAACAAGGGGTGCATATTATATATATGTTGTGCCACAAGATATGAATTAATAAGTAACAAACAAGAATTAAAGAATGTTATTGCTTGATTATTAAGAACCTTAGAGGTTAGAGATATGAACTTTATTAGGGAGAGAAAGAAGATGAATAAGCAAAGAATAATGAAGAGGGTGGGGTTGTTTATATAGGGAATGAGTCAAACTTGTTTTCCTTGTTTTATATCAATACTTGCATGTGTTTTTTTTTTTAAAAAAAAGGTTTAAATAATACAATCTAGTAACAAATCCAAAAGGTAAGAGATGATTATGAAACATAAAAATCCAACATTTTATATTAGTGAAAGATTTGGTTTACAAATCGGGTCGGGTTTTGATACAAATACAAATACAAATACAAAAAAGATCGAAAATGACGAATGTTACATATATGAACACGGCCCGATTATTACATGTGTTACTTTTTTGAGTAATACACTATATAGAGGTGACTAGAATGAACCGGTTTTTAACCCAAACTGAAATCGACTATGAAATTTGTTTGATTTAACCGATAGCGAAGAACTCCCCTATTAAAACTGGTAAATATCAAGTCGGTTAAAAACTGGTTTTAAATCGAACATTCATTTTTCACTTAGAAACCGGTTTCAAACTTGATTTGGTTCTTACTCCAAAACCGATGTGTGTACCCAAGTAGTATACACAATACCACATACATGATAAGAACATCAGAAGTCAGAACATGCACGTTTAAGGCCCAATAAAGGGAGGGCCGACCTACTTATAGTTTATCCGGCTCAATAAAAAGACACCGCATTTTCACTTCTAAAAAACTAACGATTTCAATTTCAAACACACAGTGATTTTAAGAATAAGATAACTTTGATATTTAACAATCTAATTTGTATCATGGTTTAGAGCTTTAGAAATCTTGAATACTTTCATCTGTGAATATTTCGTCTTTATAAACCAAATGGAAAACATAAGAAATTTGATTTAACTTATTGCATTAAGCTATTGAGCTCTTGAGGTTTGATTAGACGTTTTACACCAGTGATAAATGTTTCCTTGTGACGGTTTAACGTAATTAGTTTACGCAACATGTTTTGACCCAGCCCGTCGACAACGATTTTCGTGTAAACTACCCATAAGCATTCTTTCATTTGTGAATATTTCGTCTATAAGAAATGCTTTTAAATTATTTGAAAAAAGAGAGAATGTTTTACTATAATATAATATTTTTTTTATTACGTTTACGTCGATTTAAGTTTATTTTGTTTGAAAAGACACTTCTTTAGTTCTTTTGAAAAGCAAGTCTATGATGATGTGTCATTGCTAATACTAATAATCAGGCCTCCCTTATGAAAGATATAGTCATATAGATAGAGGCCCACTAATAAGTTAGTGGTCCAAAAACACAGCAAAGTCAAGGTCTAGTATGAAGAGTAAACGTTTTAAAGGTGTTCTTGAATATTATTATACACCAATTCAAACATTTTATTCTTAAATATATTAGTTATTTATTAATTTACCGAAAGATAGAGCCATTTTTCTTTCAAAGTAAATGAAACTTAAATACTTTTCACAATCATAATAGATGAGTTTGAGATATGTATATGATATAAACATTTTGTTTTAATCGGTAAATAACTACTATATATAACTTACGGGGATGGATCTTGCGAGAAGTGATATTACAGCGATAAGTGTGAGAAGTGAATGTATAACTCCATTAATCTCTAATTTCACTCCATTTCATATGATGTTACATACATATATGTAGGTTGGTTGTATTTATGTCTTAATTACACATTCAAACCAACCTATAAACATATAAACGTACCGAACCACATTCAAACTTATGTACCTAAACACATACAAACATACATACACATATACAAACATACGTACCTACACACATACATATGCACCTACACAACGCATCTACACATAAGAAATGGGGTAAAATTAGGGATTAACGGAGTTACACCTTCAATTCTCGCACATCTAGCTGTAAAAAACTTTTGAAATGATCCAATACCTATAACTTACATGCTATATTTACTATTCTTACTACTTACTAGGTGATGAGATATGGACCCGGATACAGGTCAGATCCAGACTCATGACTAAAAACAGCCAAGCACTATGAAGGAAAATGCCAAGAAGGAACACACCTGGCGAACATCTAGGGCGAATACGTTCAAAGTGCCGCGAAAGAGAAGTTATATATCATAAATGTGCAGGCATATGCACTAACATGGAAGAGCCACATGTATAGCAGGTACGCATTGGACCACCACAATGGACACGCAAGGGAGACAATGGTACTAAGCAGTGGGCTCTGCGCAACACGACATTCACGATCTCCACTATGACTACTGCAGACGGGACAAACCGGATTTTCCTTCGACACGTGGCCCAACAGGCTTTCTTTAACACCTCAGGTTAAAAATACCGAACTCCTCCAAATAGTAAAGAATAAATACTTAATTTATACAACACTAAGACGCATTAGTTGGTGTAAGTAACTAAATAGATTCACGGGTATAATATTTTACCAACCTTGTATATATTATTCAGTCTTCCACAACATTTACAATGAACTACACCAATTTTGGCAAGTTTTTCAACATTCACCACTTACCAGTCACATGATACCTACCAAACACAAAAGGCCTGGACTGGCTTTCCTAGTATGTAACAACATATTATCCCACCACATGTTCATAATATATCATGTTACATTAAACTGATCCAACAAAACCCACATTTAGAAAAAAACATATTACCGACCTTTTTTAATCATGAGAACCCGTTACGCGCAAATGTCTCCGCTGTAGATGTCTCAAACTCTGTTCCATGCTAACTTGCACCATATCTGCTAACATCTGTTTTGCATTCCCAGACTGTTCCTTACCTTCAATATGTGATATTATATCACACACAATGTTTTCAAGCGTATCGGGCTCGAGTTCCGATCTTCGGTACGCCGATTCCCGTAACAACCGAAGCAAAGTACGGGCTTTTGTCTGCGAGGTTACGGTTCCTTGAACCGTAAGCTCCAAAAGCCCAGGGATAACACCTTCTTTAAGTATTGGTTCCCTATATCTACACCGGTCACTTTCACACATGGTTAAAAGTGTACCCACCGCGTGCTCACGGTTTTGGGGGGACCCACGCTCGAGAACCTCCACAACCGCAAGCACGCCGCCTTCTTCTGAAGTTAGTGACACCCTCCCTTCTTCAAAACTAATCAATAATTCAAGAACACCAGTGCATCTTTCTGAAATCTTTGAGGATTTTTTGGAGCTTTTAAGGATATTTACTAGGTAAGGAACAGGTTGTGATTGTAAGATGAGGTTAAGGTTGTTTTTGTCTGATGAAAGATTGTATAGAGCCATGACTGCATCCACCTTGGCTTGTGGGGTCCCCTGATCAAGAACCTCGACTAGAAACGGTATCGAACTGGATGCACCAATGGTTGACCTTGTGACAGGTGATGCGGATAATGTGGCTAATAACGCGGTTGCGTGTTCTTGCATATTTATGATTCCTGATTTAAAAATTGTGACAATTGGGTCCAATGCGCCAGCATCCACAATACTGATCTTGTTTCTGTACAAATTGAATCAAAAAATTATAAAAAAATGAAGAACAATTATGAAAAGTTAATCAAGTATCAGATTCTATGCCCAATTAAAAAGCATTCATTGACTTCATGCTTATCTTCTAAGTAAATATTTAATAAAATGGTTAGTTAAACTTAATCAAGCTCTCTACGAATATCAACGTTGGTACCGAATAAATAATATACTCTCTAGCAGGCATATCTTCTGCAACCTGACCCGAACCCATGGTATAATTCGAGTAGAAACTAAAATGATCCAAATTCAGAACAAACAAAACTACCAATTTCCTGAACAAAAACATTTATCTTATATTCATGCTTATCTTTCTGCATTTATTAAATACAATGGTTAGTCAATCGGGTTTTGCTGCAAATATCAACGCGTGTAAAGAATAATAATATACTCTCTCTAGAATATTATCGGTGTAACCCGACCCATTAGCAAGTTTATAAAAATGACTCGTTTTAACCCATGAAATCACATAACGAACAAATCAGCCAATTTCTTGAAAAAAATAACATCAGACTTGTAATTTTTTAAAAAAAAAAATAATACTTCCCAAAATTTTTTACAAAATGAACATAATTTATAAACGCAATTTACGGTTTTAATTCGGTTGGATTCAATCATACATTAAAAGGATCATTTACAATTCAAGATTTCTTCAACAATACATTAATGAACTCTAAGCAAAGCAGACACCAGAAAGTGACATACAACAGTCTCTTTAAAGCAGTTAACTTCAAACTGAATTAATCAACCAGAAAGCAAGATCCATATTGGTGACTGGTGATCAAGACACATAAACAGTAACCGTAGTAATACCATTACCAGCTTTCTTTTTGAAATTACGTCAAATTCATGATTTGATTAACAAACTAAGTACTAACCATATTATCTTCAGATACTTCTTTAACATGATCTGTTAACTTTTCTCAACCAACCAATTAAAATCATGATTGATTAAAAAGTAGAACCACAAACAGAATACTTTTAACATTATTGCACTCTCATTTTTCTTTGAATTGATGAATTTGAGAAAAATATGCACACATAAGCATAGAAAATGACACACCAATAATTTAATTTAAACTTCGGTTTTCATCCCTATGGTTAACAGAAATATTTGTCAGAGTTAGTCAGCTAAATTTTTTTTTTGAACGGCCAACAAAAACCATTCATTCAAAACCGAACAAGTAGCGAAAAAAATAAAACTGAAACGGCAAAAAATAAACTTTTGGATTAAAGTTTATTAGGGAAACTAGTAATTTAAAAAAATATATATAAAAACCACAACATGCCTGCCAAAAAATTGCAAACCAAAAAATGTATTTGGCAGAAAAAAATAACTTTTTGGACTAAAGTGGCAATTGTAGCCAAAACTGAACTTTGACTCAAATAATAATATTAACTTATGTTTCATCTTACCAACCCGGTGTCAAAGGCAAAGCCTTTAACTCTTTAAGTCTCATATATAACACAAATTTGTCGTAAAAAAAAAAAACAAAACGTACGTTTCGTCTTGGACGGCGAGATTAAGCAGCGCGAGAAGAGCTGCAGCTTTCGCTTCAACAGACGGATCCCGTAGCATGGAAACAAGGGAAGGTATGGCGTCAGAGAATTGTCTACGGAAGCGTTGTGATGTTTTGGTAAGTTTTCGGATTTCCTTAGCTGCTTGAATTTTTGAAAACGTATCATGGTTGTGTTGTTGGATGATATGAAGTGTACGGTCGATGGTGGAGGTTGTCGGAGTATGATCACCGGTGATGGTGGTGGTGGTGTTTGAATCCATGGGGAGTTGGCACTGGATGAAATTAAGTGAAGGGGGTTTAAAAGAGATTGGCGTTAAGCAACAGTTATTATTATCAACGGCTTTTTCTTTTTATAGAATATATATATTTGTTTATTATAACTTTAAAATTTATAATATGAAAAAACAGACACCATATATTAAACTTTATAAGCTTCTATACTTGTGGTAATCATATTTTGGGGTGTTTGGGATTTGCTTATTTAATATCCTTATGATTTATAAGTTGCTAGAAGGGTGTGATAATTGTGACGTGACAGGTGTTTGAATACAGACTCTAGTAATCACGTAAT
The DNA here is from genome assembly GCF_021521415.1 of Bidens hawaiensis. Lineage (NCBI taxonomy): Eukaryota > Viridiplantae > Streptophyta > Magnoliopsida > Asterales > Asteraceae > Bidens > Bidens hawaiensis. The sequence goes on along the minus strand of NW_027493574.1, from coordinate 325,607 downwards.
AATTATGGGTGTTTATGGTTTGGTTTGAAACTTTACAACCGTTTAAATATGTTAATTGGTTAGGTTTCATGGTTAGTTTTTTTCTTTAACTTTCGGTTTCAATTTTCAACGGTTTAGTTTCTATTTTGGACGACAAATAATCATTACTAGCAGCTTGGCTCGCATGTTTGACTTAAAAACCGTCACAAACGGCCCTAAACACTCATTTTTAAATTACTTAATCATAAGCGTCTTAATTTGCCCTCTCCTATATTATATATAATAATATAGATAAGTTATAAAGAATTTGAAAAAATTAAAGGTTGTGAGTAAATAACCCATAAATTATAACTTTGTAACTTATAACTTATGAGAAGCTTAAATAAGGAATTCTAAACAGTCTTATATAAATTTATTTCTAGCTTAGTAAAACCTTTTGTACTTTTTGTACTGTTACCTCAACCTTTGAAATATTATATCAACTTCATGATTATTTATGAAAAAGAAAAGGGCGTGGTGAAAGAGTAATAGTTATCGTCTTTTGGTTTTATGAATAGAATAATGTGTAAGAGTTCTTCTTCCAATTTTTCAGAATTTCTCGTACTAGTTTTAAGCAACAATAGTATTTGTGTGTCTTGTCTTAGTGTGTGAAAAAAAAATACAAATATCATTTTATTTATGTTACAACTTCTCATTACAATATTTTTTGCTAGTTGGCATGATCGATTTTAGACTAACATAATAGTAAGTGGTTAGCAGTCTATCTGGGGTCAAATGTTACTACGATAAAAAAACAAGGGAATGATTGGCAATAACACCCACTTACACGGGACCGAAAGTTTGAGTTCGACGTTTATGTCAACACAATGTTTACCAAACATATTGGCTCTTTAAATAGATATCACTTTTAGGCTTGGTCATCTATTTTTGTGGGAAAAAAAATACCCAATTTTTTTCATTAATTTAAGCTCAATATAAAATTTACTAATTTGATTACCGCTACCTCATTGAACACATAACTATACATGTTTAATCATCTAATATTATTTCAATATATTTAAAAGGTTTCTTTGTTAAATTTGTTAGAATGAAATATATGAGAGTTGTAGCTATATATAGACAAAAACAGAGTTACAATCATGTATGTATTATTAAAATAACAATAAACCTTTTATTAGTTGTTTGGTGATGTTTATGTAACTTAATCTCAACAGTCTTTGTCAATGAAAGCAAAGCAGTACACAAATGTATTGTTGGCTTGTTGCCCACCAACGCTTTACAAATGTTCCTTTAACCAATCAATACATATAAAAATCAGATTATATCCGTTGGATATAACTACTTTAAAATTAACATACCAAACAAAAACTTGTAATTATGGGAAATGGGAAATGATGGGAAAAGTTAATGTTCAAACTAAAAAAACGTACTAACTACACTAATCAAATAGTGTAATTATGTAAATAATTAACTACAATATATATATATAATTACACTTCTTAATACGTACAGTTCACATACTTATTTTATTTGTATTTGATCCAAGCAAAGGGGAGAATTATATAGATATCTTATTTATTACATTTTAGCAATTAAAATTGATTATGTATTGAATATAAATGTATTACTACTATAAATCATTTTCTAATAATCATACATGTACTCCATTCCAAATAATTTTTTACAGTAAGCAATGGATTCGAGCATAAAGTTTTGAGTAATAACATAATGAAGATTAAGATTCTTAACTGAAAGTGACCCGTTATTAAGTTATGTGTTTTCCTAATCTTTGTTCTTTAAGATAAACAAACAGATTAAATAATTTTTTATTCCACTACTGATTTGAAAATCAAGGCACTAAAGTCTTGTTTTCAAATTGTGTTATGAAAACTTGCATGAAGACAGATGAACAATCATTTAAAATATACATTTTGAACATACAAACAATTCAAAACATCATGATGGTTTATACGTTTTTCTTCTTGATTTTCTTAATGTTTCAGTCCAATTAAGTTTGGCAAAATCCACTCAAAAAATACTATTGACAACTTAGGCAGAAACGCTCACAGTTTTTCTTCTTCTTATCTTACAAGTGTCATATTTGTCTCAATAATGATGTAATATGAGTGTGAGAAAGTATTTTTAAACCAAATTTCACTTCTAAACGATAAAGCGATACAATTATATACATGTTCGGCTATTTTAGTGTTATCGTTTTATTAGTTGATTTAATATAATTTACTTTGTATCCATACACACGAACGATTTAAATTATAAAACACTAGACTACTATAGTGCTAAATACGAAACTTTTTAAGAATAAAGAATAAAATGTTGGTTATACCTTATAATAAAACAAAACTAGGTAAAATGCAAAGCTGCCAAGAAAGAAAATAAAGTATAGTGTTTTTCTATTGTTTGCCTTTTACCCAACCACCCTTAAATATACCATGTATAGTCCAATACGGAGCATATTGACTCCATTAATTTTGCCTTATTATGTTTTTTATTTTAATTTTTTATACTACCGGTGCGATGGTGGCCCTCAGTTTGGGTTATCCTCCATGATTGCATGCAAGGTCCATACCATTTGTCCTTGACCGTCGGACCACAATAGCACACCCATGATCTCGTCCTCTCTTTTTGGCCCATTCCTCAAACTCTTTACGGGACTCAAAAATCTAAAACCAGTTACAAATAAATATAATAAATAATAATCTTAAATATATATAAACGAAAACTCCCTAAATACTCTCAAGCCATCAGATTGCTTTATTCTTAAATGAATGTTTCTCATGCATTCGACCCGAATTAATGGGTATGGGTCTCACCAAATCCATATAGCCCTTAAACGGGTTATAACATCTCATTATATTAAAAATTAATCTCATCAAATATTTGATATGAAAAATCATATAAAACAGGGAACTAAAAACCAATATCCATTTAAAAAAAATATTTATAATTAAGAAACAATTTTATGATGAAAAAAAAATAAGTTGGTCATGGGTCTCACTAAACCCATATAACTTTTAAACCGGGTATAACATCTTATTTATTTGTGAAACCCTTTTATCATCAAATCATAAGTATATCATTAACTTTCTTACAATAAATAATGCTCATTTATTTGTGAAACCCTTTTATCATCAATATATTATTAACTTTCTTACAATAACTAAAAATAAAATTAAAAAATATATATAAGTATTATAAACGAATAATGTAAAACAACATACGAGGATGAAAATAAATTACAATACATGTTGCGCGCAAATAAAAAAAGGAAAATGAAAGAAAAACTATAGAACAAAGAATCTTAATCTTAAATATATATATAAACGAAATCCTTAAAAGCTCTATTGTTGCTTCTTACATTCTCTTAAGCCACCAGATTGTTTTATTTGTAAATAAAAGTTTCTCATGCATTTGACCCCAATTCACGGGTATGGGTCTCGCTAAACCCAGATAACATTAAACTCATTATAACATCTCATTATATTAAAAAATAATCTCACCTTGATATGAAATCTTATAAAATAGGGATAAACTGGAAATTAGTATCCAATTTTTCTTAGAAAAAGATATTATTTATATTAACAATTTTATAGTAAAAAAAATAAGCGGGTCATGGGTCTTACCAAACTCATAACTTTTAAACGGGTTATAACATCTCATTTATTTGTACTCTAAGTATATTATTAACTTTATTAAAATAAAAAAAAAATAAAATCCAAAAAATATAAATAATAGACACGAAAATCATACACAACCTCCGTAATACGGGGATAAAAACTAGTAATAAATATAATAATTAAATAATGATAATAATAAAATTAAATTAATAATCCTAACAATAATACTACAATAATAAATCTAATATTTATATTAATAAATATAATAATTAAATAATAATAATAATAAATATAATATTTAAATAATCATAATAAATATTATAACAAAAAATAATGGTGTCTTACATTATTTGTTTTATACGAAACCATCGGCTCGCGTATATTGGCTAACTGTAAAATTGTTCAGGTTGACTCTCGTAAGCGAAGTACTCCTGAAAAACGTGATGGTAACATGTATTAGTTAAAAATCAAATAACGACTTTATATTTAACATATATTACCTGGTTTAAATTTGGTAACCCGAGCGTGCTAGGCTGATCGTAAGACTATTCAGCCCGCCTATCGTAACGGTGATACTCCTAACAAACGTAATGGCAACATATTTTAACTATAAACAAACTAACAAATTTATATTATATCAATATACAACGAAACCTGGTTCAAATCAGGTAATCCCGACGCGTTAGGCTGATCGTTAGGCGCGTATCCCGACTCCTCCTCGTTGTCAAGAAACATATTGTCGAACCACCACATTTTATTTTTTTGGTTTCGATTCTCGAAAGGGGATAGTGAATTGTGTGTGCATGACACACACAGATATATATATATATATATATATATATATATATATATATATATATATATATATATATATATATATAATAAAGAGAAGAAAGGGGGAGTCGGATGACTCAATTATTCAAACTGAACCTATATGCTCTGTATTGTGCTATACGCGGCATATAGGGTACAATATGACAACCTATGACTGTCAAAGTAGTCCTAGGTTGTCAGTTGTACCCTTACACCGCGTATTGTACAATACGCGGCGTATATCCCTTAGTATGGGGCGTATTATACAATACGTCGCATATAAGGTACATCATATAGGACAAACACCTCTTAATATGAGACGTCTTGCACTATACGCCCCCATATTAAGGGGCGTATGGGGGTGTCCAACATAACCCCTATATTTGATAAAAGGTATAAAGAACCATTGAAATTACGCTTCTTTGTTTTCTAGGTGGGTGGGTCATGGATGAAGTGTCGTTTGGTTTGGTCCCACCATAGATTCAAAACATGAGGAGGAGGATGGGAGTGATCAGAATGAGGAAACGGATGATTCGGGTTCGGTTCGTGTGAAGAAATCGAGGAAGGGGGTGAATGGGAGGATGTTGGGGTTGGTGGGAGCTCAAATGTTGGAGCTGAGAGATGTTATGATGAGGAGAGAGGAGAAGCGGAAGGAGAGGGAGTGGAAATGAGAAGAGAAGAAGGCCGAGAGTGATTCTCGGAACGAGTTGGAGTTTGAAGAGAGGCGGATGGTGATGGCGAAACGGGAGGCTGAGAGCAGGATGAGGTTGGAAATGGAGTTTGATGAGGAGAGGAGGCGAAGGATGGCGGTGGAGGAGAGGTGGGAGGAGGAGGAGGAGATGAAGTGGCGGGAGAAGATGGTGCGGATGCAGATTGAGCATCAGTAACAGATGATGCAGCTGCATGCAAACGCGTGTCAGAACCAGATGCAGATTCTTGGAGTTATGGCACGGGTTTTTGTCAGTTTTTTGGGTCAACGAGTGATGGGTTGGGTGCTTTGGTTCTGCAGATTTTGCGGCATCCGGTTCCAGGTGGATTGGATGATCATGATAAGCCAGATGCTAATTCACCTTCGGAGTTCTTGCAAATGTAATTTTGTTAAAGCTAAGATTACATATATGATGTATACAAATGTCTGTTATCACTTATCAGTTTATTGATTAGTGTGAAATAACTGGATTGTTTTAAATGTTTATAATGCTATTTTATGATACATAGTTCTATAATAGTTCATAGTTCAGTCTTTCGATTATAAAATGCCAGAAAACCTCAAAATACAAAATATTTATTCTGCGCCAAATATATGAAGTTACATGTACATGCTACAATGTATATATCTAAGAAATAAATATATCACAATGATTTGATACGAATTCAGTGTTCATATGCTATCTCTAGCTTCCAATGATTTAATAATCTTTCTGTGCCACATGGCGGTTTCAGGATCGAACCTGAGCTCCCATGTAGGCCAGTAGTGCAGGTCCTGTTTCAGTGTCAGGACCCGTGGCTTCCCATTCAAGTGCACTGTCCGTACACGAACAAATTCTTCGTCTTCAATTTCCTGTATGCAGTAGCATGCATTGTTTTAAGTTTAATAAACGAAAGTGTAATTTATTGAAAAACACAAACAAAGAATAAATGAACATTTGTACCTTTGTGACATTAACAAAAGCATCCAAATCAGGAGTTGGTTTTCCATTAACTTCCACAATCCATTGTTGAGCATATAAACCGTATCTATGCACCGGGCTCCCAGAGGAACACCTGCAACAGTGTAAATTATATTCTTTAGCCTTTACACACATCAAGTAGACACCGATGCTGACTGGACAAAAACAGGTCAAATCCGTACCTTGTGACATATACACCATGGCCCTCTTGCGGAAGAAACCCGAGAGCACGTACTTCCGGATGAGGATCTTGTACTAAACATCCACACCAGTTAATTACACGTGTTGTGCCGTTTCCATCTCTTATATCTGTTCCCACTTGAACATCCATTTCTCGCCCCTGAAGAGCAAACCATAAAACAAGATTCATTAATATTTCTCACATTAAACGAAGATTCATTAATATGATTAACCTGTCGAAAGACGGTGAATTCAAGTTTTGCAACCATGTCATCATACATATCCAAGGCATGGCATGCATCTTCAATATCATTAAAACATGTAACCGGCTTCTTATTAATTGCAAGAACCATATCACCTTGTTCTAATAGATTCTCAGCTTTAGATCCTGCTAAACAACCTTTAACTCGTAGGACCTGACGTCTAACAGGATCTTTCTTTACAAGAGCCTGCAAAACAACAATTTATAAAAATATCAATTCCTGCATATATTACACATAAAGAAAGTGAGAAACATATTGCATACCTGGATCCAGTTGTTGCTGAGCCCAAAACTTCTCGCTTTGGAGAGTAAAGTACGAGTAAACTCGACCTCTAAAACCCTAACTAGAGGCATTGGTCTTTTAACACCATTTATTAGAAGTGACGGTCCTTTCACACCTAATATTATTTTGTCAAGAACTTGACTGATTGAATGTATATGAATGCCTCTTGCAAAATGATCTTCAGATGAATTCGCACCATATTTGATCTGCAACCAAGATTTCATCATCAGAATCTTAGTCAACCGTACGGTTGACTAATAAAGAACTAAGAGAACCAACCTTCCTTTTCTTTTTTGATCGATGATTAGTACAAACCTGAGTTGAAAAACTTCCCCATATAGCTTTAACTCTTCCATTCTCATCAGTTAGTACTCCTGAAAAACTGCTACCAAAATCTACAAAAAAGCAACCAACATCATTAACTAATTGATGTATCTAAATATGTTTTAAATTCATTAAAAAATGGATAATGGTATTTACCAGTATCAAGCTCTATAACTTCCATGTTGGTTGCTCTATAACGCGGTGAATCAGCTGAACTTATCTTTAGAGGTGCATACGGATTGGTTACAACAGATTTTCTAGATGTTGCTTGTAAACTCTTATTTAATCCCACAAGATACACATCCTCTCCACGCCTCAATGCAGGTTCTATCACAAAATGAAATAAAAATGAGAAAACATCTCAACCATTGATCTGGTACAAGTTTTTCTACCTGGAAGAAGTTGGGCAGCTCGGACTACTGAACTACCAGCGGGTCCAAGGGCAGAAGGGTCATATGCAATAATTGCATAGTTATGAACAGGATGGAGAAAGACCACCTGAAAAATCAAAACTTGTGACAAAAATAAACGGCCGGCTTCTTAATTTTTTTAATATCTGTTTCATACCTCCCCAGGAATTTCGATTGGAAAGGCGGCAAAAGAAAGCATGACGTCAGATGCTGATACGGCAACAGTATTCTTGTCAACTGCAACTAACCCCATTTCTTCTGAATGATAGATAATGACACCAGTTCCAAAAAAATGCTGTGCATAAACACCATCAACCATACATGATGATGGTACATGAACCTGACACGTCATACACCAGTAAATATAAATATTCCAAAAGTTGTACACAAATCCCATCAAATAGTAATAATAAATGAACGATGATTTGATTTTGAAGATGTTACCGAAAACATGACCAGAGTAGGCTCTATCACACGCTCAGCAACAGAAGCATTACCAGAGCCTGCTGATGTGTCTTGATCTTCCATATCCGCAGATGAATCTTTATCGGTGGATTCCTCTTGAACATGTGCGGAGCTACTAGTGTCCATGCTGGCAACACCATTAGGTACTTGGGAATTTGAGGGCAAAGCCGTCTTTCTTATCCAAATACCAGAAGTGTCGTTGCGTGTATATATGCTAGGTGAAGCATACCACTCTTGGCGGTTAACTGTAACAAGAACAGACTGCGAACAAAAGAAAGTCAATATTATCCACCAAAACATCCAAAAAATATACTTTAGCAATATTATTATTAAAATACCTTCCTCCTGTGTCGATCTTTGTAGTTTATGTATTCTAATGGAACCCGAGCTCCTTTAGAGAGATTGGATAGAACATTAATGAAGTCTTCAACATTTGAAATGTCTTCATTGGCTAATCTTTTGATAATGGCATGCCGTGGGACCCCGGCTCGATAAAGCATGTAACTGCAAATGAAAAAAAGATACAAAAACAAATGGTTGAACATTTCATTTTCAGAAGTAGACCAAAGAGAAACCATGTTAACTGCACACATATTTACCCGGGTTCTGCTACATATACAAGACCACATTTAAAACGAAAATTCCTAGCTTGTTGATATGAGAGCGGGTGTATAATCCCCCCACTAACTTCCAAAAAGTAGTTTGGAGTTATGGAGTGTAAATCCTCAACCTGAAACAAAACACAATATTGAATTTTCCAACACTAAATTTTTGTAAAGCACAAAACATGGATGTAAGAGACCGGTCAACCATCACTCACCACTAACTGAACGGTCAAAGATGTGCCACCCCTTTCAAACTCTAGCTCAACATTTTGGCCCACACTGTCATCAAGTAAAGTCTCCATCTTCAGAAACTGAGTAATCACCTGCGTAAACTCTAGTTCATTTAAGCATAGTTTTACAAATGATAGTTTAAGAAACTATATTCATATAGCACATACCTCCCCATTCATGCGAACAAGAACATCACCTGGTTCCAAATGTTTACAAGCTGGGCCACCTGGCACCTACAGCATACCCGTGACGATGTCAGACATATTTGCTCAGCTGAATCTGTAGATAGCAATTTCACAACAGAATCTGAAAAACTTACCACAGAGTCAACTACAAGCATCCCGGTTTCAGTTAGTGGAGATGCATGGCGAACCAACTAACCCAAAAACAAATCAAATACCAGAACATTCAAAATTGTTTTACAAATCAACAAATAAAGTTGAATAAAAACTAACAGACCTGCTCTGTTTCACTTTGTAAACCGAGCCTGCGTGTTTCATCAAATCCTTTGTGGACAAAGGTTGCCTAACAGAAACAAGAGACTGATAATAATTATAATAACAACATTAAGTTTAATAATGAAATTAACTTTCAGCTAATGTAACCAACAAACCTGGAATGTACCGCGAGGTACTGTAACAGCCTGCCACTTATCTTGACTAGAATCTCTTCCTTCTTGCAAGAAATTTAATGCCCTAACAACCTGCAAATGCAAACTTCAGAGTTTATGCATGATTCCTTAGAAAACATAACATTTCTTGTTCCAACATATAATATTGTACTTACTCGTTCTAAAGGAAAGTAAAATGCCGAGGCACTAGAAGAGTTGCTGCCAGCGTTTAATGCAACCGCACGTCCTTTCCAATCAACGACTGGGGACCCACTCGAACCGCCTTTAGTACCTGAAGCTGCCTGTTGTGGGAAATCAAAATAATATAAGAAATACAAGCTACTTGGTCAAAGTCTAGAATAACCCAAAAATAGTAGCATTAGTAGTTGGAAGTTCACCTGTATGTAGAATGTATTGAAATCATTGTAGCCATCTCTGCAGCAAGAAAATATCTCATTGTTAACAAGTGATGCATAGCGGTGATCTTTTATTCATCTTTTTCACTATTATTACATATGATATAATTCAAAGAACACATATGAAAGCAGAACAAATCAGGCATATAGGTGTAGTAAATCAACCAAATATAATGTAAGCTGCAAGGATTTTAATCATCTTTGGCACGAAGTTAATCCAAGAGCTAGCATACTCATACTTGGACCAATTCAAAATGTGCTAGAAAAGGTTCGAAATGGCATAACTTTTGCTCCTTTAGAGTTACGGGACCCATTACTAATGGATGAAAAATCTCAATGGGCCCCGGATTTCAATCTCTTAACAAGTTTCCCCAGTTTTAGCAAACTAGAATAACTTACTTTACATTGTAAATACGCATAAATCTTTAGTTATTTCCAGTTTTAAGATTCAATATTATATCAATTTTCTTATCAAGAGCATTCTTGTTACAACTTTATCAAACCAAGAATATAAACAAAGAAAACACTGTGAAGCAGCATACTTCCTATAATGCGGTGCATCTCTGTCTAGACGCGCAAGAGTACCCGCCAAAATAGAGATCTTCTCTCCACTATCATTCCCAACAACTCTAATTTCCAGTCCAACAGAAGCCGCTTCAGGAGCCAAAGGTATCTCCTCATAGCTCAGAAACTTCACCGCGGCAGGATCATACCGAAAGAATCCAAAATCATGAACCTAAAAAATTGCACAATCAGTCAATCACAATATTATAATTTATATATCACCACAAACTGTCACACACTCACACACATCAATTATCTTATCAAGTATTAACAAACCAACTCACAGGGTCTCGGTATATCGGATACACCGGAATCTCTTCCCGGTTCACAAACATAGCTTCAGCTGTCACCGGACCTACAAAACACACACACTCAAATTAAAAGTCAACTCAATTACTATAAAAGTCAACTTATATTATCACAGTTAAAAAGTAATGTTTACATCGAAACGGAAACATAATTACCTGGTTTAACGACGTGGCGATTAGTTAAAATAATTCCACGACGCTTATCAACAACGAACCCCGTGGCGTGGCTTGCAGCAGCGGACTCGGTATCAAAGGCTCTACACGCCGTCGTACGGAGCACAACCACCGCCGGAACGACCTTGTGCAGCGCTTTACGCCAATCCTCAGCCGTCGCGTGGTTGTCTCCTGACGGAGGATCGATTTCCATGGACAGATCATCATCGGGAGGATTAATAACATCCAATGACTCCGATTGTGATGCTTCCAGTGAGTCGTCCATATCCGGTGACTGTGTATGGTGGTGAAATGAAACTCCGGTGACGGTTACGGTGGTGATTACAGAGGTTTTTGAGAGATCGAAGGTGAAGAGTAAAATAGTTATAAACAGTTACAAATGGCTGTTGGAGTCAAACTATTGGTCAACTGTTAAAGTTATTGACAATTAGGTGTGAGCTTTTTATGTGAAGTTGGTGTAACCGATCCTTTTACCAGTAGTATATTTCAAAATTCTACTTTCCTTTTCTACTTTAGAATCATGCGAAATAGATGTATCATGTTGAGTCGAAACATCTGCCTAAATTTGATCGGTATTAATTAGGTTTGTTATGGATAAAATAAAATAATAAAAATTTCAAAAATGTAAAAACCAAATAAAAGAAACCAGAAACTGAAAAATAGCTTGCGGCACCTGTCATGCCTGTCAATATTATATATACTATACTATAATATAAAAAAGACAATATTATATATACTATACTATAATATAAAAAAGATTTTTTCACGAACTGTATTTTAAATATGGAGCGGAATCATTGCTTGATCTGGTAGTAAATGTGTATGACTTTTAATCAAAACTTTTTAAATGTTGTGGGTTCAATATTAGTTGTTCTGAAAATAAATATGAAAAGATACAAATTATAGTTACAAAATACACATGTATCTTAGGATTATGTAATACTTTTCTATTAAAAAGCCATACAATATTTGATACTTTTATATTAACAACCATACAATATAAATACAACATGTTTGCTAATAGACTAGAAGATACATATGAAAAAGACAAATTATAATTACAAAACATATATAACAAATGTTCGCTTGGTACCATTTTTCTTAACCGTGTTAACTTAATGGCAGTGATATCCTTTCCAAAGTGTTATAACACTTGTCAAACTCTCCTTAACCAAAGTTCGAATCTTTCTCTGTGATGCTTGCCCATATTTATAGAATTTACACTTAGTAGGAACTGTACGGGAACCTCCTCAAAAGGAAATCTATTAGCGAAAAACCCCTAGTCACATGAGTTAATTCATGATACCAAATTGGATAAAAAGGTAGTGTTTTTATTGATTTATTTATGAAACCGGTGCTAGATAATATCATATAAATTAGTTGATTTAATATAATTTACTTCGTATATTATAAAACACTACTAGAGTGCTAAATATGAGACTTTTTAAGAAGAAAGAATAAAATGTTAAGTTGAAAATTCGACAGCAGTCCGGTTATTAAAACAAAATTAGGTAAAAGCAAAACTGCCAAGAAATGTGTGCCTTTTAGTATTTGATAAAAGATATAAAGATCTTTAATTGAAATTACATGAAAGTTTGTTTGCTTCTTTGTTTTCTAGGTGGGTGGGTCGTGGATGGAGTGTGGTTTGGTTTGGTCCCACCATTGATTCAAAATATGGTCCGAGTAGTTTGAATACGGATGAATAAACAAAATCCCAATTGGCCTACATAGCCGACAAAGAATATTATTTTATTCAACTAGCATAATTCGTTGGATATATATATATATATATATGAATTTGGTAACGACTGTCCTACGTGTTCGTTATTACTTTATATACGTATGAACATATATTATATTATGGACGACCACTAAGACGAGAATAGATGATTATTGCATTCATTCCGTTAACAAGATCGTTTTACAAACATATTGAATTTTGTTGTAGCAACCTTTAATTATTGTTTATGGTATTATATTATAATGAAGTGTTACAAAGTTTATAAGAAAGCAAATACTCACACAATCTTTGTTTTGAAAAGCATTTTAATACTACTTATGAAATGAATATATAATTTATCACAAATGAAAAAATAAATTTTAAATAAACAAAAATAGTCCCTCTTTGATTTTAAAGTATGTTATATGAATCAGAATGTTTACGTAGCTACCATTAAGTTTTGCAATACGAGGGGCAGAAGTGAAATTTGGCAAACATCATTGGCTAACCGGAAATAAAAAAAACATTGTCAGAAGTGAGATTTGAACCCACGCCCTCATGAAAAGACCAGAACTTGAGTCTGGCGCCTTAGACCACTCGGCCATCCTGACTTGATATCTAATGATTCTCAATTAATTATTGATACCAATTTTAAAAATTAACTTTTTTATTCTAAATAATTGCTCCAACTTCCAACGATAATATACAAATAAATTGCTAGGTAATTATAGATGACTTGATATTGTGCTTTTATTAGCTTCGTTTTACAGCCTGCTAATTGCCATCACCATGTATGCCTCTTGGTTTTTATTGATTAAAGTATCTTGTTATTTAAAAGACAAGTATTCTATGAACAAAGAGATTCTGTATAACGATTTTATTTGCTTTCCTAGTTTCATCTGAGTTGCGTTTATTTTAAAAGGGAAACTTTTGAGTGTAATAAAAGTGATGAATTGAGATTCAACATGTTTGAAGCCCGCGTTACCATCACTAACAGAGATTTAAGATAAATAAGTTGGAACCTGAAGAGGTATGTACCCGCCTCAACACCGAGCGAGGCGGGTCAACCCACAAGATATAGACAAGGGGCTTGAAATCAAGACATTATGAAGGCACAAAGCCAAAACCTACGCGCATGGCGCATATCACATATGCTCACGCATATCACATATGCTCATGCATCACATGCTCAGGCACCACAGATGCTCATGCATCACATGCTCAGGCATCATATGCTCAGGCACCACATATGCTCACGCATCACATATGCTCACGCATATCACATATGCGCGTGGCGCATCCGCGCGTGGCGCATATCACATGCTCGTGCATATCACATCTGCGCATGAAACATCTGCGCGTGAGAATAAAGAGAAGACCTCGCGCATCCTCAGGATAGGCGCGTATCACACATGCACATAATCAACCTCGTCCTTATCCAAATCAGGATTAGGGCAACCTTGATTGTGCACGTCAGACAACCTTCCAGAATGTATCTTTTTAAGGAATAAGAATATGCTGATGTTGACAGCTGCCAATGAAAGGTGGACAACTCAGCAAAACCTATGTGCTACCACGTGATTATAACCAATGAAAAAGCACCAGGTGTCCCAAAGGACACGTGGCGCAAAGTAACTGGAAGAGGCCAACAAAGCCCTAATTGGGTCTGAGCCCAATCATTGGAAACCCTAGCACTATAAATACAGCATCAACTCCACAAGGAGAGGATATACAGTCACATCCAATTACAGAGTATTCAGCTATTAAGCAATACATTCCATTTCCTTACTCTCATATCATTATCTTCTCCTACAAACTCTTATTCTCACACCGGAGGGTTACCCCAAAGAGGACCCCTCTGTCCCTTTCTGAGGGGTAAGTTTACGGTGCTGTTCATTTTGTAGGTGGAAGAACCCAGATCCATCAGATCCAAGAGAACCATCGGTGAAATAGCATAATCACACCCGAGGAAAATAGATCGTCTACCAGTGAGTCGATCCACGTCTCTTCATTGGCGCCATCCACTGTTACAACGGCAACAAGATCTAATCAGATCTCTATAAAAAACAAATTTTCACCATGGTTTCTGGCGTTCGTAACGTTGATCAAGTTCTGGAGGATATTGAACGTGAGGATGTTAATGAGGGACAACAGTTTCTGAGGGTGCCGCGTGATTCTACGCGCGCCACCAGTAACCGTCCCTTCATCACAACTCCTCATGGCCAGACTGAAACTCCTCCAGACGATCTCACGTTACAAAATCTTGCCGACGCAAAACAAAAAGGACCAATGGGTCCAGAAGATGAAACCAATGATCCCAAAGAATGGCTCATAAACGAGCAACGACGTCTAATGGACAAGTACAATGAGATGGTCAAACACAAAAAGGCAGCCGACTTAACACAAAGGCTAGCGTTTGACAAGCAAAACGTTCATGGAACAAAAAGGGCGCGCGCGCCGGAAGATGGTCATTCCGTTCACACTGCACACACTGAGTTTAGTGATGAAGAAGTGCACAGCATGAGGAAGACGCGAGATACTCATGCAGGAGGCTCACAGCTCCGCGCGCACGTGAACATGGCGCCTGGAGCCAGAGCCGATCTGGATCTGCACACGCCATACAGCCCACCAGTAAGAGGGCAAGTGGACGTAACCACACCATACAGGCCAGCCATCTTGGTGAAACATTCAAAGTTCACTGAGCGCATCACGAAGGCCCCCATTCAGCACAAAACCAAGATGCCAAGTGGTTTGGGCAAATATGACGGCACAACAGATCTAGACGATTTCTTACAAGGGTTTTACAACACAGGAAACCTAGAAAGCTGGACGATGCCAACATGGTGTCACATGTTTGCTCGCTGCCTCACGGGCGCGGCGCGTGTCTGGTTCGAGAGCTTGCCGACCGGGCAGATTGATGGGTTCGAGGAACTATTGGAAAAGTTCCAAGCCCACTTCGTACAGCAGCGCAGACACACGCGCGACCCTGATGACATCATGCATTGCGTGCGCAAGAATGATGAAACGATTGAAGACTACATAACTCGTTTCAATCAGGAGTCTCTGGCAATCGGAGGTATCACTGAGCAACTCTTGCGCGTGGCCTTTATACAAGGCGCGCGCAGTGATCAACTCCGCCGAGCTCTCGTAAGCAGAGATGGCATGCCAACCACTTGGGCCAAACTAATGGAAGCATCGCGAGTCTTCGCGAGAAATGAAAAACAAATTGCCCAAGATAGGGCAAGAGAAAGAGCGCATCAAGCTGAGTCACCGCGCAGCAACGAAAAAAGGGGCAAACAGAACTCTGTATGGTCCAGGTTGCAATCAACCAGTTTTTCTTCCGCAGAAAAACAGGCGCAACCAAGCTCACCCCAGCCCCAAAAAGACGTTCGTAATCGCGGGGAGGGTGACAAGAGGGAAGGCGGCAGAGATCCTAACAGACCTCTGCCAAGAATATGGACTCCCCTCACTAAAACGCCTTCACAGGTGTTAAGCACTGAGAATGTCCAATTCAAAAGCCCCAAGCCACTACACTACAAGGGACCATCAGACGGTGGCAAGTACTGTGAGTTTCACAAGTCCACAGGACACAACACTGATGCATGCCACCACTTGAAGGATGCAATTGAAAAAGATGTGAAGTCAGGCAAGCTGGCTCACCTGGTGAAAAACTCAAGACCAGAAAATGAACAATCAGGAGCCTCAGCCAGCAAAAAGTACAAAAGAATCTGTGTAGCTGAGGGAGGAAGGCAAGGGCAAATATCAAGAAAGAGAAGCGCGCAAATCCAAGGAGTTTGGCGCGAGCAACAAGTCATCTTCCCAAGAATCAGGGGAGGCCCTTCCATCAGTAGCCCTCTTGTCATCACTACACACATTGCTCATTATGAAGTGTCAAAAGTCCTGGTGGACACTGGCAGCGAATCAGACATCATGTATGAGCAATGTTTCAGGAAACTGGATCCGGCAGACCAAGCAAGGCTTGAGATTGTGAATGCACCGATCTCTGGTGTTTCAAATGAAATCATTCATCCCCTAGGTCAAATACAATTTGAGCTAACCATGGGGGATGAAAAACACAAGCGAGCCGAAGTTGTCAATTTCTTGGTCTTGCCCACCACTTCTTGCCACAACATGATCTTGGGTAGAGAAACGATTGCCCAATTCAACGCCATACCGTCGCCAGCGCACGGCGCATTGGGGTTCCCAACACCAACAGGTGTAACTTTTGTATACCGAGATCATTTGTGTGCAGTGACAAGTACTCCGCGGGAAGGGAGAATGAAACTTCCAATGGCAGACAACGCGCCAGAGGAATGGATTCTCAACCCAAAATTCCCGGAGCAAACAATCACAATTGGCGCTACGATATCAGACGACACGAGGTTGAGAATGAAAAGATTGCTCACAGCATATATGTCGGTCTTCGCGTGGCAACACTCTGATATGACTGGGGTTCCGCTAGACCTGGCGCAACATTCTCTCAACACGTTCAAGTCTGTAGAGCCAATTGCTCAAAAGAAGAGAGTCATGGGGGATGAGAAGGCGAGGGCCATGAATGAGCAGGTTGAGGATCTATTGCGCGCAAACATCATCCGCCCGATACGATACCAGACATGGGTAGCCAATCCTGTGATGGTAAAGAAAGGTAACGGGTCGTGGAGGATGTGCATTGACTTCAAGGACCTCAACAAAGCGTGCCCAAAAGATTGTTACCCCCTCCCAAACATCGACGCAAAGGTGGACTCCGTGGCGCCATTCAAGCTCAAATGTTTCCTGGATGCCTACAAAGGCTATCACCAGATACAAATGGCACCACAAGACGAGGACAAGACCGCCTTCAGAACCGACAAGGGTGTTTTTTGTTACACAAAAATGCCCTTTGGTTTGAAGAATGCGGGAACCACCTACCAAAGACTTATGGATGCTGTTTTCAGCGAGCAGATTGGAAGAAACCTAGAAGTCTATGTGGATGATTTGGTGATCAAAAGCAGGGAGGAAAAACAAATGCTCAAAGACATCGAAGAAACCCTTGGGCGCCTAAAGGAAGTTAACATGAAGCTCAATCCGAGCAAATGCACTTTCGGCGTACAAGAGGGAAAATTTCTAGGTGTAATGGTCACCAAGGATGGTTTCAAGGTGAACCCTGAGAAGGTGGAGGCTATCCTTGACATGCCCTCGCCATCCACCATGAAAGAAGTCCAGAAGCTGAATGGTAGATTGGTTTCAATCAACAGGTTCCTAGCGAACCATGCAAGCAAATATACCCCATTTGTCAACACATTGAGGAATTGCTTAAAGAAAAGCCAATTCAAATGGACTCCTGAGGCCGAGCAAGCTTTCAGTGAGATAAAAGAATGTTTGATAAATCTGCCAGCGCTCACAGCTCCACTTCCTGGTGAAACTTTGACATTGTACTTATCAGCAGGAGAGCGCGCCATCGGCGCAGTATTGTTGGTGGATCGCAAGGGAATCCAAACGCCAATATACTATGTGAGTCGGGTGCTGACAGATCCTGAGACGCGCTACTCCATCATGGAAAAGTTAGTTTTATCACTAACACACGCGTCGCGCAAGCTTCATAGATATTTCAATGGTCATCCCATTGAAGTTCTGACTGGTTACAACATCCAGCAAGTTTTGCGGCGCCCCGCGCTCTCGGGAAGGCTGACAAAGTGGGCGCTGGAATTAGGTGAGCACACGATCGCCTATAAGCCCCGTCCAGCAATCAAGGGACAAGTCTTGGCTGATTTCATTGCAGAAGTCCCCGAAGGAAAAATTGAAGAGGCTCAGCGCGAGGTAGACCCTCCGCGAGCCAATGATGAAGAAAATGTGTGGAGATTGTTCACTGACGGAGCTTCAAACAACGAAGGGTCCGGCGCAGGCCTAAAACTGGTGGATCCAGAGAATCATGAATATACTTACGCCATCAGGTTGGACTTCAAGAGCACCAACAATGAGGCTGAGTATGAAGCCCTGCTGGCTGGCCTGCGCATCGCGCACAAATTCGGAGTTAAAAAGCTAGAGGCCCATGTTGATTCATACTTGGTAGCAGCACAGGTCAATGGCCTTTATGATGCCAAGGAGAACACCATGCCTCTGTATCTAGAGCAGGCGAAAAAGCTCATTGAGCAATTTGACTGCTTCAGAATCATTCATATTCCGCGCAGTGAAAACAAATCTGCTGACGCGCTGAGCAAGATGGCATCAACCAGCTTCGATCACTTTGGCAAAGATGTCAGGGTAGAAGTAATGAGCAACCCGTCGGTGGGAGCGAAGTCTGTCCTTGTAACTCATACAACCCCTTCATCATGGATAACTCCAGTAATGGAATTCTTGAAGGAGGGAAAAGTACCGGACGATCGCGCACAGGCGAGGAAAATAAGACACAAGTCGCAGAACTATGAACTGCTTGATGGTACATTATATCGACGCTCTTATCTTGGACCACTCATGAAATGCCTAGATGCTGAGGAAGCAAGCTATGTGATCAGAGAGATACACGAAGGAATTTGTGGAATACATGCTGGCCCGCGCATGGTGGTTGCCAAGGAAATGAGCGCAGGTTACTATTGGCCAGGCATGTACTTGGACGCTTTAAAAGAGATCCAAAAATGCAAAGCATGTCAGAGCTACGCGCCAAACACAATGCGGCCAAAGAACAACTTGATTCCGGTGACCTCCGCATGGCCTTTCCACAAATGGGCAATCGATATTGTGGGTCCCCTACCGCAAGCGCAAGGGCGAGTAAAATTTTTGGTAGTGGCAGTAGACTATTTTACAAAATGGGTTGAAGCCAAGCCACTAGCAAAAATCACAGCAGAAGCGATGAAGCAGTTTATCTGGAGCCACATCATATGCCGTTTTGGCTTGCCCATGGAAATTGTGAGCGATAATGGCAAACAATTCACTGACAGGAAGATATCAAACTGGCTCAAGGAATTGCGCATCAACCAAATCTTCACTTCCGTATACCACTCTCAGGGGAATGGCCAAGTGGAGCGCGCGAATCAAAGCTTGTTAAATGGGCTGAAGAAAAGGTTGGAGGGAGAATCCCATTCTTGGGTCGAAGAGCTACCTAATGTCCTGTGGGCACACAGGACATTAAGCAAAACCAGCAATGGCGAATCCCCGTTCAGCCTAACTTATGGAACGGAGGCAATGATTCCAGCAGAAATTGGATGCCCATCCCATAGAGTGCTCATGATGAGCAAGATTGATAACGAGCGCGAAAGAAGGTTGGATCTCAACTTACTTGAAGGGCGCAGAGAGGCGGCTATCATCAGTGAAGCCAAATACAAGAAAAATCTGGAAAAATATTACAACCAGCGTGTGAAAGAATGCCACTTCAAGAAAAATGATTTTGTCCTTCGAAACAATGAAGCTAGCCGCGCGATACCCCCGGGAAAAATGTCCCCCAATTGGGAGGGACCTTATCAAGTA
This sequence comes from Bidens hawaiensis, assembly GCF_021521415.1. Classification (NCBI taxonomy): domain Eukaryota; kingdom Viridiplantae; phylum Streptophyta; class Magnoliopsida; order Asterales; family Asteraceae; genus Bidens; species Bidens hawaiensis. The sequence goes on along the minus strand of NW_027493574.1, from coordinate 305,518 downwards.
TCGGAAGAATTGGGAAAAGGCGCATACGCTTTAAAAGATTTGAATGGAAAGAAGATCCCGCACGCATGGAACGCGGCACAGCTTAGAAAATGTTTCATGTAAAGAATGTCAAGTTTGTAATCAAGGCTTTTTAAGCCATTATGAATAATGATACGCGCTATCTTCTCTAAATGTGGATTCTATTACCTTTTGCATACATGTTTCACACTTCCCTTTATTAATTTTGAGCAATATGACAACATTGTATTGACATCAAAACGAAATAAAAACGAAGTAAAACATACATGCGCGAGCTTCAAGCTCAAACGCGTTAACGAGTCTTAACTCTAAAACGTCAGGGCCTTAGCCCAATTCTATTACCTTATGCATACATGTTTCACACTTCCCTTTATTAATTTTGAGCAATATGACAACATTGTATTGACATCAAAACGAAATAAAACGAAGTAAAACATACATGCGCGAGCTTCAAGCTCAAACGCGTTAACGAGTCTTAACTCTAAAACGTCAGGGCCTTAGCCCAATAATGTGAGCCTTAGCTCAAATCACTCACAACATCCATCCTACATACTGCGCAGCCTAACCATAAAAATACCTAAACACAACTAAGGCAAAACAAATGCCAAAACATAGTTGTTAAGGTCTCAGGTCGAGGTCGCGCATGCAATTGTAATGGATATCTGAGCAACACATATTGATACGTAAAGGCTAAAAACTCATAATTCCATATAATAAATGCGCGATAGCGTCGCGCAAAAGAGGAATAATGAAAAAGCCTAGGCACGTGTCAACATAATCAAGATATGGCAAAATCACTTACAATATGACAAGGATTAAGTATAATAATTTCCTTACAACCTTGTTCTTATTTCAACGTGCAAGCATATCTTATATTCAACATGCAATATAAAGAGATGAATGGGGAATGCGCAAGATGCGAAGAAGGGAAAAACAAAATTTCATTCCAAAGCATTGAAATTTACAAGTATACAAGATGAAAAGATACAAACTACAAATAAAAATACAAAAAGCATGAAGGGCTTCTCAAGTCTCCACGTCGACGTCAGCCTCTTCATAATCCTCATCACCGCCCTCAGCATCTGGCGCAGCCCGCTCCTCGTCATCTCCAAACTGACCATAGTCAAGTTCTTCGTCCTGAATGGAGTCTTCTATCACGACAGTGTCAGGAGCGGATCCTTTGGCCACGCCAGAGCCGCTAGCAACGCCAGCATTCCCCGCGCCATCATCGCCGCCACCAGCCCACTCGCACTCGTCAAGTAATTTCTTTAGCGCGCCGAGATCGGGCTGGTCAGCAAGCGCGGATATCTGCAAATCATAAGGAAAAATATGAGTACAAAAAGACTTGGAAAATAAGTCAAGGTTATCTCATTAAAGTTAAAATACCTGCGCAAGGATGGGAATGAGAGTATTCAAATACTTCTCCCCCATCGCGGCCATGTCCGCGCAGGCAACGTCGCTCTGATAAGGGTACTCGGATGGGTTCTTCTTCAACATGCCATATTCATAGCCATCCGTAAACCCTTCAGCTCGACCCACCAAGCGCGCGGCAGCGTTGCAGTCCATCACAAGGGCCTGAAACTCGTCTGAGTATTTCATCGCGTAAGCGCAACGAGTCATGCCCTGTGAGATTAGCCATTGGCGATCCTGCGCGAGGGAAGCAACAGACGTCTCGAGGGCAGGAACCTGAGAGTTTAATAACTCAACAGTTTCCTTAGTCTGTTTCAGCTCCTCTTTGTCGGACGCTGCTGCCGCCAAGGTTTCTTCTTTTTCCGCTCGCGCAAGGTCGAGTGCTTCCTGGCTAGACGCTGCCGTCGCCAAGGCTTCGTCTTTTTCGGCCTGCGCGGCCGCCAGCTCCCTCTTCAGGCGCGCAACCTCACTCTCCAGCGATGATTTGTCAGTTATGGACTGGACAAGAGCTTGGTCACGCGCCTCCGCGTCCAGCTCCAAGTCGCGCACTTGGCGCGCGTACTTGGCCGCGTCCGCCTCGGCCGCCTGCAGCTTCTCCCGCGCAGCCTGGAGCTCATGCCCGCGCTTCACAAACGCGGTGTTGGCACTTGCCCTGTTCTCACTGAGCTCTTCTTGGAGCTTCTCAGCTCTCTCTCGAGCATCAGAAAGATGCCAAGCAGATACTTTAGCCTCTTTCTTGGCCTCCGCAAGAGCATCACGTACCTTTACGTAATCATAGCGAAGCTCTTGGGAGGCAGCAAAGAAAGCCGACCCAGCAAACAGATGGTCTTTCAGCAAGTCATCGCGAGCGCGGGCCTCCTGAAACCCCCTTTCAGCTGGAGGCACAGAATGAGCCCAGAAGTCCTCACACACACCCATGGACTAAAATGAGCTGTCCTCAGTAATGTTCCATCTCGGGCGGTAGATGTGATCGGCTTCCTGCAAACACAAAGTAATGATCTAAGTCATCAAAACACTAATATGAAAGTCCGCGCAGCGGAGAAAAAACAAACTTATACCTGCGGGGACGAAGCAGAAAAGTCAGCGGCAGGCCCACGAGAAGACGGCGACGCGAAACCTCGCGGCGCTGCAGGACTGGCGCGGCCGCCGTCGGAGTCTTCAGCATGAACCTCCTCATCCTCCTCTGAAATAGGCCTTTTCTCCTGCGACCTAGAATCAAATACAGTCTCCCTAGGAGGGCTGTGCGCAGGAGGAGGTGAGGGAGGTCTCGACGCCGCCAGATCGGCGCGTAAAACGGCCTCCTGCTCCTTAGTAATCCCGATGAGGGGAGATTCATCGCTTGCAGGAGCAGGAGCAGAGCCAACGGCGCTGGCACCGGCGCCAGGAGTGCCGCTAGCAGCTTGTACGCCAGCTACGACTCCTATGAAAAATCAACAAAAAGAAATGGTTCATGACATGATCTAAAAGAAAAAAGTCAGAAAATAAAACCACAATACGTACCTTGGCGCAACTCCGTTCGCGAAGCAAACATCGCCATGAAGTCCATTCTACCCTTTTTCGAGGGTAAAACAGGGGACTTCGAAGCGACCTCCGGCGCAGCCTCGGCATCTTGTTGCGCTGTCGCCGGCTCTACAAACATTTGAGTGAGCAAAGATTCATTAGCAATTCTATCAGAATCGCGCTCATAGAACCATAAAAGATAAGCAAAGTATACCTGTCGAAGGCGCAACGCCGCTTCCCTTTTCCACCGCGCGAAGGGAGGAGGTAGTAGCACCATACCTTGTGTGGACAGGAGGTCTGCCCACTTTTTGAGGCAGGGAAGACAAGGAAAACTTGGGGGAAATTCCTGGGTTTTCTCAAATCCCCCCGCCTGAGTAGGAGGATCCTGAGCAACAGGGGCAACATCTTTCTTCTGTTTCTTACTGGCCCCTGCGCCAGTTTTCCCCTTAGCTTTACGCTTCAGTTGGGGCGCCTCCTCCTCCTCCTCCTCTTCCGCGAGCTCCAGCTCGTAGTTTTCAAGCGCATCTACAATACGCGCAACAGAAATGTTAGCCAAATTTGGTATTATAAAGGAAAATGCATAAGTACAAAGGCTTACCAGGCGCATCGCTGTCAAAGACAAATCCCAGATCAACAGGGATGAACATGTCATCAAAGCGATCGGGGAAGCCAACCTCCCCAGCGCCCAGCGCGACGGAGCCACCCTCCATATGCTCATCATAGGCGGCGTGGACATACTCCTTGACGACTGCACAAAACAAGTTAGATATCAGCAAAACGAATTATATTCGCGCAGAAGTAAGGCAATGAGATTAACTTACACAAGCCGTCAACTTGGATCACGGGCTCAGTCGCGCTGTCGGCCCACCTACTGCTCATACCAACCCCCACCAGCGCCTCCTCGCAAATTTTCTTGGCGGGGGATGGTTCAGCAGTCAACTTTTTCACCCAGGCGCCAGTTGGGTTCTTGACGACACCCACATCCGCAGGCGCAGAAGAGATCGCGCGCATGGTCATGCGGATGGGGATCACACCAGCCCTGATGTAAAAAAAACCTCTCAGACCAGTCATGAAGGCTCTTGAATGAAACAGTGGAGCACTTGACCTTCTGACTGCGAGGAATAAATGAGAACCAAGAATCTTGGATCTTGGGTTTATAAAAAATTGAAAGCGCTGAGGGGTAGGCTCCTCGCGCTGAGATTTGCACATGAACTCAAAATGAGTCATGCGCACAAGTCCAAATGGATGGACTTGGGATATATGAATCCCATAGAACCTAAGCAGCGCACCCACAAAACTTGTCATCGGGAGACGAAGGTTGCAGTGGGTGAAAAAATGGCAATACAAGGATATATAGCCGGTAGGCGGGTCCGCCGCCGTTTGCCCGGCCCCAGGCAACATGCAGCCAAACTCAGGGAGAAAACCCTGAGAGGCGATGAGGCTGTCAAGATCGGCCTGCCTCAGTTTGCAGGGGATCTCATTCCACTTCTTCACGGCCTTGGTCCTCCCTACCTCCTCCGATGAGGCCTCAGCAGCCTTCTTCCCCTTGCCGGTCTTCTTCAATGTAGACATTACTAACGAATTAACACGGCAATGGATGGGGGAGATTGTGTTGTCTGAGCTATCAGACATACAACGGTGAAAACGGACAAACGATGCTTCTGAAGAACAGAGATCTGGAAGCAAAACAAAGGCAATCGGAATAGAATGAAAGAAAGAAAAGAGCTCTGAATAATAAACAAGAAGATGAAGGATAAAAAAACTCTAAGGGCTGGCTTTTATAGGCCCAGGAGAGAGAAATATTGGTGCTGATCGGACTTCACGCGCCCCCACTCGCAGGTATAAGCCAACGGGAGCGCGACATGTGTCCCTGACACTGTGTGAGGGGACACGAAAAGAAACTCTACAGCTGCTGCCAGAATTCACGCGCCACCACTCGCACGAACGGACCAACGCGAGCGCGACACGTGTCCCTGACACTATGTGAGGGGACACGAAAGACAACTGTAGCACCTCGAGCACACGAAAGGTCTGACACGTCTCCATCACTGACGCATGTCAGCAACAACCAACCACGTACAGGGACGATTCGTTTTCAACCAAGAGGATAGAATTTCGCGCAACGATGAATAATAAGAAGAAAAAGACAAATCCCTACTAAAAGAGCAAACTGTTAAGTCTAATATCTATCTTGCCTCGCTCGCGCGAGACAAGACACACATTAGACTGGGGGGGCTTGAAGAGGTATGTACCCGCCTCAACACCGAGCGAGGCGGGTCAACCCACAAGATATAGACAAGGAGCTTGAAATCAAGACATTATGAAGGCACAAAGCCAAAACCTACGCGCATGGCGCATATCACATATGCTCACGCATATCACATATGCTCATGCATCACATGCTCAGGCATCATATGCTCAGGCACCACAGATGCTCATGCATCACATGCTCAGGCATCATATGCTCAGGCACCACAGATGCTCAGGCATCACATATGCTCACGCATCACATATGCTCACGCATATCACATATGCGCGTGGCGCATCCGCGCGTGGCGCATATCACATGCTCGTGCATATCACATCTGCGCATGAAACATCTGCGCGTGAGAATAAAGAGAAGACCTCGCGCATCCTCAGGATAGGCGCGTATCACACATGCACATAATCAACCTCGTCCTTATCCAAATCAGGATTAGGGCAACCTTGATTGTGCACGTCAGACAACCTTCCAGAATGTATCTTTTTAAGGAATAAGAATATGCTGATGTTGACAGCTGCCAATGAAAGGTGGACAACTCAGCAAAACCTATGTGCTACCACGTGATTATAACCAATGAAAAAGCACCAGGTGTCCCAAAGGACACGTGGCGCAAAGTAACTGGAAGAGGCCAACAAAGCCCTAATTGGGTCTGAGCCCAATCATTGGAAACCCTAGCACTATAAATACAGCATCAACTCCACAAGGAGAGGATATACAGTCACATCCAATTACAGAGTATTCAGCTATTAAGCAATACATTCCATTTCCTTACTCTCATATCATTATCTTCTCCTACAAACTCTTATTCTCACACCGGAGGGTTACCCCAAAGAGGACCCCTCTGTCCCTTTCTGAGGGGTAAGTTTACGGTGCTGTTCATTTTGTAGGTGGAAGAACCCAGATCCATCAGATCCAAGAGAACCATCGGTGAAATAGCATAATCACACCCGAGGAAAGTAGATCGTCTACCAGTGAGTCGATCCACGTCTCTTCAGAACCCGCTTTACCGATTCTAATACTAATAAAGAGTTAAGAACATTGATGCATTTGTGTTAATCACTTGATTCATCACAAGTATATGTTACGGTTTATTCGAGACAACCGTCAATCTCCCAAGAACACAAGAGAATAAGAGAAAATAACCCAAGATAATAATTCTTTTTTATTCTTTTACTTAAACGAGATTACAATATATAGGAAAACAAAGACATAAAAATAGAAAAAGATAAACAATAATGAAACATAATTTGATTATAATAAGGAAACTAAATAATATATAAACTTAAATATTATTATTATTATTATTATTATTATAGGATCGTGTCAGTATGTTAGAGAGAGAGAGATAGATGTTCATTGTAGAACCAATACTCCAATAGTATGCTGGAAACATAGCTATGAACGCTTTAACCTTTGTACTGCTTGTTGTATACTCCGTAACTGACTAGAATGTACATGAATTTAAATATGTTGGAGGTTTATTTTAAAAAAATACGGTATTGATAACATTATGTTTATATGCATATTTGCATCCACTCCATGTTTATGTGCCCATTGCTATACTTCAAAAAAATCTAGAGAGAAAATAAATCACTTTCGTATTCTATTTTGTTGTAACAATTATTGTAACAATATGCACATATTAGTACACGTATCTCATAGTTCTATCATAATATTACTGTAACAATATGATTACATTGTCACACCCCGATAAAAGGCGGCGGTACATGCCGGGGTGTAACGTGATTGGACAAATACACAAGACACTATTAAAGTGACAATATTTAATCAACTCATTAATTTCATTCAATCACCAAAGTAACACATATTGTTCATACAAATAACATCAAAACATAAGAAAATAGATATTGTTCATTCTTCTAATAACCTAGCGGTATCAAAATAGAATGACGCCTTCAAACTCCAACTCAAGTAATAATCAAACCTGTAACATGCATAAAATAACATTTGTCAACACGTATGTTGGTGAGCAATTTCATAGTTTTGAGTATATATAATATGAGTGAAATCCACAAACGTATATGAGACTATAAATAAAAGCATCAATCATGGTATATAAAACATATGTAAATGAGGATCATTTCTAATCGGTAAGAATACCGACATACTTGGATAATGAGGCCCTATTCTACTAGCACAAGGCTAAGTAGTTAGGGGAGCGTATGATCATACTTAATGAGGCTCAACAACAACAACATAAAAATAAACACTCGCGCACGTAAAGCATATGAGACATATAACACACAATAGAGCAAGTATTCTAGCATCATATACCCTAAAGTTTGTGGTTTGAGAAATGAGTATAATATAAATCATTTTTGTTTGAATAAGTATGCATGTTACCCCCAAAAGATAAAAATGAAAACGGGGGATGAAATGTACTCACGTTAACTAAGTAACTTGAAAGATTGATTCGTGAATAATCGGAGATCGGGTTTAACGAGCAAGACCTAGATTAAACGGGTCTTAAGTTAGTAGGTAGTCTTTGAAGGGTTTAAAATAAAATATGACAAGTAAAGTAAATAAATGAAGTTTATGGTTTAAAAATGTAAATACTTGGGAAATTAAAGACATGTTTTAAAAAGTAAGTTCACTCGAAACCGGGTCTTGGTATTTCATTCATAATTATTACTCGACCTATGTTAAGTAACTTATGTGGGTTATAATGCACTAATGCAAGACCCTTTGGGTATATGAACACCAAAACAAGGTTTTAATCGAGTGTTCGGATTTGTTAACTTGGGTCTAGATAATTAACTAAACTCAAAGTTAACTTTCCAAAATGTTTTGAGATAACTCAATAAAATCGAAAGACTTAACCAAGTATATAGTTCTATTATGAAGAACCTTAACGTCCGTTAAGTGTGTACCCAAGTAGTAAAGTACACAATACCACATACATGATAAGAACATCAGAAGTCAGAACATGCACGTTTAAGGCCCAATAAAGGGAGGGCCGACCTACTTATAGTTTATCCGGCTCAATAAAAAGACACCGCATTTTCACTTCTAAAAAACTAACGATTTCAATTTCAAACACACAGTGATTTTAAGAATAAGATAACTTTGATATTTAACAATCTAATTTGTATCATGGTTTAGAGCTCTAGAAATCTTGAATACTTTCATCTGTGAATATTTCGTCTTTATAAACCAAATGGAAAACATAAGAAATTTGATTTAACTTATTGCATTAAGCTATTGAGCTCTTGAAGTTTGATTAGACGTTTTACACCAGTGATAAATGTTTCCTTGTGACGGTTTAACGTAATTAGTTTACGCAACATGTTTTGACCCAGCCCGTCGACAACGATTTTCGTGTAAACTACCCATAAGCATTCTTTCATTTGTGAATATTTCGTCTATAAGAAATGCTTTTAAATTATTTGAAAAAAGAGAGAACGTTTTACTATAATGTAATATTTTTTTTATTACGTTTATGTCGATTTAAGTTTATTTTGTTTGAAAAGACACTTCTTTAGTTCTTTTGAAAAGCAAGTCTGTAATGATGTGTAATTGCTAATACTAATAATCAGGCCTCCCTTATGAAAGATATAGTCATATAGATAGAGGCCCACTAATAAGTTAGTGGTCCAAAAACACAGCAAAGTCAAGGTCTAGTATGAAGAGTCTAAACGTTTTAAAGGTGTTCTTGAATATTATTATACACCAATTCAAACATTTTATTCTTAAATATATTAGTTATTTATTAATTTACCGAAAGATAGAGCCATTTTTCTTTCAAAGTAAATGAAACTTAAATACTTTTCACAATCATAATAGATGAGTTTGAGATATGTATATGATATAAACATTTTGTTTTAATCGGTAAATAACTACTATATATAACTTATATAACTTACGGGGATGGATCTTGCGAGAAGTGATATTACAGCGATAAGTGTGAGAAGTGAATGTATAACTCCATTAATCTCTAATTTCACTCCATTTCATATGATGTTACATATATATATGTAGGTTGGTTGTATTTATGTCTTAATTACACATTCAAACCAACCTATAAACATATAAACGTACCGAACCACATTCAAACTTATGTACCTAAACACATACAAACATAAATACACATATACAAACATACGTACCTACACACATACATATGCACCTACACAACGCATCTACACATAAGAAATGGGGTAAAATTAGGGATTAACGGAGTTACACCTTCATTTCTCGCACTTCTCGCTGTAAAAAACTTCTGAAATGATCCAATACCTATAACTTACATGCTATATTTACTATTCTTACTACTTACTAGGTGATGAGATATGGACCCGGATACAGGTCAGATCCAGACTCATGACTAAAAACAGCCAAGCACTATGAAGGAAAATGCCAAGAAGGAACACACCTGGCGAACATCTAGGGCAAATACGTTCAAAGTGCCGCGAAAGAGAAGTTATATATCATAAATGTGCAGGCATATGCACTAACATGGAAGAGCCACATGTATAGCAGGTATGCATTGGACCACCACAATGGACACGCAAGGGAGACAATGGTACTAAGCAGTGGGCTCTGCGCAACACGACATTCACGATCTCCACTATAACGACTGCAGACGGGACAAACCGGATATTCCTTCGACACGTGGCCCAACAGGCTTTCTTTAACACCTCAGGTTAAAAATACCGAACTCCTTCAAATAGTAAAGAATAAATACTTAATTTATGCAACACTAAGACGCATTAGTTGGTGTAAGTAACTAAATAGATTCACGGGTATAATATTTTACCAACCTTGTATATATTATTCAGTCTTCCACAACATTTACAATGAACTACACCAATTTTGGCAAGTTTATCAACATTCACCACTTACCAGTCACATGATACCTACCAAACACAAAAGGCCTGGACTGGCTTTCCTAGTATGTAACAACATATTATCCCACCACATGTTCATAATATATCATGTTACATTAAACTGATCCAACAAAACCCACATTTAGAAAAAAACATATTACCGACTTTTTTTAATCATGAGAACCCGTTACGCGCAAATGTCTCCGCTGTAGATGTCTCAAACTCTGTTCCATGCTAACTTGCACCATATCTGCTAACATCTGTTTTGCATTCCCAGACTGTTCCTTACCTTCAATATGTGATATTATATCACACACAATGTTTTCAAGTGTATCGGGCTCGCGTTCCGATCTTCGGTACGGCGATTCCCGTAACAACCGAAGCAAAGTACGGGCTTTTGTCTGCGAGGTTACGGTTCCTTGAACCGTAAGCTCCAAAAGCCCAGGGATAACACCTTCTTTAAGTATTGGTTCCCTATATCTACACCGGTCACTTTCACACATGGTTAAAAGTGTACCCGCCGCGTGCTCACGGTTTTGGGGGGACCCACGCTCGAGAACCTCCACAACCGCAAGCACGCCGCCTTCTTCTGAAGTTAGTGACACCCTCCCTTCTTCAAAACTAATCAATAATTCAAGAACACCAGTGCATCTTTCTGAAATCTTTGAGGATTTTTTGGAGCTTTTAAGGATATTTACTAGGTAAGGAACAGGTTGTGATTGTAAGATGAGGTTAAGGTTGTTTTTGTCTGATGAAAGATTGTATAGAGCCATGACTGCATCCACCTTGGCTTGTGGGGTCCCCTGATCAAGAACCTCGACTAGAAACGGTATCGAACCGGATGCACCAATGGTTGACCTTGTGACAGGTGATGCGGATAATGTGGCTAATAACGCGGTTGCGTGTTCTTGCATATTTATGATTCCTGATTTAAAAATTGTGACAATTGGGTCCAATGCGCCAGCATCCACAATACTGATCTTGTTTCTGTACAAATTGAATCAAAAAATTATAAAAAAATGAAGAACAACTATGAAAAGTTAATCAAGTATCAGATTCTATGCCCAATTAAAAAGCATTCATTGACTTTATGCTTATCTTCTAAGTAAATATTTAATAAAATGGTTAGTTAAACTTAATCAAGCTCTCTACGAATATCAACTTTGGTACCGAATAAATAATATACTCTCTAGCAGGCATATCTTCTGCAACCTGACCCGAACCCATGGTATAATTCGAGTAGAAACTAAAATGATCCAAATTCAGAACAAACAAAACTACCAATTTCCTGAACAAAAACATTTATCTTATATTCATGCTTATCTTTCTGCATTTATTAAATACAATGGTTAGTCAATCGGGTTTTGCTGCAAATATCAACGCGTGTAAAGAATAATAATATACTCTCTCTAGAATATTATCGGTGCAACCCGACCCATTAGCAAGTTTATAAAAATGACTCGTTTTAACCCATGAAATCACATAACGAACAAATCAGCCAATTTCTTGAAAAAAATAACATCAGACTTGTAATTTTTTTTTAAAAAAAATAATACTTCCCAAAATTTTTTACAAAATGAACATAATTTATAAACGCAATTTACGGTTTTAATTCGGTTGGATTCAATCATACATTAAAAGGATCATTTACAATTCAAGATTTCTTCAACAATACATTAATGAACTCTAAGCAAAGCAGACACCAGAAAGTGACATACAACAGTCTCTTTAAAGCAGTTAACTTCAAACTGAATTAATCAACCAGAAAGCAAGATCCATATTGGTGACTGGTGATCAAGACACATAAACAGTAACCGTAGTAATACCATTACCAGCTTTCTTTTTGAAATTACGTCAAATTCATGATTTGATTAACAAACTAAGTATTAACCATATTATCTTCAGATACTTCTTTAACATGATCTGTTAACTTTTCTCAACCAACCAATTAAAATCATGATTGATTAAAAAGTAGAACCACAAACAGAATACTTTTAACATTATTGCACTCTCATTTTTCTTTGAATTGATGAATTTGAGAAAAATATGCACACATAAGCATAGAAAATGACACACCAATAATTTAATTTAAACTTCGGTTTTCATCCCTATGGTTAACAGAAATATTTGTCAGAGTTAGTCAGCTAAATTTTTTTTTTTGAACGGCCAACAAAAACCATTCATTCAAAACCGAACAAGTAGCGAAAAAAATAAAACTGAAACGGCAAAAAATAAACTTTTGGATTAAAGTTTATTAGGGAAACTAGTAATTTAAAAAAATATATATAAAAACCACAACATGCCTGCCAAAAAATTGCAAACCAAAAAATGTATTTGGCAGAAAAAAATAACTTTTTGGACTAAAGTGGCAATTGTAGCCCAAACTGAACTTTGACTCAAATAATAATATTAACTTATGTTTCATCTTACCAACCCGGTGTCAAAGGCAAAGCCTTTAACTCTTTAAGTCTCATATATAACACAAATTTGTCGTAAAAAAAAAACAAAACGTACGTTTCGTCTTGGACGGCGAGATTAAGCAGCGCGAGAAGAGCTGCAGCTTTCGCTTCAACAGACGGATCCCGTAGCATGGAAACAAGGGGAGGTATGGCGTCAGAGAATTGTCTACGGAAGCGTTGTGATGTTTTGGTAAGTTTTCGGATTTCCTTAGCTGCTTGAATTTTTGAAAACGTATCATGGTTGTGTTGTTGGATGATATGAAGTGTACGGTCGATGGTGGAGGTTGTCGGAGTATGATCACCGGTGATGGTGGTGGTGGTGTTTGAATCCATGGGGAGTTGGCACTGGATGAAATTAAGTGAAGGGGGTTTAAAAGAGATTGGCGTTAAGCAACAGTTATTATTATCAACGGCTTTTTCTTTTTATAGAATATATATATTTGTTTATTATAACTTTAAAATTTATAATATGAAAAAACAGACACCATATATTAAACTTTATAAGCTTCTATACTTGTGGTAATCATATTTTGGGGTGTTTGGGATTTGCTTATTTAATATCCTTATGATTTATAAGTTGCTAGAAGGGTGTGATAATTGTGATGTGACAGGTGTTTGAATACAGACTCTAGTAATCACGTAATAATTATGGGTGTTTATGGTTTGGTTTGAAACTTTACAACCGTTTAAATATGTTAATTGGTTAGGTTTCATGGTTAGTTTTTTTCTTTAACTTTCGGTTTCAATTTTCAACGGTTTAGTTTCTATTTTGGACGACAAATAATCATTACTAGCAGCTTGGCTCGCATGTTTGACTTAAAAACCGTCACAAACGGCCCTAAACACTCATTTTTAAATTACTTAATCATAAGCGTCTTAATTTGCCCTCTCCTATATTATATATAATAATATAGATAAGTTATAAAGAATTTGAAAAAATTAAAGGTTGTGAGTAAATAACCCATAAATTATAACTTTGTAACTTATAACTTATGAGAAGCTTAAATAAGGAATTCTAAACAGTCTTATATAAATTTATTTCTAGCTTAGTAAAACCTTTTGTACTTTTTGTACTGTTAACTCAACCTTTGAAATATTATATCAACTTCATGATTATTTATGAAAAAGAAAAGGGCGTGGTGAAAGAGTAAAAGTTCTCGTCTTTTGGTTTTATGAATAGAATAATGTGTAAGAGTTCTTCTTCCAATTTTTCAGAATTTCTCGTACTAGTTTTAAGCAACAATAGTATTTGTGTGTCTTGTCTTAGTGTGTGAAAAAAAAAATACAAATATCATTTTATTTATGTTACAACTTCTCATTACAATATTTTTTGCTAGTTGGCATGATCGATCTTAGACTAACATAATAGTAAGTGGTTAGCAGTCTATCTGGGGTCAAATGTTACTACGATAAAAAAACAAGGAATGATTGGCAATAACACCCACTTACACGGGACCGAAAGTTTGAGTTCGACGTTTATGTCAACACAATGTTTACCAAACATATTGGCTCTTTAAATAGATATCACTTTTAGGCTTGGTCATCTATTTTTGTGGGAAAAAAAATCCCCAATTTTTTTCATTAATTTAAGCTCAATATAAAATTTACTAATTTGATTACCGCTACCTCATTGAACACATGACTATACATGTTTAATCATCTAATATTATTTCAATATATTTAAAAGGTTTCTTTGTTAAATTTGTTAGAATGAAATATATGAGAGTTGTAGCTATATATAGACAAAAACAGAGTTACAATCATGTATGTATTATTAAAATAACAATAAACCTTTTATTAGTTGTTTGGTGATGTTTATGTAACTTAATCTCAACAGTCTTTGTCAATGAAAGCAAAGCAGTACACAAATGTATTGTTGGCTTGTTGCCCACCAACGCTTTACAAATGTTCCTTTAACCAATCAATACATATAAAAATCAGATTATATCCGTTGGATATAACTACTTTAAAATTAACATACCAAACAAAAACTTGTAATTATGGGAAATGGGAAATGATGGGAAAAGTTAATGTTCAAACTAAAAAAACGTACTAACTACACTAATCAAATAGTGTAATTATGTAAATAATTAACTACAATATATATATATAATTACACTTCTTAATACGTACAGTTCACATACTTATTTTATTTGTATTTGATCCAAGCAAAGGGGAGAATTATATAGATATCTTATTTATTACATTTTAGCAATTAAAATTGATTATGTATTGAATATAAATGTATTACTACTATAAATCATTTTCTAATAATCATACATGTACTCCATTCCAAATAATTTTTTACAGTAAGCAATGGATTCGAGCATAAAGTTTTGAGTAATAACATAATGAAGATTAAGATTCTTAACTGAAAGTGACCCGTTATTAAGTTATGTGTTTTCCTAATCTTTGTTCTTTAAGATAAACAAACAGATTAAATAATTTTTTATTCCACTACTGATTTGAAAATCAAGGCACTAAAGTCTTGTTTTCAAATTGTGTTATGAAAACTTGCATGAAGACAGATGAACAATCATTTAAAATATACATTTTGAACATACAAACAATTCAAAACATCATGATGGTTTATACGTTTTTCTTCTTGATTTTCTTAATGTTTCAGTCCAATTAAGTTTGGCAAAATCCACTCAAAAAATACTATTGACAACTTAGGCAGAAACGCTCACAGTTTTTCTTCTTCTTATCTTACAAGTGTCATATTTGTCTCAATAATGATGTAATATGAGTGTGAGAAAGTATTTTTAAACCAAATTTCACTTCTAAACGATAAAGCGATACAATTATATACATGTTCGGCTATTTTAGTGTTATCGTTTTATTAGTTGATTTAATATAATTTACTTTGTATCCATACACACGAACGATTTAAATTATAAAACACTAGACTACTATAGTGCTAAATACGAAACTTTTTAAGAATAAAGAATAAAATGTTGGTTATACCTTATAATAAAACAAAACTAGGTAAAATGCAAAGCTGCCAAGAAAGAAAATAAAGTATAGTGTTTTTCTATTGTTTGCCTTTTACCCAACCACCCTTAAATATACCATGTATAGTCCAATACGGAGCATATTGACTCCATTAATTTTGCCTTATTATGTTTTTTATTTTAATTTTTTATACTACCGGTGCGATGGTGGCCCTCAGTTTGGGTTATCCTCCATGATTGCATGCAAGGTCCATACCATTTGTCCTTGACCGTCGGACCACAATAACACACCCATGATCTCGTCCTCTCTTTTTGGCCCATTCCTCAAACTCTTTACGGGACTCAAAAATCTAAAACCAGTTACAAATAAATATAATAAATAATAATCTTAAATATATATAAACGAAAACTCCCTAAATACTCTCAAGCCATCAGATTGCTTTATTCTTAAATGAATGTTTCTCATGCATTCGACCCGAATTAATGGGTATGGGTCTCACCAAATCCATATAGCCCTTAAACGGGTTATAACATCTCATTATATTTAAAATTAATCTCATCAAATATTTGATATGAAAAATCATATAAAACAGGGAACTAAAAACCAATATCCATTTAAAAAAAATATTTATAATTAAGAAACAATTTTATGATGAAAAAAAAATAAGTTGGTCATGGGTCTCACTAAACCCATATAACTTTTAAACCGGGTATAACATCTTATTTATTTGTGAAACCCTTTTATCATCAATATATTATTAACTTTCTTACAATAAATAAAAATAAAATTAAAAAATATATATAAGTATTATAAAAGAATAATGTAAAACAACATACGAGGATGAAAATATATTACAATACATGTTGCGCGCAAATAAAAAAAGGAAAATGAAAGAAAAACTATAGAACAAAGAATCTTAATCTTAAATATATATATAAACGAAATCCTTAAAAGCTCTATGGTTGCTTCTTACATTCTCTTAAGCCACCAGATTGTTTTATTTGTAAATAAAAGTTTCTCATGCATTTGACCCCAATTCACGGGTATGGGTCTCGCTAAACCCAGATAACATTAAACTCGTTATAACATCTCATTATATTAAAAAATAATCTCACCTTGATATGAAATCTTATAAAATAGGGATAAACTGAAAATTAGTATCCAATTTTTCTTAGAAAAAGATATTATTTATATTAACAATTTTATAGTAAAAAAAATAAGCGGGTCATGGGTCTTACCAAACTCATAACTTTTAAACGGGTTATAACATCTCATTTATTTGTACTCTAAGTATATTATTAACTTTATTAAAATAAAAAAAAAATAAAATCCAAAAAATATAAATAATAGACACGAAAATCATACACAACCTCCGTAATACGGGGATAAAAACTAGTAATAAATATAATAATTAAATAATGATAATAATAAAATTAAATTAATAATCCTAACAATAATACTACAATAATAAATCTAATATTTATATTAATAAATATAATAATTAAATAATAATAATAATAAATATAATATTTAAATAATCATAATAAATATTATAACAAAAAATAATGGTGTCTTACATTATTTGTTTTATACGAAACCATCGGCTCGCGTATATTGGCTAACTGTAAAATTGTTCAGGTTGACTCTCGTAAGCGAAGTACTCCTGAAAAACGTGATGGTAACATGTATTAGTTAAAAATCAAATAACGACTTTATATTTAACATATATTACCTGGTTTAAATTTGGTAACCCGAGCGTGCTAGGCTGATCGTAAGACTATTCAGCCCGCCTATCGTAACGGTGATACTCCTAACAAACGTAATGGCAACATATTTTAACTATAAACAAACTAACAAATTTATATTATATCAATATACAACGAAACCTGGTTCAAATCAGGTAATCCCGACGCGTTAGGCTGATCGTTAGGCGCGTATCCCGACTCCTCCTCGTTGTCAAGAAACATATTGTCGAACCACCACATTTTATTTTTTTGGTTTCGATTCTCGAAAGGGGATAGTGAATTGTGTGTGCATGACACACACAGATATATATATATATATATATATATATATATATATATATATAATAAAGAGAAGAAAGGGGGAGTCGGATGACTCAATTATTCAAACTGAACCTATATGCTCTGTATTGTGCTATACGCGGCATATAGGGTACAATATGACAACCTATGACTGTCAAAGTAGTCCTAGGTTGTCAGTCGTACCCTTACACCGCGTATTGTACAATACGCGGCGTATATCCCTTAGTATGGGGCGTATTATACAATACGTCGCATATAAGGTACATCATATAGGACAAACACCTCTTAATATGAGACGTCTTGCACTATACGCCCCCATATTAAGGGGCGTATGGGGGTGTCCAACATAACCCCTATATTTGATAAAAGGTATAAAGAACCATTGAAATTACGCTTCTTTGTTTTCTAGGTGGGTGGGTCATGGATGAAGTGTCGTTTGGTTTGGTCCCACCATAGATTCAAAACATGAGGAGGAGGATGGGAGTGATCAGAATGAGGAAACGGATGATTCGGGTTCGGTTCGTGTGAAGAAATCGAGGAAGGGGGTGAATGGGAGGATGTTGGGGTTGGTGGGAGCTCAAATGTTGGAGCTGAGAGATGTTATGATGAGGAGAGAGGAGAAGCGGAAGGAGAGGGAGTGGAAATGAGAAGAGAAGAAGGCCGAGAGTGATTCTCGGAACGAGTTGGAGTTTGAAGAGAGGCGGATGGTGATGGCGAAACGGGAGGCTGAGAGCAGGATGAGGTTGGAAATGGAGTTTGATGAGGAGAGGAGGCGAAGGATGGCGGTGGAGGAGAGGTGGGAGGAGGAGGAGATGAAGTGGCGGGAGAAGATGGTGCGGATGCAGATTGAGCATCAGTAACAGATGATGCAGCTGCATGCAAACGCGTGTCAGAACCAGATGCAGATTCTTGGAGTTATGGCACGGGTTTTTGTCAGTTTTTTGGGTCAACGAGTGATGGGTTGGGTGCTTTGGTTCTGCAGGTTTTGCAGCATCCGGTTCCAGGTGGATTGGATGATCATGATAAGCCAGATGCTAATTCACCTTCGGAGTTCTTGCAAGTGTAATTTTGTTAAAGCTCAGATTACATATATGATGTATTACAAATGTCTGTTATCACTTATCAGTTTATTGATTAGTGTGAAATAACTGGATTGTTTTAAATGTTTATAATGCAATTTTATGATACATAGTTCTATAATAGTTCATAGTTCAGTCTTTCGATTATAAAATGCCAGAAAACCTCAAAATACAAAACATTTATTCTGCGCCAAATATATGAAGTTACATGTACATGCTACAATGTATATATCTAAGAAATAAATATATCACAATGATTTGATACGAATTCAGTGTTCATATGCTATCTCTAGCTTCCAATGATTTAATAATCTTTCTGTGCCACATGGCGGTTTCAGGATCGAACCTGAGCTCCCATGTAGGCCAGTAGTGCAGGTCCTGTTTCAGTGTCAGGACCCGTGGCTTCCCATTCAAGTGCACTGTCCGTACACGAACAAATTCTTCGTCTTCAATTTCCTGTATGCAGTAGCATGCATTGTTTTAAGTTTAATAAACGAAAGTGTAATTTATTGAAAAACACAAACAAAGAATAAATGAACATTTGTACCTTTGTGACATTAACAAAAGCATCCAAATCAGGAGTTGGTTTTCCATTAACTTCCACAATCCATTGTTGAGCATATAAACCGTATCTATGCACCGGGCTCCCAGAGGAACACCTGCAACAGTGTAAATTATATTCTTTAGCCTTTACACACATCAAGTAGACACCGATGCTGACTGGACAAAAACAGGTCAAATCCGTACCTTGTGACATATACACCATGGCCCTCTTGCGGAAGAAACCCGAGAGCACGTACTTCCGGATGAGGATCTTGTACTAAACATCCACACCAGTTAATTACACGTGTTGTGCCGTTTCCATCTCTTATATCTGTTCCCACTTGAACATCCATTTCTCGCCCCTGAAGAGCAAACCATAAAACAAGATTCATTAATATTTCTCACATTAAACGAAGATTCATTAATATGATTAACCTGTCGAAAGACGGTGAATTCAAGTTTTGCAACCATGTCATCATACATATCCAAGGCATGGCATGCATCTTCAATATCATTAAAACATGTAACCGGCTTCTTATTAATTGCAAGAACCATATCACCTTGTTCTAATAGATTCTCAGCTTTAGATCCTGCTAAACAACCTTTAACTCGTAGGACCTGACGTCTAACAGGATCTTTCTTTACAAGAGCCTGCAAAACAACAATTTATAAAAATATCAATTCCTGCATATATTACACATAAAGAAAGTGAGAAACATATTGCATACCTGGATCCAGTTGTTGCTGAGCCCAAAACTTCTCGCTTTGGAGAGTAAAGTACGAGTAAACTCGACCTCTAAAACCCTAACTAGAGGCATTGGTCTTTTAACACCATTTATTAGAAGTGACGGTCCTTTCACACCTAATATTATTTTGTCAAGAACTTGACTGATTGAATGTATATGAATGCCTCTTGCAAAATGATCTTCAGATGAATTCGCACCATATTTGATCTGCAACCAAGATTTCATCATCAGAATCTTAGTCAACCGTACGGTTGACTAATAAAGAACTAAGAGAACCAACCTTCCTTTTCTTTTTTGATCGATGATTAGTACAAACCTGAGTTGAAAAACTTCCCCATATAGCTTTAACTCTTCCATTCTCATCAGTTAGTACTCCTGAAAAACTGCTACCAAAATCTACAAAAAAGCAACCAACATCATTAACTAATTGATGTATCTAAATATGTTTTAAAATTCATTAAAAAATGGATAATGGTATTTACCAGTATCAAGCTCTATAACTTCCATGTTGGTTGCTCTATAACGCGGTGAATCAGCTGAACTTATCTTTAGAGGTGCATACGGATTGGTTACAACAGATTTTCTAGATGTTGCTTGTAAACTCTTATTTAATCCCACAAGATACACATCCTCTCCACGCCTCAATGCAGGTTCTATCACAAAATGAAATAAAAATGAGAAAACATCTCAACCATTGATCTGGTACAAGTTTTTCTACCTGGAAGAAGTTGGGCAGCTCGGACTACTGAACTACCAGCGGGTCCAAGGGCAGAAGGGTCATATGCAATAATTGCATAGTTATGAACAGGATGGAGAAAGACCACCTGAAAAATCAAAACTTGTGACAAAAATAAACGGCCGGCTTCTTAATTTTTTTAATATCTGTTTCATACCTCCCCAGGAATTTCGATTGGAAAGGCGGCAAAAGAAAGCATGACGTCAGATGCTGATACGGCAACAGTATTCTTGTCAACTGCAACTAACCCCATTTCTTCTGAATGATAGATAATGACACCAGTTCCAAAAAAATGCTGTGCATAAACACCATCAACCATACATGATGATGGTACATGAACCTGACACGTCATACACCAGTAAATATAAATATTCCAAAAGTTGTACACAAATCCCATCAAATAGTAATAATAAATGAACGATGATTTGATTTTGAAGATGTTACCGAAAACATGACCAGAGTAGGCTCTATCACACGCTCAGCAACAGAAGCATTACCAGAGCCTGCTGATGTGTCTTGATCTTCCATATCCGCAGATGAATCTTTATCGGTGGATTCCTCTTGAACATGTGCGGAGCTACTAGTGTCCATGCTGGCAACACCATTAGGTACTTGGGAATTTGAGGGCAAAGCCGTCTTTCTTATCCAAATACCAGAAGTGTCGTTGCGTGTATATATGCTAGGTGAAGCATACCACTCTTGGCGGTTAACTGTAACAAGAACAGACTGCGAACAAAAGAAAGTCAATATTATCCACCAAAACATCCAAAAAATATACTTTAGCAATATTATTATTAAAATACCTTCCTCCTGTGTCGATCTTTGTAGTTTATGTATTCTAATGGAACCCGAGCTCCTTTAGAGAGATTGGATAGAACATTAATGAAGTCTTCAACATTTGAAATGTCTTCATTGGCTAATCTTTTGATAATGGCATGCCGTGGGACCCCGGCTCGATAAAGCATGTAACTGCAAATGAAAAAAAGATACAAAAACAAATGGTTGAACATTTCATTTTCAGAAGTAGACCAAAGAGAAACCATGTTAACTGCACACATATTTACCCGGGTTCTGCTACATATACAAGACCACATTTAAAACGAAAATTCCTAGCTTGTTGATATGAGAGCGGGTGTATAATCCCCCCACTAACTTCCAAAAAGTAGTTTGGAGTTATGGAGTGTAAATCCTCAACCTGAAACAAAACACAATATTGAATTTTCCAACACTAAATTTTTGTAAAGCACAAAACATGGATGTAAGAGACCGGTCAACCATCACTCACCACTAACTGAACGGTCAAAGATGTGCCACCCCTTTCAAACTCTAGCTCAACATTTTGGCCCACACTGTCATCAAGTAAAGTCTCCATCTTCAGAAACTGAGTAATCACCTGCGTAAACTCTAGTTCATTTAAGCATAGTTTTACAAATGATAGTTTAAGAAACTATATTCATATAGCACATACCTCCCCATTCATGCGAACAAGAACATCACCCGGTTCCAAATGTTTACAAGCTGGGCCACCTGGCACCTACAGCATACCCGTGACGATGTCAGACATATTTGCTCAGCTGAATCTGTAGATAGCAATTTCACAACAGAATCTGAAAAACTTACCACAGAGTCAACTACAAGCATCCCGGTTTCAGTTAGTGGAGATGCATGGCGAACCAACTAACCCAAAAACAAATCAAATACCAGAACATTCAAAATTGTTTTACAAATCAACAAATAAAGTTGAATAAAAACTAACAGACCTGCTCTGTTTCACTTTGTAAACCGAGCCTGCGTGTTTCATCAAATCCTTTGTGGACAAAGGTTGCCTAACAGAAACAAGAGACTGATAATAATTATAATAACAACATTAAGTTTAATAATGAAATTAACTTTCAGCTAATGTAACCAACAAACCTGGAATGTACCGCGAGGTACTGTAACAGCCTGCCACTTATCTTGACTAGAATCTCTTCCTTCTTGCAAGAAATTTAATGCCCTAACAACCTGCAAATGCAAACTTCAGAGTTTATGCATGATTCCTTAGAAAACATAACATTTCTTGTTCCAACATATAATATTGTACTTACTCGTTCTAAAGGAAAGTAAAATGCCGAGGCACTAGAAGAGTTGCTGCCAGCGTTTAATGCAACCGCACGTCCTTTCCAATCAACGACTGGGGACCCACTCGAACCGCCTTTAGTACCTGAAGCTGCCTGTTGTGGGAAATCAAAATAATATAAGAAATACAAGCTACTTGGTCAAAGTCTAGAATAACCCAAAAATAGTAGCATTAGTAGTTGGAAGTTCACCTGTATGTAGAATGTATTGAAATCATTGTAGCCATCTCTGCAGCAAGAAAATATCTCATTGTTAACAAGTGATGCATAGCGGTGATCTTTTATTCATCTTTTTCACTATTATTACATATGATATAATTCAAAGAACACATATGAAAGCAGAACAAATCAGGCATATAGGTGTAGTAAATCAACCAAATATAATGTAAGCTGCAAGGATTTTAATCATCTTTGGCACGAAGTTAATCCAAGAGCTAGCATACTCATACTTGGACCAATTCAAAATGTGCTAGAAAAGGTTCGAAATGGCATAACTTTTGCTCCTTTAGAGTTACGGGACCCATTACTAATGGATGAAAAATCTCAATGGGCCCCGGATTTCAATCTCTTAACAAGTTTCCCCAGTTTTAGCAAACTAGAATAACTTACTTTACATTGTAAATACGCATAAATCTTTAGTTATTTCCAGTTTTAAGATTCAATATTATATCAATTTTCTTATCAAGAGCATTCTTGTTACAACTTTATCAAACCAAGAATATAAACAAAGAAAACACTGTGAAGCAGCATACTTCCTATAATGCGGTGCATCTCTGTCTAGACGCGCAAGAGTACCCGCCAAAATAGAGATCTTCTCTCCACTATCATTCCCAACAACTCTAATTTCCAGTCCAACAGAAGCCGCTTCAGGAGCCAAAGGTATCTCCTCATAGCTCAGAAACTTCACCGCGGCAGGATCATACCGAAAGAATCCAAAATCATGAACCTAAAAAATTGCACAATCAGTCAATCACAATATTATAATTTATATATCACCACAAACTGTCACACACTCACACACATCAATTATCTTATCAAGTATTAACAAACCAACTCACAGGGTCTCGGTATATCGGATACACCGGAATCTCTTCCCGGTTCACAAACATAGCTTCAGCTGTCACCGGACCTACAAAACACACACACTCAAATTAAAAGTCAACTCAATTACTATAAAAGTCAACTTATATTATCACAGTTAAAAAGTAATGTTTACATCGAAACGGAAACATAATTACCTGGTTTAACGACGTGGCGATTAGTTAAAATAATTCCACGACGCTTATCAACAACGAACCCCGTGGCGTGGCTTGCAGCAGCGGACTCGGTATCAAAGGCTCTACACGCCGTCGTACGGAGCACAACCACCGCCGGAACGACCTTGTGCAGCGCTTTACGCCAATCCTCAGCCGTCGCGTGGTTGTCTCCTGACGGAGGATCGATTTCCATGGACAGATCATCATCGGGAGGATTAATAACATCCAATGACTCCGATTGTGATGCTTCCAGTGAGTCGTCCATATCCGGTGACTGTGTATGGTGGTGAAATGAAACTCCGGTGACGGTTACGGTGGTGATTACAGAGGTTTTTGAGAGATCGAAGGTGAAGAGTAAAATAGTTATAAACAGTTACAAATGGCTGTTGGAGTCAAACTATTGGTCAACTGTTAAAGTTATTGACAATTAGGTGTGAGCTTTTTATGTGAAGTTGGTGTAACCGATCCTTTTACCAGTAGTATATTTCAAAATTCTACTTTCCTTTTCTACTTTAGAATCATGCGAAATAGATGTATCATGTTGAGTCGAAACATCTGCCTAAATTTGATCGGTATTAATTAGGTTTGTTATGGATAAAATAAAATAATAAAAATTTCAAAAATGTAAAAACCAAATAAAAGAAACCAGAAACTGAAAAATAGCTTGCGGCACCTGTCATGCCTGTCAATATTATATATACTATACTATAATATAAAAAAGACAATATTATATATACTATACTATAATATAAAAAAGATTTTTTCACGAACTGTATATTAAATATGGAGCGGAATCATTGCTTGATCTGGTAGTAAATGTGTATGACTTTTAATCAAAACTTTTTAAATGTTGTGGGTTCAATATTAGTTGTTCAGAAAATAAATATGAAAAGATACAAATTATAGTTACAAAATACACATGTATCTTAGGATTATGTAATACTTTTCTATTAAAAAGCCATACAATATTTGATACTTTTATATTAACAACCATACAATATAAATACAACATGTTTGCTAATAGACTAGAAGATACATATGAAAAAGACAAATTATAATTACAAAACATATATAACAAATGTTCGCTTGGTACCATTTTTCTTAACCGTGTTAACTTAATGGCAGTGATATCCTTTCCAAAGTGTTATAACACTTGTCAAACTCTCCTTAACCAAAGTTCGAATCTTTCTCTGTGATGCTTGCCCATATTTATAGAATTTACACTTAGTAGGAATTGTACGGGAACCTCCTCAAAAGGAAATCTATTAGCGAAAAACCCCTAGTCACATGAGTTAATTCATGATACCAAATTGGATAAAAAGGTAGTGTTTTTATTGATTTATTTATGAAACCGGTGCTAGATAATATCATATAAATTAGTTGATTTAATATAATTTACTTCGTATATTATAAAACACTACTAGAGTGCTAAATATGAGACTTTTTAAGAAGAAAGAATAAAATGTTAAGTTGAAAATTCGACAGCAGTCCGGTTATTAAAACAAAATTAGGTAAAAGCAAAACTGCCAAGAAATGTGTGCCTTTTAGTATTTGATAAAAGATATAAAGATCTTTAATTGAAATTACATGAAAGTTTGTTTGCTTCTTTGTTTTCTAGGTGGGTGGGTCATGGATGGAGTGTGGTTTGGTTTGGTCCCACCATTGATTCAAAATATGGTCCGAGTAGTTTGAATACGGATGAATAAACAAAATCCCAATTGGCCTACATAGCCGACAAAGAATATTATTTTATTCAACTAGCATAATTCGTTGGATATATATATATATATATATATATGAATTTGGTAACGACTGTCCTACGTGTTCGTTATTACTTTATATACGTATGAACATATATTATATTATGGACGACCACTAAGACGAGAATAGATGATTATTGCATTCATTCCGTTAACAAGATCGTTTTACAAACATATTGAATTTTGTTGTAGCAACCTTTAATTATTGTTTATGGTATTATATTATAATGAAGTGTTACAAAGTTTATAAGAAAGCAAATACTCACACAATCTTTGTTTTGAAAAGCATTTTAATACTACTTATGAAATGAATATATAATTTATCACAAATGAAAAAATAAATTTTAAATAAACAAAAATAGTCCCTCTTTGATTTTAAAGTATGTTATATGAATCAGAATGTTTACGTAGCTACCATTAAGTTTTGCAATACGAGGGGCAGAAGTGAAATTTGGCAAACATCATTGGCTAACCGGAAATAAAAAAAACATTGTCAGAAGTGAGATTTGAACCCACGCCCTCATGAAAAGACCAGAACTTGAGTCTGGCGCCTTAGACCACTCGGCCATCCTGACTTGATATCTAATGATTCTCAATTAATTATTGATACCAATTTTAAAAATTAACTTTTTTATTCTAAATAATTGCTCCAACTTCCAACGATAATATACAAATAAATTGCTAGGTAATTATAGATGACTTGATATTGTGCTTTTATTAGCTTCGTTTTACAGCCTGCTAATTGCCATCACCATGTATGCCTCTTGGTTTTTATTGATTAAAGTATCTTGTTATTTAAAAGACAAGTATTCTATGAACAAAGAGGATTCTGTATAACGATTTTATTTGCTTTCCTAGTTTCATCTGAGTTGTGTTTATTTTAAAAGGGAAATTTTTGAGTGTAATAAAAGTGATGAATTGAGATTCAACATGTTTGAAGCCCGCGTTACCATCACTAACAGAGATTTAAGATAAATAAGTTGGAACCCGCTTTACCGATTCTAATACTAATAAAGAGTTAAGAACATTGATGCATTTGTGTTAATCACTTGATTCATCACAAGTATATGTTACGGTTTATTCGAGACAACCGTCAATCTCCCAAGAACACAAGAGAATAAGAGAAAATAACCCAAGATAATAATTCTTTTTTATTCTTTTACTTAAACGAGATTACAATATATAGGAAAACAAAGACATAAAAATAGAAAAAGATAAACAATAATGAAACATAATTTGATTATAATAAGGAAACTAAATAATATATAAACTTAAATATTATTATTATTATTATTATAGGATCGTGTCAGTATGTTAGAGAGAGAGAGATAGATGTTCATTGTAGAACCAATACTCCAATAGTATGCTGGAAACATAGCTATGAACGCTTTAACCTTTGTACTGCTTGTTGTATACTCCGTAACTGACTAGAATGTACATGAATTTAAATATGTTGGAGGTTTATTTTAAAAAAATACGGTATTGATAACATTATGTTTATATGCATATTTGCATCCACTCCATGTTTATGTGCCCATTGCTATACTTCAAAAAAATCTAGAGAGAAAATAAATCACTTTCGTATTCTATTTTGTTGTAACAATTATTGTAACAATATGCACATATTAGTACACGTATCTCATAGTTCTATCATAATATTACTGTAACAATATGATTACATTGTCACACCCTGATAAAAGGCGGCGGTACATGCCGGGGTGTAACGTGATTGGACAAATACACAAGACACTATTAAAGTGACAATATTTAATCAACTCATTAATTTCATTCAATCACCAAAGTAACACATATTGTTCATACAAAGAACATCAAAACATAAGAAAATAGATATTGTTCATTCTTCTAATAACCTAGCGGTATCAAAATAGAATGACGTCTTCAAACTCCAACTCAAGTAATAATCAAACCTGTAACATGCATAAAATAACATTTGTCAACACGTATGTTGGTGAGCAATTTCATAGTTTTGAGTATATATAATATGAGTGAAATCCACAAACGTATATGAGACTATAAATAAAAGCATCAATCATGGTATATAAAACATATGTAAATGAGGATCATTTCTAATCGGTAAGAATACCGACATACTTGGATAATGAGGCCCTATTCTACTAGCACAAGGCTAAGTAGTTAGGGGAGCGTATGATCATACTTAATGAGGCTCAACAACAACATAAAAATAAACACTCGCGCACGTAAAGCATATGAGACATATAACACACAATAGAGCAAGTATTCTAGCATCATATACCCTAAAGTTTGTGGTTTGAGAAATGAGTATAATATAAATCATTTTTGTTTGAATAAGTATGCATGTTACCCCCAAAAGATAAAAATGAAAACGGGGGATGAAATGTACTCACGTTAACTAAGTAACTTGAAAGATTGATTCGTGAATAATCGGAGATCGGGTTTAACGAGCAAGACCTAGATTAAACGGGTCTTAAGTTAGTAGGTAGTCTTTGAAGGGTTTAAAATAAAATATGACAAGTAAAGTAAATAAATGAAGTTTATGGTTTAAAAATGTAAATACTTGGGAAATTAAAGACATGTTTTAAAAAGTAAGTTTACTCGAAACCGGGTCTTGGTATTTCATTCATAATTATTACTCGACCTATGTTAAGTAACTTATGTGGGTTATAATGCACTAATGCAAGACCCTTTGGGTATATGAACACCAAAACAAGGTTTTAATCGAGTGTTCGGATTTGTTAACTTGGGTCTAGATAATTAACTAAACTCAAAGTTAACTTTCCAAAATGTTTTGAGATAACTCAATAAAATCGAAAGACTTAACCAAGTATATAGTTCTATTATGAAGAACCTTAACGTCCGTTAAGTGTGTATTTGGTATCACCGGTCCAAGCTTGTTATAAGATCAAGTTGGATACCGACACACCAAGTAAGTTGATAAAATACTTAAAATTAGTTTAAAATACATTCTTGAAGAAAAGATGAGTTTCGATGGCCAAAAACACACTTGTGTGTCTTAGGCAAGTGAACTCGGTTTAGTTCCGTTTTGGTTCGGTCCTTGACTCGAAATGATATCGAGGATGGTTGCCACATACCCAAATACCATAGAACTATTAAAATGGTTTTAGAAGTTGCAAGGTTCAAATCTTTCATAAACATGTTTATTTAACTATTTTAAACAAAACTAGTAAACAAAACTATTTAAAACAAAAGCTAGTAAACAAGATTTCGGTCTTGATTCGGGTCTAATCTCGGGATGAAACCGAGACTAGTGACTTCATACCCAACACCATGAAACTCTTTAAACATGAATTAAAACTAAACTACTTACCATATAAATAAAAGCATTAAAGGGAAATAGTATAAACAAGACTAGTAAACAAGAGTTAGGTCTTGGTTCGGTCTTGATTCGGGTATAATCTCGGGATAAAACCGAGACTAGTGACTTTATAACCAATACCATGAAACTCTTTAAACATGAATTAAAACTAAACTACTTACAATATAAACAAAAGCATTAAAGGGAAATAGTATAAACAAGACTAGTAAACAAGAGTTTGGTCTTGGTTCGGTCTTGATTCGGGTCTAATCTCGGGATAAAACCGAGACTAGTGACTTCATAACCAATACCATGAAACTCTTTAAACATGAATTAAAAGCTAAACTACTTACAATATGAACAAGACTAGGAAGGCATTAAAGGAAAATAGTATAAACAAGAACTACAAAGAGTTCTCCATGTAGCCTTGCCTTGTAGCATATCACCTCCCGAAGAAGATGAAAGCCGAAGGAAACAAGGGGTGCATATTATATATATGTTGTGCCACAAGATATGAATTAATAAGTAACAAACAAGAATTAAAGAAGGTTATTGCTTGATTATTAAGAACCTTAGAGGTTAGAGATATGAACTTTATTTGGGAGAGAAAGAAGATGAATAAGCAAAGAATAATGAAGAGGGTGGTATTGTTTATATAGGGAATGAGTCAAACTTGTTTTCCTTGTTTTATATCAATACTTGCATGTGTTTTTTTTTTTTAAAAAAGGTTTAAATAATACAATCTAGTAACAAATCCAAAAGGTAAGAGATGATTATGAAACATAAAAATCCAACATTTTATATTAGTGAAAGATTTGGTTTACAAATCGGGTCGGGTTTTGATACAAATACAAATACAAAAAAGATCGAAAATGACGAATGTTACATATATGAACACGGCCCGATTATTACATGTGTTACTTTTTTGAGTAATACACTATATAGAGGTGACTAGAATGAACCGGTTTTTAACCCAAACTGAAATCGACTATGAAATTTGTTTGATTTAACCGATAGCGAAGAACTCCCCTATTAAAACTGGTAAATATCAAGTCGGTTAAAAACTGGTTTTAAATCGAACATTCATTTTTCACTTAGAAACCGGTTTCAAACTTGATTTGGTTCTTACTCCAAAACCGATGTGTGTACCCAAGTAGTAAAGTACACAATACCACATACATGATAAGAACATCAGAAGTCAGAACATGCACGTTTAAGGCCCAATAAAGGGAGGGCCGACCTACTTATAGTTTATCCGGCTCAATAAAAAGACACCGCATTTTCACTTCTAAAAAACTAACGATTTCAATTTCAAACACACAGTGATTTTAAGAATAAGATAACTTTGATATTTAACAATCTAATTTGTATCATGGTTTAGAGCTTTAGAAATCTTGAATACTTTCATCTGTGAATATTTCGTCTTTATAAACCAAATGGAAAACATAAGAAATTTGATTTAACTTATTGCATTAAGCTATTGAGCTCTTGAAGTTTGATTAGACGTTTTACACCAGTGATAAATGTTTCCTTGTGACGGTTTAACGTAATTAGTTTACGCAACATGTTTTGACCCAGCCCGTCGACAACGATTTTCGTGTAAACTACCCATAAGCATTCTTTCATTTGTGAATATTCGTCTATAAGAAATGCTTTTAAATTATTTGAAAAAAGAGAGAATGTTTTACTATAATATAATAGTTTTTTTATTACGTTTATGTCGATTTAAGTTTATTTTGTTTGAAAAGACACTTCTTTAGTTCTTTTGAAAAGCAAGTCTGTAATGATGTGTAATTGCTAATACTAATAATCAGGCCTCCCTTATGAAAGATATAGTCATATAGATAGAGGCCCACTAATAAGTTAGTGGTCCAAAAACACAGCAAAGTCAAGGTCTAGTATGAAGAGTCTAAACGTTTTAAAGGTGTTCTTGAATATTATTATACACCAATTCAAACATTTTATTCTTAAATATATTAGTTATTTATTAATTTACCGAAAGATAGAGCCATTTTTCTTTCAAAGTAAATGAAACTTAAATACTTTTCACAATCATAATAGATGAGTTTGAGATATGTATATGATATAAACATTTTGTTTTAATCGGTAAATAACTACTATATATAACTTACGGGGATGGATCTTGCGAGAAGTGATATTACAGCGATAAGTGTGAGAAGTGAATGTATAACTCCATTAATCTCTAATTTCACTCCATTTCATATGATGTTACATACATATATGTAGGTTGGTTGTATTTATGTCTTAATTACACATTCAAACCAACCTATAAACATATAAACGTACCGAACCACATTCAAACTTATGTACCTAAACACATACAAACATACATACACATATACAAACATACGTACCTACACACATACATATGCACCTAAACAACGCATCTACACATAAGAAATGGGGTAAAATTAGGGATTAACGGAGTTACACCTTCATTTCTCGCACTTCTCGCTGTAAAAAACTTCAGAAATGATCCAATACCTATAACTTACATGCTATATTTACTATTCTTACTACTTACTAGGTGATGAGATATGGACCCGGATACAGGTCAGATCCAGACTCATGACTAAAAACAACCAAGCACTATGAAGGAAAATGCCAAGAAGGAACACACCTGGCGAACATCTAGGGCGAATACGTTCAAAGTGCCGCGAAAGAGAAGTTATATATCATAAATGTGCAGGCATATGCACTAACATGGAAGAGCCACATGTATAGCAGGTACGCATTGGACCACCACAATGGACACGCAAGGGAGACAATGGTACTAAGCAGTGGGCTCTGCGCAACACGACATTCACGATCTCCACTATGACGACTGCAGACGGGACAAACCGGATATTCCTTCGACACGTGGCCCAACAGGCTTTCTTTAACACCTCAGGTTAAAAATACCGAACTCCTCCAAATAGTAAAGAATAAATACTTAATTTATGCAACACTAAGACGCATTAGTTGGTGTAAGTAACTAAATAGATTCACGGGTATAATATTTTACCAACCTTGTATATATTATTCAGTCTTCCACAACATTTACAATGAACTACACCAATTTTGGCAAGTTTATCAACATTCACCACTTACCAGTCACATGATACCTACCAAACACAAAAGGCCTGGACTGGCTTTCCTAGTATGTAACAACATATTATCCCACCACATGTTCATAATATATCATGTTACATTAAACTGATCCAACAAAACCCACATTTAGAAAAAAACATATTACCGACTTTTTTTAATCATGAGAACCCGTTACGCGCAAATGTCTCCGCTGTAGATGTCTCAAACTCTGTTCCATGCTAACTTGCACCATATCTGCTAACATCTGTTTTGCATTCCCAGACTGTTCCTTACCTTCAATATGTGATATTATATCACACACAATGTTTTCAAGCGTATCGGGCTCACGTTCCGATCTTCGGTACGGCGATTCCCGTAACAACCGAAGCAAAGTACGGGCTTTTGTCTGCGAGGTTACGGTTCCTTGAACCGTAAGCTCCAAAAGCCCAGGGATAACACCTTCTTTAAGTATTGGTTCCCTATATCTACACCGGTCACTTTCACACATGGTTAAAAGTGTACCCGCCGCGTGCTCACGGTTTTGGGGGGACCCACGCTCGAGAACCTCCACAACCGCAAGCACGCCTTCTTCTTCTGAAGTTAGTGACACCCTCCCTTCTTCAAAACTAATCAATAATTCAAGAACACCAGTGCATCTTTCTGAAATCTTTGAGGATTTTTTGGAGCTTTTAAGGATATTTACTAGGTAAGGAACAGGTTGTGATTGTAAGATGAGGTTAAGGTTGTTTTTGTCTGATGAAAGATTGTATAGAGCCATGACTGCATCCACCTTGGCTTGTGGGGTCCCCTGATCAAGAACCTCGACTAGAAACGGTATCGAACCGGATGCACCAATGGTTGACCTTGTGACAGGTGATGCGGATAATGTGGCTAATAACGCGGTTGCGTGTTCTTGCATATTTATGATTCCTGATTTAAAAATTGTGACAATTGGGTCCAATGCGCCAGCATCCACAATACTGATCTTGTTTCTGTACAAATTGAATCAAAAAATTATAAAAAAATGAAGAACAATTATGAAAAGTTAATCAAGTATCAGATTCTATGCCCAATTAAAAAGCATTCATTGACTTCATGCTTATCTTCTAAGTAAATATTTAATAAAATGGTTAGTTAAACTTAATCAAGCTCTCTACGAATATCAACGTTGGTACCGAATAAATAATATACTCTCTAGCAGGCATATCTTCTGCAACCTGACCCGAACCCATGGTATAATTCGAGTAGAAACTAAAATGATCCAAATTCAGAACAAACAAAACTACCAATTTCCTGAACAAAAACATTTATCTTATATTCATGCTTATCTTTCTGCATTTATTAAATACAATGGTTAGTCAATCGGGTTTTGCTGCAAATATCAACGCGTGTAAAGAATAATAATATACTCTCTCTAGAATATTATCGGTGCAACCCGACCCATTAGCAAGTTTATAAAAATGACTCGTTTTAACCCATGAAATCACATAACGAACAAATCAGCCAATTTCTTGAAAAAAATAACATCAGACTTGTAATTTTTTTTTAAAAAAAATAATACTTCCCAAAATTTTTTACAAAATGAACATAATTTATAAACGCAATTTACGGTTTTAATTCGGTTGGATTCAATCATACATTAAAAGGATCATTTACAATTCAAGATTTCTTCAACAATACATTAATGAACTCTAAGCAAAGCAGACACCAGAAAGTGACATACAACAGTCTCTTTAAAGCAGTTAACTTCAAACTGAATTAATCAACCAGAAAGCAAGATCCATATTGGTGACTGGTGATCAAGACACATAAACAGTAACCGTAGTAATACCATTACCAGCTTTCTTTTTGAAATTACGTCAAATTCATGATTTGATTAACAAACTAAGTATTAACCATATTATCTTCAGATACTTCTTTAACATGATCTGTTAACTTTTCTCAACCAACCAATTAAAATCATGATTGATTAAAAAGTAGAACCACAAACAGAATACTTTTAACATTATTGCACTCTCATTTTTCTTTGAATTGATGAATTTGAGAAAAATATGCACACATAAGCATAGAAAATGACACACCAATAATTTAATTTAAACTTCGGTTTTCATCCCTATGGTTAACAGAAATATTTGTCAGAGTTAGTCAGCTAAATTTTTTTTTTGAACGGCCAACAAAAACCATTCATTCAAAACCGAACAAGTAGCGAAAAAAATAAAACTGAAACGGCAAAAAATAAACTTTTGGATTAAAGTTTATTAGGGAAACTAGTAATTTAAAAAAATATATATAAAAACCACAACATGCCTGCCAAAAAATTGCAAACCAAAAAATGTATTTGGCAGAAAAAAATAACTTTTTGGACTAAAGTGGCAATTGTAGCCAAAACTGAACTTTGACTCAAATAATAATATTAACTTATGTTTCATCTTACCAACCCGGTGTCAAAGGCAAAGCCTTTAACTCTTTAAGTCTCATATATAACACAAATTTGTCGTAAAAAAAAAACAAAACGTACGTTTCGTCTTGGACGGCGAGATTAAGCAGCGCGAGAAGAGCTGCAGCTTTCGCTTCAACAGACGGATCCCGTAGCATGGAAACAAGGGAAGGTATGGCGTCAGAGAATTGTCTACGGAAGCGTTGTGATGTTTTGGTAAGTTTTCGGATTTCCTTAGCTGCTTGAATTTTTGAAAACGTATCATGGTTGTGTTGTTGGATGATATGAAGTGTACGGTCGATGGTGGAGGTTGTCGGAGTATGATCACCGGTGATGGTGGTGGTGGTGTTTGAATCCATGGGGAGTTGGCACTGGATGAAATTAAGTGAAGGGGGTTTAAAAGAGATTGGCGTTAAGCAACAGTTATTATTATCAACGGCTTTTTCTTTTTATAGAATATATATATTTGTTTATTATAACTTTAAAATTTATAATATGAAAAAACAGACACCATATATTAAACTTTATAAGCTTCTATACTTGTGGTAATCATATTTTGGGGTGTTTGGGATTTGCTTATTTAATATCCTTATGATTTATAAGTTGCTAGAAGGGTGTGATAATTGTGATGTGACAGGTGTTTGAATCCAGACTCTAGTAATCACGTAATAATTATGGGTGTTTATGGTTTGGTTTGAAACTTTACAACCGTTTAAATATGTTAATTGGTTAGGTTTCATGGTTGGTTTTTTTCTTTAACTTTCGGTTTCAATTTTCAACGGTTTAGTTTCTATTTTGGACGACAAATAATCATTACTAGCAGCTTGGCTCGCATGTTTGACTTAAAAACCGTCACAAACGGCCCTAAACACTCATTTTTAAATTACTTAATCATAAGCGTCTTAATTTGCCCTCTCCTATATTATATATAATAATATAGATAAGTTATAAAGAATTTGAAAAAATTAAAGGTTGTGAGTAAATAACCCATAAATTATAACTTTGTAACTTATAACTTATGAGAAGCTTAAATAAGGAATTCTAAACAGTCTTATATAAATTTATTTCTAACTTAGTAAAACCTTTTGTACTTTTTGTACTGTTACCTCAACCTTTGAAATATTATATCAACTTCATGATTATTTATGAAAAAGAAAAGGGCGTGGTGAAAGAGTAATAGTTCTCGTCTTTTGGTTTTATGAATAGAATAATGTGTAAGAGTTCTTCTTCCAATTTTTCAGAATTTCTCGTACTAGTTTTAAGCAACAATAGTATTTGTGTGTCTTGTCTTAGTGTGTGAAAAAAAAATACAAATATCATTTTATTTATGTTACAACTTCTCATTACAATATTTTTTGCTAGTTGGCATGATCGATTTTAGACTAACATAATAGTAAGTGGTTAGCAGTCTATCTGGGGTCAAATGTTACTACGATAAAAAAACAAGGAATGATTGGCAATAACACCCACTTACACGGGGCCGAAAGTTTGAGTTCGACGTTTATGTCAACACAATGTTTACCAAACATATTGGCTCTTTAAATAGATATCACTTTTAGGCTTGGTCATCTATTTTTGTGGGAAAAAAAATACCCAATTTTTTTCATTAATTTAAGCTCAATATAAAATTTACTAATTTGATTACCGCTACCTCATTGAACACATAACTATACATGTTTAATCATCTAATATTATTTCAATATATTTAAAAGGTTTCTTTGTTAAATTTGTTAGAATGAAATATATGAGAGTTGTAGCTATATATAGACAAAAACAGAGTTACAATCATGTATGTATTATTAAAATAACAATAAACCTTTTATTAGTTGTTTGGTGATGTTTATGTAACTTAATCTCAACAGTCTTTGTCAATGAAAGCAAAGCAGTACACAAATGTATTGTTGGCTTGTTGCCCACCAACGCTTTACAAATGTTCCTTTAACCAATCAATACATATAAAAATCAGATTATATCCGTTGGATATAACTACTTTAAAATTAACATACCAAACAAAAACTTGTAATTATGGGAAATGGGAAATGATGGGAAAAGTTAATGTTCAAACTAAAAAAACGTACTAACTACACTAATCAAATAGTGTAATTATGTAAATAATTAACTACAATATATATATAATTACACTTCTTAATACGTACAGTTCACATACTTATTTTATTTGTATTTGATCCAAGTAAAGAGGAGAATTATATAGATATCTTATTTATTACATTTTAGCAATTAAAATTGATTATGTATTGAATATAAATGTATTACTACTATAAATCATTTTCTAATAATCATACATGTACTCCATTCCAAATAATTTTTTACAGTAAGAAATGGATTCGAGCATAAAGTTTTGAATAATAACATAATGAAGATTAAGATTCTTAACTGAAATTGACCCGTTATTAAGTTATGTGTTTTCCTAATCTTTGTTCTTTAAGATAAACAAACAGATTAAATAATTTTTTATTCCACTACTGATTTGAAAATCAAGGCACTAAAGTCTTGTTTTCAAATTGTGGTATGAAAACTTGCATGAAGACAGATGAACAATCATTTAAAATATACATTTTGAACATACAAACAATTCAAAACATCATGATGGTTTATACGTTTTTCTTCTTGATTTTCTTAATGTTTCAGTCCAATTAATTTTGGCAAAATCCACTCCAAAAATACTATTGACAACTTAGGCAGAAACGCTCACAGTTTTTCTTCTTCTTATCTTACAAGTGTCATATTTGTCTCAATAATGATGTAATATGAGTGTGAGAAAGTATTTTTAAACCAAATTTAACTTCTAAACGATAAAGCGATACAATTATATACATGTTCGGCTATTTTAGTGTTATCGTTTTATTTTAGTCTTATAGGTGATCAAAATCCAATAATAAAAAGAAACCCAAATAAGCTTTTTATTGGTTACGAGACATAACACAAAACATATACTAGTTCTCTGACTTTGAATTATCTTATTGAATTCTAAATAATCCATCGAGATACTTCAATCTAATAAAAGCGATACCGCGATTCAAAGTGTTTGTCCACAAAATAACGTACACAACACACATAATCATACAAACTCTATTTTTTTATAAAACTACTAATAAGTTATAACATCAGTCACCCATATTAGCCTTCTTGATGGCCTAGCAATTCGTGACATATAACATGGTTGGTTGAATAACAACGCTATAAAACTTCCTCTTTAGTTAAAACAATCATCAACGTAAATGAAATTTTATAGGGTCACATGTGTGTTTGTAACTTGTAAGACAGTTTCATGCCATAGGCTATTATGGATAACATGGTTCACAAGAAATGTATGTGTCGAAGCACGAGATGAATCTGACCTAATCCATGACGATGTTTCCACGGATTTCAAGATGAACGAACCATGTCTTGATCTTCTTCTCCGGCTGGTTGGGATCTGCAATGATTTTTTGGGGGTGTGGAGGTGACCGCTAAGAAATCTCCAGGATCTCTTGTTCACAGACACAAAAATATGGTGGTGGCTCTTATTGAGAATGACCAACCCCTAATAAGGAGGTGGAGACTGTGACAACTGCCCAATCCGACCCGACCCAGGTACCCGTTTTCGAATCCGATTCTTTTTATGATTTAAAATTTGATTATTAATCTTTGTAAATTTAACATTAAATGAATCATATATATATATATATATTTTTATATTACTTACTAATAATAATAATTTCTTTTCCGCCGACCCGTCCCTTTCTTTCTTCTCTCCGCCGTCCCGCCTCCTTTTTTTCTCTCTTGTCGCCGTCCCGCCCCTCTGCTTAACCCTTAAGCCTGGAACCCCTTTTTCCTCTTAACTCTTTGCTTGTCCTTTGGTTCTTCCCGCCCAAGGATGTCTGCGCAGCTCCACGCACCAGACTCCTTAGAAGGAAGCCTGCGCGAAGACCAACTGTTCCTGCGATACGCGAGGCGAACTGTTCCCGCAGCGCGCTAAGAATGGTAGTTCTTCCCGCGGCGCGCTAAGGATTATAGTTCTTCCCGCGGCGCGCTAAGAATTGTAGTTCTTCCCGCGGCGCGCTAAGGATTGTGGTTCTTCCCGCGGCGCGCTAAGGATTGTTCTCTGTCTGCCTTCGCCCTCGCGCGCGCTCGAGTCTTCTCGCGCTAGACCTTAAGTCTTTTCTTCAGTTTAAGTCAGCCTGTATTCCTTTGAAATATCTTATCTTTTGTATGAGCGCTGTAGGTCAGTTCCGACATCTGTCCGAAAAGCCACTTTCGGCGCAGCATGCGCACCAATCCTATTGATTGACAGAAAAAGTGACTGGCATAATCTTTTGAAATCTTCTTTTGCATGTCTTGAACAGTGCTTTATCTGACACCTCCCATGCTTTGATCTGTAACCTGTCAGCTTTTCCCCATCCCCTGCAGCTGCCGGCATATCTTTTGATATCTTTTGCTTTTGGTTTCTTGTGCTTTTTAATATCTTTTGCTTGATTTGATAAGATCTTTTCCCCTTTCAAAGGATTGTGTTCCCTTGGGTTTTCCTATAAATTTAAGCTAATTTCTTGTTTATTAACACTACACACACTACACTTAAACACTCCCCAAATCTCTCTCCCTTTGCTCTCTGCCGTAGTTCCTCTACAACGCCACTCCTCTCTTTGCCTCCGTCTTCTCTTCTGTTCTGCCCAGAATCTCGGTAAATATAAATATATATATTTTGTTTTAATTTGTTTAACTAACAAAAATCGATACTTACTGCATATATTCGAGACATAAAAACCAATCGTTAAACCAATAACCTCTTATTTATAGGTTAACTTGTGCTTGTTTAAAAATTGGATTCTTGCATTATCTTTCAACGCACCGTTTACAAGTGAGTAATCTCGTACTTAATCCCCTTTTATTTTTAACGTTTTGGGATGTTCATGTGTTCGTACAACTTGACTCTTAAACTTGTTTATGAAATTTATGTGCGCAAAACCCCATGTGTTATGGACGTTTACTTGGCTGTTTATTTGTATGTGTGAATCATTAACCGCTTTGTTCTGCCTATTCCGAAGTTTTCATGGATCCATTAGATGAACACGGGAGACCTATCGTTTACGGTTTTCTTGTTTTGTTTACACATGCACGTATGCTTATTTGTTTTTGTGCTCGGTTGGGAGCACGGATTGAACTATGAGCTATGATCTATTTAGGCTTGATCACAATCTGATTACACCCTATGTTAAACCCCAGTTAAGCACATGTTGCGCACAGTGTTTATTATTATCTATTTATATCTATTAAACTTGATTTCTCACCGACACGCAAGTGTTGACGTTTTATTTTAACACATGTTCAGGTTTGCTGTAGCTGCTTTTGGGAATCTCAAGGACACGTAGGATGTTTTCTTTTTCTTTGGACCTAGATTAAAATGTAACAAGACAAATTATGTTATTTGAATATTTTAAGATATGATATGATTTATGTTACTTTACGATTTGTGTTCTGCGCGTGCGCAATGAAAATGTATTTATTAAATATTGACACCCAAATAGTGTCACGAGTAATGTAACAATACGTGGCGCCCCGATGTATAATCCGCCATCGGTCGGGGTGTTACAGAGACCTCCTTATATAGGGAGGCTCATGGCCACCATCATGGTACCCTAATGGGCCTAGCCCAGTTAGGGTTACCTCCACAAAACCCCCTCAGCCCAATAACATTGTATTAGTCCATATAATAAAATAAGCCAAACATAATAAATTTAGGGTCGTAAAACCGGGTTTAGTACCATACCCCTACATGCCCCTCCAAGTCCAGCGTTGATCCTGGGCGCGCAAGCGTTTAGGTGGAGCGCTGGACTTTATGAGGTGTGTTAGGGCGTGAGGCGGTTTTTTCCCTTTTCTTCGGCCTTATCTTTATTGTCTTTGAGTTTTGGGAGGTTTTCTTCATGATGGTGACGTGTTGTGGTTTTTATAATAATGATGGTGCACTAGCATGAATAAGATATAGCACGCCAAATAATAAAAGCCTGCGCGCGAGGCGACTTACGAGCTATGAGAATAATAAAGCTTGCGCGCGGGGCGACTTATGAGCTATGAGAATAATAAATGCTTGCGCGCGAGGCGACTTACGAGCTATAAGAATAATAAAGCTTGCGCGCGTGAGGCGACTTACGAGCTGTAAAAATAATGAAGCCTGCGCGCGAGGCGACTTATGGATCTATGAGAATAATGAAGCCTGCGCACGTGGCGTCTTACGAGCTATAAGAATAATAAAAGCTTGCACGCGAGGCGTCTTACGAGCTATAAGAATATTAAAAGCTTGCGCGCGAGGCGTCTTACGAGCTATATGAATAATAAAGCTTGCACGCGTGAGGCGACTTACGAGCTGTAAAAATAATGAAGCCTGCGCGCGAGGCGACTTACGGATCTATGAGAATAATGAAGCCTGCGCGCGTGGCGTCTTACGAGCTATAAGAATAATAAAAGCTTGCGCGCGAGGCGTCTTACGAGCTATAAGAATAATAAAAGCTTGCGCGCGAGGCGACTTACAAGCTATAAAATGATGATAATGACTGACCCACAAGGGGCTCCTCCGCGCAGGATGAATATCCCGGCCTGTTTTCAAAATAATAATGGAGGCACAAATGGCCAGATAATAATAATGATGTCATAGGTGTTTGTGCGGCTCGTAGCCGAACCTGCAAAAACATGTCAACTAAAAGTGGATGTATTGCATGGTTCCCATCCTCGGGCAAATTATGAGGTGTGCCCAACCTTTAAGCTTGGCGCGTGGCCTATGGGTTTATGAGGATTCCCAACCTTTAAGTTTGGCGCGTAGCCATATGGGATATTATGAGGATTCCCAACCTTTAAGTATGGCGCGTAGCCATATGGGATATTATGAGGATTCCCAACCTTTAAGTATGGCGCGTAGCCATATGGGATATTATGAGGATTCCCAACCTTTAAGTATGGCGCGTAGCCATATGGGATATTATGAGGATTCCCAACCTTTAAGTATGGCGCGTAGCCATATAGGATATTATGAGGATTCCAAACCTTTAAGTATGGCGCGTAGCCATATGAGTACAATCATGGTTGTTCTTATCCTGATTTGGATTAGACTGTTCATTTGTTATGTCGCTTACGCACGGCCTGCGCAATGTCTCCTTTATTCTCACGCGCAGATGTGGTGCGTGAGCGTGCATGATGCGTGAGCATCTAATATGCATGAGCGTACGTGAAGCCCAATAACATATGTGATGCATGAGCATATGAGATGCGTGAGCATACGTGATGCGTGAGCATACGTGATGCGTGAGCATATGTGGTATGCGTGAGCATACGTGATACGTGTGAGCATGCGTGATGCGTGAGCATGTGATATGCGCCACGAGCATAGGTTCTGGCTGTCTTCATGAGCATGTGATATGCGTGAGCTGTGGCGTAGAGTAATCGCCGGGAGCGCGCATGCGATCCGCTGTGGCGTAGAGTGATCGCCGGGAGCGCGCATGCGACCCGCTGTGGCGTAGAGTGATCGTCGGGGGCGCGCATGCGACCCGCTGTGGCGTAGAGTGATCGCCGGGGGCGCGCATGCGACCCGCTGTGGCGTAGAGTGATCGCCGGGGGCGCGCATGCGACCCGCTGTGGCGTAGAGTGATCGCCGGGGGCGCGCATGCGGCCCGCTGTGGCGTAGAGTGATCGCCGGGAGCGCGCATGCGGCCCGCTGTGGCGTAGAGTGATCGCCGGGAGCGCGCATGCGGCCCGCTGTGGCGTGTAGTGATCGCCGGGAGCGCGCATGCGGCCCGCTGTGGCGTGTAGTGATCGCCGGGAGCGCGCATGCGGCCCGCTGTGGCGTGTAGTGATCGCCGGGAGCGCGCATGCGACCCGCTGTGGCGTAGAGTGATTGCCGTGGGCGCGCATGCGACCCGCTGTGGCGTAGAGTGATCGCCGGGGGCGCGCATGCGACCCGCTGTGGCGTAGAGTGATCGCCGGGGGCGCGCATGCGACCCGCTGTGGCGTAGAGTGATCGCCGGGGGCGCGCATGCGACCCGCTGTGGCGTAGAGTGATCGCCGGGAGCGCGCATGCGGCCCGCTGTGGCGTGTAGTGATCGCCGGGGGCGCGCATGCGACCCGCTGTGGCGTAGAGTGATCGTCGGGAGCGCGCATGCGACCCGCTGTGGCGTAGAGTGATCGCCGGGAGCGCGCATGCGGAATCTGAAGTTGATCCACAGGGAGCGATTTTGATCCGCGGTGGCGCGCACGATCTAGAGATTTTGAATATCCACATCAGGTAGGTTTTATGTAAAACCAACAGATCTAATAGGATTTATAGATCTATGAATATGAAGTGTGACTGTTGCTCAAACGAACCCAGATCTGAAAAAATCATAACTAGATTTGGTATATTTCACTTAGAAAAAACACAGATCTAAAGGTTTTCCCCAAAAGTTCGGTGGTATTTCTTCCTGTGTATTTCCAGATCTTGAAGTATTTTTTAGATCTACGGAGTTTTGGATTTCCATAGAACATATCTGAAAGAAGAAACCGTAGACCCGAGATATTGATGAACAGATCGGAGGGCCGAGACGAGAAGCGAAGCGTGGTTCATTGCCGTCCCACGGATGGCGCCAATGTCGAAGCACGAGATGAATCTGACCTGATCCATGACGATGTTTCCACGGATTTCAAGATAAACGAACCACGTCTTGATCTTCTTCTCCAGCTGGTTGGGATCTGCAATGACTTTTTGGGGGTGTGGAGGTGACTGCTAAGAAATCTCCAGGATCTCTTGTTCACAGACACAAAAATATGGTGGTGGCTCTTATTGAGAATGACCAACCCCTAATAAGGAGGTGGAGACCTCCTTATATAGGGAGCCTCATGGCCACCATCATGGTACCCTAATGGGCCTAGCCCAGTTAGGGTTACCTCCACAAAACCCCCTCAGCCCAATAACATTGTATTAGTCCATATAATAAAATAAGCCAAACATAATAAATTTAGGGTCGTAAAACCGGGTTTAGTACCATACCCATACAGTATGAATTCAATTTATACACTTGGCATATTCAAGAACCTTCATGAATATAATGGTGCACTCAAACCACTACAACGGTGTGTAGTTACAAAACAAACCTAATCAAATTATAACTCCTAACCATAGTAAAGATAATTATATTACCCTAAACCCTAACTTCTATTCTAGCTAATATCACCTTCTTAAAGGTATTCCCGTAACTCACAAGACAATAATATAATATCCATATATCTGACTTGACAAACCCGTGTATTCATGATCAGGAAAAGACCCACTAACAACAAATTTTGGATCATCACGGCTATAGGTAGTAATGACAATACATTTTTGACTAAATTTAGTATGAAATATAGGGGTATATCTT
The DNA here is from genome assembly GCF_021521415.1 of Bidens hawaiensis. NCBI lineage: Eukaryota > Viridiplantae > Streptophyta > Magnoliopsida > Asterales > Asteraceae > Bidens > Bidens hawaiensis. The sequence continues at coordinate 261,561 of NW_027493574.1, read as the reverse complement.
TCTTTTCTATCTATAGCATACAACAAAACCTACCAACACATTTTTCAACTTTGTGACATTAGAAACAACATCATCCATTTATACATAACCTCTCATGTGGCTACGATTTGATTCATATGCATTCCCTATATATTACGATTTTCATGCGTATCTTTATATGTTGGGAGTTGGGACAATCAAAAATGTTTTCATATACAAAATATAAACATAAACAAGTTAACGTACATAATGAGTGAATATCATTTACTAGTTCAATGACACAAATGTCACCTGTTTATGGACTATACATAAAATATTGTTTTTAAAAACCTTAGTTAGCGGTCCAGTTTGATATTTTTGTCACATGAAGCTAAATTGGACTACGGACAATCGTCAAGAATTCATGATATTAAAGACAAATTTTCTAACAAAAGAAAAAAAAACATAAGACATCATCTACCTATCTACCTATACTATTAAAATAAGACAATTCCACATGTTAAAAATATGTTGTTTGTGGGAATCAAATATACTACCTGTTTTTAAAAATGTTTGTAGCTTACTAACTCAACTAATATGAATGATGTTAGCCTTTTATCTTTTTTAATTGGTATAGATTCACGAACTTTCATTTTTGATTTCTTTTAATATATAGATACAAATTATTCTTACTAATCTATGTATTTAAGGAAATTATTTATATCTTACGAATTCACACTATTACAAAAACAGTCCCTTTGAAGCGGTTTTCTAATGTGTTAAAAGCGGTTCTGAACCGCTTTTTATGGTGTCGCTGTTATTCATACACAAACTCAGGTTTACAGCGGTGGTAATCTTTGAAGCGGTTCCCTTTTTAAATTAATATATATTAAAATGTTTGGATGTTTACAGCGGTTTCAGTAATTAATTAAAACCCAGCAACATAAATATATATTATAATAATGAAATGAAAATCAAGCTTTATATTATTATAATATTGAAATGAAAATGAAGCTTTATAGTTTATATTATGCTTTATAGCTAAAAGTATGCAGCTTTATACCAAAAATTATAAATCATTCAACAACATCAACATATAAATTATCTTTTAATCATCAATATTCCAAATTCTATAAAAAAATAAAAATTATTCAAAGTAACAACAATATCAAACTACATAAAAATCATTTGGCCCTTACAAACAATCTATAAAAAAAAGTTTCAGCATTAATCTCATAATCAAATCATCGAGCTCCGTCAGTGTAGCCACTATCAAATCTTGCCAAATCTAAAAAAAATAAATAAATACAAGTTAGAATAACCCGAACAACCCAAAATAACCCGAACTAACCACAACCTTAAATATAAGAACCCGAACAAACCACAACCTTCATATTATGGATTTACCGACACGAGTTGAGGCCATAGGGTAGAAAAGTTGTCCTTCAAGCCTCTATATCCAGTGTGTCCTGCATGTGTCGACGTGGTCTGTTTGTGCGTTTCCAATTTGTTTTGCTTTTTCATGATTTTCGTATGCAGAAATCAACAAACAATAACTAATGTTACAAAAGCAAAGCAATAAAAATAATAATAAACAATTAAGACTCGACCTCGAAACAACTCGACTTGTTTGAGCTTTTTATCAATCCAAGCTCGAGTACCTTGCAATCGCCACGACTCGTGTGCACTTATATTCCTAACTGTTGTTCTTCCTACAAAAGTTGAATTTCAAAACTCTTACAATCTAAATCAAGCTCCATATTCAACTAAAAATCAAACACAAGCTTTGAGCTTCTCTATAGATAACAGAAACACTCACACATGACCAATGTTATTATTATTATTATTAAAACCGAATCAAAGATTAACATTCGAACCAATAGTCTTATTGGTTTCACTGGTTCAGACCGATCAAATTGATCAAACCGGATTCATGAACAAGTTAAACTGCAAACAAGCTGAATAAATCAATCAATCAGGGAACTCTAAATTATATTTCTATTCACTAATTAAAGAGTGTTCATATTCATCAAATTAGTGTCCATGGATTATGTAAATTTTTGTTTTATGAATAAACTATTACATTAAATTTATTAAAACAAAATTAGTAAACAAATATGAATGTGGGAAATCCTAATAGCAAATGAATTATCCGTCAAGTTTTAGATTCCAGCATCACATCATAATATCATATTATTAACATTGACAGACCGTGCCTTTGTTGATTGAGATCCGAGGTCGGGAACTGTCTGCAGACAGTAAAATTAGGTTTTACTTCACCAGTTTGCCATCATTGAGCTCTGTCTGAGGCGTGGACTAGGGCTAAAATAGGTGAGGCAACAGATTATTTGTTAAGGTCTTTGCTTCTCATTCAAACCTAATGTATCTTTGCTTCCGAATATGAGAGAAATTAGGGCTGAAATAAACCTCTAACCTAATGCGTCGTGCGACAGTGGATAGAAGCTAGGAGAAATCGAAGACTAAAGTGTGATTCACCGGCAACTGATGGGCCGTCTTTTGGAGGTCTAAAATCGTGAGGAGAAGAGATCGAGAGAGCAGATCTAGGGTTAGTTTTGAGGGAAAGGGAAAATAATGGGAGATTGATTATATGAAAATTTAAAACTGGGAGGGAATGGAATATTAGAGGGAAATTAGAAACAAGTGATTATTATTATTATTATTATTATTTTTAAACGACCAGCTAACTATCTTCATGTACTTCGTACGTGGCCCCCATTGGCTAAAGGTAGCCTGATTCGGCCACAAGTCCGGACGAACGGAGCCCCTAGCGGTCCACCTATTGAGGGATTCCCCGGATATAAACCCGACCTCCACCCCAGTCAAACGACACGATAGGGAGGAGCCGGTAAAACCGGGTGAGATCAGGACTCGAACCCTGGCATTCCTGGGTCATCCTTTATATCTCTCATATAAATTGGTGATAGTGAGTTTTGAACCCCCTACCTCTCACTAGTAAAGTGAATGTTCTACCATTGAGCCACAACCAATTTATATAAATAAGTGTTAATTTTGGTTTATAAAAAGTGAACTATTTTATTTTTAAAATTATAAACGTCTTTGTAAATAATTAAATATACCCCACTTGTGCCTAGGGATGGCAATGGATCATATTGGGACAGGTTGGGTAATCCTAAACCGGATTTAAGTAATCCTAAACCCATAGAGAATCAAGTTTATTCCTTACTTGTGTCACTTTTGGTGTATATTGACAATGAAATATTTGAGCTAGGCCTTGTGAGGTTATAGTTTGAATCATGAGCCCACCCGGGTTTTAATCTCACTGTGTGTTACGCAAGAGAGTTCTACTCTTGTGGTGTCACAACGACTGTCAAGTGGCAGGCGGTGGTATGAAATCTGTAGGTCCTAATGACAGATCAAACAACTAAGTTCTTGAATTAATCTCACTTACTAGCTAGCGGAAATTATTAAGCAACCGAGATATCAAATCTTGTTTGTGTTTGGTTATTACCCAAAATAGAAAGCTAGAGAGAGTATGAGAGAGTTTGTGAGATGTGGATAAGATTAATTTCCAATAGGTTTGAGAGTGCATGGACATGCTTTCCTATTTACATACAAAAAATCGGTTCAAGAGTTTGGCATTATAGCCAAAGACTTTAGCCACAGCGGTATCCGACCAAGCGATAATGGAGGAAGAGAAAGATCTTATTCGGAAGAAATTGGCGGAAAAAAAAAATAAAAACACTATTTTTATGTATTTCAAATTTATGTTTTTATTTTTCTTTTTATTTATGTTTTAATGAAGTATTTTAATTTATATTTGTGTGTATAACAATAAAAAAAATTCAATCATGCCCTAGATCACATGGGCCATTACGCCCTCTGGGGCTTGATCCAGGGGCCATGTCAGCGCCTACGTGTCGGGTTTTGATTGGATGACTTAAGGCTCAACCAAATCTCATTACCCTTAGACTTAGGGGTATGATAAATAACTAATGTGTGAAAGATTAGTTAATAAATTATGTGAAATAAAAAAGGGATATTGGATTTTAATAATTCAAACTTTGGTTCATTGGCCAATATTAATCTCAACTTAAGAAATTTCCTAGGTTAATCCCAACTTTCAGTTCTGAAGGCAGTCTTGTCCTCGTCTTGTGGTGCCAATTGAATTTGGTGATAGCCCTTGTAGGCGTCCAGGAAACATTTGAGCTTAAATGGCGCCACAGAGTCCACATTCGCGTCAATGTTTGGGAGGCGGTAACAATCTTTTGGACATGCTTTGTTGAGGTCCTTGAAATCAATGCACATCCTCCATGACCCGTTGCTCTTCTTTACCATCACAGGATTGGCTACCCATGTTTGGTATCGTATTGGGCGGATGATATTTGCGCGCAGTAGATCTTCTACTTGCTCATTCATGGCCTTTGCCTTCTCATCCCCCATGACTCTCTTCTTTTGAGCAATTGGCTTTACAGACTTGAAGGTGTTGAGAGAATGTTGCGCCAGGTCTCGCGGAACCCCAGTCATATCAGAATGTTGCCACGCGAAGACCGACATATACGTTGTGAGCAATCTTTTCATTCTCAGCCTTGTGTCGTCTGATATCGTAGCTCCAATTGTGATTGTTTGCTCTGGGAATTTTGGGTTGAGAATCCATTCATCTGGCGCGTTGTTTGCCATTGGAAGTTTCATTCTCCCTTCCCGCGGTATACTTGTCACTGCGCACAAATGATCTCGGTATACAAATGTTACACCTGTTGGTGTTGGGAACCCCAACGCGCCGTGCGCTGGTGACGGTATGGCGTTGAATTGGGCAATCGTTCCTCTACCCAAGATCATATTGTGGCATGAAGTGGTGGGCAAGACCAAGAAGTTGACAATTTCAGCTCGCTTGTGTTTCTCATCCCCCATGGTTAGTTCAAATTGTATCTGACCTAGGGGGTGAATAATTTCATTTGAAACACCCGAGATTTGTGCATTCACAATTTCGAGCCTTGCTTGGTCTGCTGGATCCAACTTCCTGAAACATTGCTCATACATGATGTCTGATTCACTGCCGGTGTCCACCAGGACTTTTGACACCTCATAATGAGCAATGTGTGTAGTGATGACTAGAGGACTGCTGATAGACGGGCCTCCTCTGATTCTTGGGAAGATTACTTGTTGCTCGCGCCAATCTCCTTGGACTTGCGCGCTTCTCTTTCTCGATCTTTGCCCTTGCCTTTCTCCCTCGGCTACACAGATTCTTTTGAATTTTTTACTGGCTGGGGCTCCATCTGGCTGTTCATTCTCTGGTCTTGGGTTTTTCACCAGGTGAGCCAACTTGCCTGATTTCACATCTCTTTCAATCGCATCCTTCAAATGGTGGCATGCATCGGTGTTGTGCCCTGTGGACTTGTGAAACTCACAATACTTGCAACTGTTTGATGGTCCCTTATGGAGTAATGGCTTGGGGCTTTTAAACTGGACATTCTCTGTGCTCAACACTTGTGAAGGCGTTTTAGTGAGGGGAGTCCATATTCTTGGTAGAGGTCTGTTAGGCTCTCTGCCGCCTTCCCTCTTGTCACTTTCTCCGCGATTACGGATGTCTTTTTGGGGCTGGGGTGAACTTGGTTGCGCCTGCTTTTCGGCGGGAGAAAAACTGGTTTGTTGCAACCTGGACCATACGGAGTTTTGTTTGCCCCTCCTTTCATTGTTGCGCGGTGCTTCTGTTTGATGCCCTCTGTCTCTTGCTCTATCTTGGGCAATTTGTTTTTCATTTCGCGCGAAGACTCGCGATTCTTCCATTAGCTTAGCCCAAGTGGTTGGCATGCCATCTCTGCTCACGAGAGCTCTGCGGAGTTGATCACTGCGCGCACCTTGTATAAAGGCCACGCGCAAGAGCTGTTCAGTGATACCTCCAATTGCAAGAGATTCCTGATTGAAACGGGTTATGTAGTCTTCAATTGTTTCATCATTCCTGCGCACGCAGTGCATGATGTCATCGTGGTCGCGCGTGTGTCTGCGCTGCTGTACGAAGCGAGCCTGGAACTTCTCCAATAGCTCTTCGAACCCATCGATTTGCCCAGTCGGCAAGCTTTCGAACCAGACACGCGCTGCGCCCGTGAGGCAGCGAGCAAACATGTGACACCATGTTGGCATCGTCCAGCTTTCTAGGTTTCCAGTGTTGTAAAAACCTTGTAAGAAATCGTCTGGATCTGTTGTGCCATCGTACTTGCCCAAACCACTTGGCATTTTGGTTTTGTGTTGAATGGGATCCTTCGCGATGCGCTCAGTGAATTTTGAATGCTTCACCAAGATGGCTGGCCTATATGGTGTGGTTACGTCCACTTGCCCGCTCGCTGGTGGGTTGTACGGTGTGTACAGATCCATATCGGCTTTGGCTCCAGGCGCTATGTTCATGTGCGCGCGGAGCTGTGAGCCTCCGGCATGAGTATCTCGCGTCTTCCTCATGCTGTGCACTTCTTCATCACTAAAATCAGCGTGTTCAGTGTGAACAGAGTGACCATCTTCCGGCGCGCGCGCCCTTTTTGTTGTTCCTTGAATGGTTTGCTTATCAAATGCGAGCCTTTGTGTTAAGTCGGCTAACTTTTTGTGTTTGACCAGCTCATTGTATTTGTCCATTAAACGTCGTTGTTCGTTTATGAGCCATTCTTTAGGGTCATTGGTTTCAACTTCTGGACCCATTGGTCCTTTTTGTTTTGCACCAGTCAGATTTTGGAACGTGAGATCGTCTGGAGGAGTTTCAGTCTGGCTATAAGGAGTTGTGATGAAGGGATGGTTACTGGTGGTGCGCGCAGAATCACGCGGCACCCTCAGAAACTGCTGTCCCTCATTAACATCCTCAAGCTCATTATCCTCCAGAACTTGATCGCTGTTTCGAACACCAGAAACCATGGTGAAGATTTTCAGAGAGAACTGATGAGATAGTGGTTTTGTTGCCGTTGTAACAGGTGATGGCGCCAATGAAGAAACGTGGATCGGCTCACTGGTAGACGATCAACTTTCCTCGGGTATGAGTATGCTATTTCACCGATGGTTCTCCGGAGTATGAATTCTTCCACCTACAAAACGAGCAGCACCGTGAACTTACCCCTCAGAAAGGGACAGAGGGGTCCTCTTTGGGGTAACCCTCCGGTGTGAGAATAAGAGATTGTAGGAGAAGATAATAATAATCTGAGAGTGAGTAAGGATTTAGAATGTATTTTCTTGCTTACCTCCCCTTGTGGAGGTGGTGTGGTTTTATAGTGTTAGGGTTTCCAATGATTGGGCTCAGATCCCATTAGGGCCTTTTTGGCCTCCTCCTATTGCTTTGCGCCACGTGTCCTTAGGACACCTGGTGCTTTTTCATTGATTATTCTCTGACCCAGGTATTTCACCTGACCCATGTGCAATCACATGGTAGCACATGGGTTTTGCTGAGTTGTCCACCTTTCATTGGCAGCTGTCAACATCAACATATTCTTTATTCCTTAAAGGATACCTTCTGGAAGGTTGTCTGACGATCACAATCAGGGTTGTCCTTATCCTGATTTGGATAAGGACGAGGTTGATTATGTGCATGTGTGATATGCGCCTATCCTGAGGATGCGCGAGGTCTTCTCTTTATTCTCACGCGCAGATGTTTCATGCGCAAATGTGATATGCGCAAGCATATGTAATATGCTTGAGCATATGTGATATGCGCCACACGCAGATGCGCCACGCGCAGATGTGATATGCGCGAGCATATATGATGCGTGAGCATGTGATATGCGCCACGCGCAGATGTGATATGCGTGAGCATATATGGTGCGTGAGCATGTGATACGCGTGAGCATATGTGATGCGTGAGCATATGTGATATGCGTGAGCATATGTGATATGCGCCATGCGCATAGGTTTTGGCTTTGTGCCTTCATGATATCTTGATTTCAAGCCTCTTGTCTATATCTTGTGGATTGCCCGCCCCGCTCGATGTTAAGGCGGGTACATACCTCTTCACACCCTATTGGCCTTCACCGGGCATTTTCCTAACGCAGATTAACCCGGTTAGTTTTTGAGAAAAAAAATGTTGTTTCACCAAGTTTGGGAGACAAATGAAAAGGATAATTATACTTCAAAACCAACCAAACGCCGTCTACGCTGCCACCACCGACATCTTCACCACCACTGTGGTGGCGACGGTGGCGGTGGCGGACGATGGCGGTGGCGGCAGTGGCAGGACGATGGTGGTGGCAATGGCGGTGGTGGTGGCGACGGTGGGTTCTGGAGTTTAATTGTGTTTTTATTTGTCTCCCAAACTTTGAGAAATGACGTTTTTGCCCTAAAATTAATCGGGTTAGTTTCCGTTAGGTAAAGGCTCGATGAATTTCAATAGGGTGAAAGTTGGAATTAATCTAGATAATTTCTTAAGCTGGGTTTAATATCGGTTAACAGGCCAAAGTTCGGGTTATTAAAATCCAATATCCCAATAAAAAATCAAATTTTGTATGCACGTTTATGAGAGCCTGAGTGGCATTGATAAAAGAATAGTTGAATACTTGAAATAATTATATATGGATGTTACGGATTTGGGTAATTAGCGTAGAAGCTTATATCCCGAAAACATTAAAAACGGTTTGTATTATTTATTAATATATGTTATATTCATTTCTATGGTTTGCAGCGGTTTGTTTTAAATATTAATATATGTTATATTGTTTTGTAAGGTTTACAGCGGTTTTATATATAAACCGCTTTAGATCGAATTTTACCACCGCTTTTAAATTCAAATTCCGTAGCAATGCCATAAGATATGTAATTATGTATATTATTAGGCCATATGTAGTGGGTGATAATATAGGGCGACGATGGACAATTTTAGGAGGGAACACCGCCCCCCCCCCCCCCGGGCGATAAATGGGGCGACCGGGGGGGGGGCATTTTGTATCTCCTTAACTACACATAGCCTTAAATTTAACTTTTTTGTTTTATTTTTTTAACCACCCGTGTATCACACGGGCTTTATCCTGGTACGTTATCTGACAAAGCTAGAACACACAAGTTAAAAGGTCCATAAAACAATTAACAGCGCAAACATCTACATAACTCCTATCACCAAAACAAAAACTAACATCCACCAGTTAAATTAAAAGGTCCACAAAAGAATTGTTGTTCATAGCTTAATGACTCAGATCCATACGCTGTCACCATGGAAACAGCTGTTCGCCTTATAGAAGAACATAGAATTGGAGCTATATAATTCATTGAGATGCAAATGGCAGAACTTGACTTGACTTATATGATAATTTGTTTTGCTATGTTTAAGAGGTTCATCAATGCAATAACTTATGAACATCAAACCTCTCGTATAAAATTCTTCTGCCTTATGGCAATATATGCAACTCTAGAAGCATCCATCTTAACATTCTTACGTTGCTGAAATGTGTTTGAAGATGTGTAGCTCACACCGTCTACCCAAACAGTGGATTTGAACATCGGCTCAGATCCTTCATTTTGTGTTTGGTATACCGGGGCAGGTTTCTTCAACTTTTGAGCATGTTGGATCAGAAGACACTTGTATAACAAATGTGGCTTTAAACCTAAAAAAAGAATAAAAATAAAAATAACTTAATAATAATAATAGAGTAACAAGTAGCAAGACATAGGCATGTTCACGAGCCGAGCCGAGCCGAGCCGAGCCCAAGCCAAGGCAAGCTCAAGCTCGGCTCGATATTCAATCGAGCTGGATCGGCTCGAGCTCGAGCTCTTAATCGAGCTAAAAATATGAGCTTGATCCGGCTCGGCTCGGTTTTAAATCGAGCCGGCTTGGCTCAATTTGGCTCGAGTTTACCTGTAATAATAACAATTATATGCAACCATCAAGTTAAACTAAATAAATATGACGTTGAGATCAACACCAACTAAATACAAACCAAATAAATACGTCTAATACAAAATTAAGCAGATAATCGGCGGCCAATAGTGGAGGATGAGCGGTGGCCGATGGCAGAGGTGAATATGAGCAGCGGCGGAGGTGAATATGAGCGTCTAGTGTTAGATGGAAAATGGAACGTGTACTAATTATTGAGTGTGTGAACTATGAAGTCTCATCTCTCAGTTACTCAGTATATGGAATTATGAATATGGACTATGGAGTAAGAACATAAATTGGGCTGGATTAAAGGAAAGCCCATGCGTTTAAATAATTGGGCTCGATTATTATATGCATGTATGTATATATATATATAATAAATTAAAATAAAATAGTTCGAGCCAATCAAGCGAGCTCGAGTCGAGCCGGGGCTAGCTCAGGCTCGGCTCGTTTACAATCGAGCCGATTTCGAGCAAGCTTACTCCGAGCTTTTTTCGAGCGAGCTTCGAGTCGTGAGCTTTATCACAGCATGAAATTTTGAAATTAAAGCCCTGATCTGATTATGTATCCATCACAACTTGTAACTGGTAAAAAGAAAAAAAACAACTAAATTCAAGCCTGAATATAGCCTCAAAAGTTTTTAATAAATTATGACATTTGTAACATATACACAAATAAAAGTTGGGTAGCTATGTTATCATTAAATTGAAAACATTGCATCTAATTAGGGCTATAGTGGTTTCAAAATCAAAATGTAAACCATGTCTAAACGAAACAAGGCTAAAATTTGTAAAATAAAATTAATCAGAAAATTAACAAACAAACTACATTAATAACTTGCATACACACATGATCACTGTCAGGATGCGTTTAGATAAAAGGTGTTCAGTTGTGAAGATGAAAGAAAAAAAAAGGTTAAAACATTTACCAACAGCAATCTCCGGCACCGGCATCGGCATAACTCCGGCTGTTTGGTGATTCTGAGTCTGAGTCAGAGCCTGCTGAGAGGAGAGGCTTGCCATGCTTTTTAGAATGAGTTGTTTTGTTTTGAGTGTAAGTATAAGAAGTGAAGTGGTCGACTTATATATACCGCCAAGTGCCAAGGTAAGTTACGGGGTGTTTGGGATTGTTTATTTTAATTAGTTATGGTTACGTTTGGTATGAGATAATGGAATAGACCTATGAGGGAATGGAATGGTCACGGGATTGGAATGAACTAGGTAATTGAATGGATCATTACCATTTCATTATTTTGTTTGGTTATCATGTTGGAATGAAATAAAATATTAATTTGTGTTGTTTGATATACAAGAGAAGAAGAAAAAATAAAATAAAATTAATGGTGACTCACGGTGGTGGTAGGGGTAATGGTGGTGGTTGTGGCGGATGGTTGGTGGTGTTGTTGTGTGGTGGCGGAGGTGGTGGTGTGTGGCGGCGATAGTAGTGGTGGTCGGCGGCGACAACGATAGTCAGAGGTAGAGGTTAGCGGTGGTGGTGGTGGTGGGTGGAGGCAATGGTCGATGGTGGTGGGTGGCGCCGTGGCGGCGATGATCGGAGGTGACAATTTTTGGTAGCGATGACGATGGGATGTGGTGGTGGGTGGCGGCTACGATAGTGGTGATTGGTGGCGGCAATGGTAGTCGGCGGCGGAGGTTAGTAGTGATGGTGGTGGCGCTGGTGGTCGGTAAGCGGTGGTAGGTGGTGGTGGTCGGAGGTGACAACTTGTGGGGTTGGTGGTGGATGGTGGCGATGGTTGGAGGTGACAACTTGTGGTGGTGGCAGAGACGGTGGTCGGAGGCGTTGGTAGTGGTGGCAGCGTGGTGCTGGCTTCGGTGGTGGTCGTTGTCGTGACAGTGTCGATGGTCGTTGGTAGTGGTTGGAGAGTGGTTAAGGTAATACAAGGTGAGAGATGATGGAATTAAAAACAACAATGCTGGTGGATGAAATGAATTTGGGATGTTTTAGAGGAAATTGAATGGAGTAGGTAATAATGATTCCATTCCATAAACCAACCAAACACTCTTTTTTTTTATATTCTTTCTTAATGAACTATTCCATTCCGTCTTACATTCTTGCATACCAAACGCTACATTTGAATTATAACTTATAAGCTATAAGGTGTTCGAGAAAGTTAAAGGTTGTAAGTGGATAAGTCATAAGTTACAAATTTGTAACTTTTACTTATGACTTATATAAGTTACAAGGAGGTTGAATGTCACACCCTCAAAATCCACTAACGGAGTTTTACCGTCAGAGGGTGTGAACTAACAGGATCGGAATCATTTGTTATAATCAAACCATAAAAACGTTTAAATGAAAATAAGTGCGGAAGCGTAAAAACCAAAAGACAAAAGTTGCGTCACACAGGACGACTTAAAATCCAATGACAACAGCTTAAAATCAGTTTGCATAAACAAAAGCGTTGCAATCAATGCATGATCCTATACCGCGCGCCCGCCTCGGCTACCTGAGAATAACATACTAAAAGTGTCAACACGAGGTTGGTGAGTTCACAAGTTCATATAGAATAAAGCGTTTAACGTGTTGCGTTTAGCGTTTTGCGTTACCAGATAGTATTATATCAATTATATATCTATAGGTAGCTAGCCTATAAAGCAAGTATTACTAAGTGTTCGACACCGAAGCTGACTGTTTATCAAGTGCCTTGCCACCAGGTCATCCAGACCATGGTGATGTGTTAGCCAAAATTACACCCACTCGACCTCCAGTCGAGTTTAGCGTTGGGTGGGGTTTGTCAAACCCAGTAGTACTACTCAACAGTGACTCGCTATTTTCCAATACTAAACGGTTCGATGTGTAGGACTTCAATTGTTTCGTTTGCCACTTAGCCTTTACAAGTGATATATAATTTACTAACAAAATCTTAAAAGCGTTTTCGGAGTATGTTATCTCCCCCAAGTGAAAAGCGTTTAAAGAGTTTAAAAGGGGAAAGTGAAACTCACTGTTTGCGAAGATTACTAAAAACCAAAGTCCGAGAGATGCGCGTCACAGAAAAATCCTCACTCGCGTTCTAAGGCACAAAATTGAGATTTTTCTAAGTATCGGAACTATTATCGAGTCTCTAGACCCGGCACATAATTCCTAAGCACAAAAATACGTTTCGTGTTCGTTTGTGAATCGTGTGTGAATTAACAAGCATATTTGTGATACGTTACACGTGTGAGTAACTACTTACGTGTCAAGTGTTAATAACGTACGTATCTAGCAATTATTTCCCGCAAGGGCAATTTGGTCAAAACATAACAATTAACTAGCAACTAGCACTTTTCATGTATTTTCACAAAGTTCAGCAGCTAACTTTACCGAGACAGATTACTACTAGTAAAGATTACTCTAATTCACAGATCATAACTCATCAATTAATTCATCAAAAATCATCACAAAAGAATACATGTGTTAGGTTTCCAGAATATATTTTGTTGTATTTTTATTCCACATATATTTCTCACAATGATCAATTTACTACAGCAAACTCACAACAGTCAAATTCATGCGCAACAGAATGTTATTTGTAATTCCTGTTAAATGAAAAATCCAACAAATGCAAGACCAATTGGGTTAGGTTCTTAACTCAACAAGTTAACTTCCAGAAGTGGAACCAACCCATTTGGTCTTGTAGTTCATGAGATATAATATTTACAAAACAACCTAACAGCAGGTCTCACAATTCAGATTTGCACAACGTTTTTGTAAAATCATAAAAGTTAACTTTTTCACGTTCAAAAATTGCAAATTTATATTCTTTAGAAACTAGACTCAACCTAGTTCACCGTAGTATCAATTATCTCGACCAATTTTCAAATTCACACCCCGTTACAGTCAATTGAACATCAATAACACAATCTGTCCAGAAACTGTTTGCATCCAAACTCAACATATTAACTATCTATGGACCATAATCCGTTCATATGACATTCTAGACACCATAACCACTATCCATGCACATCAATTACACACTACATACATGATTAGGGTTTTATTTGAACTCAAAATCAAAGACACCAACGATTTACATGTAATAACACCAATTCTAGTTATCAAATCACAATCAATACATCATCTAATCAAACAAAACATATGAACACCATACATATGATTTTCGGACCTAGGGTTTATAATTATACCTTCAAAAACACCAAAGCAAGCAAGAGGAAGGTAGAAGATGGATAGAAACGGGTGTAGGATGCTTCAATTGTGAAAACCAAGATCAAATAAGGGTGGTATGTGTGTGTGTGTGGGCTGCCGTCACAAGAGAGGGAGAGGGGGGGGGGGGGGGCTGGCCGATCGGTCTAGTGAGGGAGAGAAAGAGATTAGGGTTTTACCTATTATTAATAATAAGATGTTACACTTTGGTCCCTCAACTTCTAATTTGTACTTTTCTAGCTTAATTAACTTAGTTCTTGTTTCTTGTCTAACATCACACATAATATAATCAAGTATCACATATGTTTAACACATAATTATCACATAATTATTGTTTTGACGTTTTTCGTTTATTCACCAATGGTTTGCGTCAACTCGTTTGCGTTTCGGTGCAATTCCCGAAAGACTACACATGTAGTAATTGTCAAGCGTCATTTAAAACCTTAGTTTAAATGTAATGAGATGTGCGTTACAGATCCAATGATCTTAAGTTTGAATTGACGGAGTTGAGTTAACGGGGTTAACCTGAAATTGACGAGTGTCACATCATTCCCATGTTAAAGAATTTTCGTCCCGAAAATTTGAGTCAAGTTGTGATGAGTGTCTGAAAAAGTAAAAAAAATTTTCAGTTTGTCATATCATCCCCTAGTAGAAAGAAATTTCGTCCCGAAATTTAATTCATACCTCCGGTGATTTCTGTCGGTTTGTCGGGTTTCGCGGTTTTCTGTGTTTGGTCAGCCCTTCAAAAAGGTGAGGATACTTTTTCATCATTTGATCCTCGCGTTCCCACGTAAACTCCGGTCCACGTCTCGAGTTCCAACGAACCTTAACAATTGGAATTTTGCTGTGCTTGAGTGTTTTGGTTTCCCAATCCAAAACTTCGACTGGTTCTTCAATGAAGCGTAACTGTTCATCAACTTGCAGTTCATCCAAAGGGACTACTTGGGTTTCATCAGATAGGCATTTCTTCAAATTGGATACGTGGAATACATTGTGTACGCCACTGAGTTCCGTTGGTAGGTCCAGTCGGTAAGCCACCGGACCAATGCGCTCAGTTATCCGGTAAGGACTAACGTATCGTGGGTTGAGTTTGTTTCGCTTCCCAAAGCGAACCACACCTTTCCAAGGTGAGACTTTGAGTAATACTTGGTCGTTCACTTGAAATTCGAGAGGCTTTCGGCGCTTGTCGGCGTAACTCTTTTGACGATCTCGTGCTGCTGCCATGCGGTTTCGGATTTGAACAATCTTTTCAGAGGTTTCGAGTACCAATTCTGGACCATGATTTGCCTGTCACCTACCTCTGCCCAACAGAGAGGTGATCGACACTTCCGTCCGTACAGCGCTTCAAACGGCGCTGCTTTAATACTTGCGTGGTAGCTGTTATTATACGAGAATTCTACCAAAGGTAAGTGGGGTTCCCAACTTTTTCCGAAATCCAACACGCATGCACGCAACATGTCCTCCAAGGTCTGAATGGTGCGTTCACTTTGCCCATCCGTCTGAGGATGGTATGCTGTGCTCATATCAAGACGGGTGCCTAATGCGCTTTGTGATGATTTCCAAAAGTGCGAAGTGAAACGAGAATCTCGATCAGAAATGAATGAGACAGGCACTCCGTGTCTAGACACTACTTCCTTCATGTAGACACGAGTCAGTCTTTCCATTTTGTCCGATTCCTTAATCGCTAAGAAGTGTGCAGACTTAGTCAATCGGTAAACGATCACCCAGATGGTATCGCATCCCGTCGGTGTTTTAGGTAATCCCGTGATAAAATCCAATGAAATCTGTTCCCATTTCCACATTGGGAGTTCCGGTTGCTGTAGCAGGCCAGATGGTTTCTAATATTCTATTTTGACTCTTGCACAAGTCAAGCATTTGCTCACGTAGGTGGCAATGTCGGCTTTCATGTTTGGCCACCAGTAAAGTACCTTTAAGTCATGGTACATTTTATCTGAGCCGGGGTGGATAGAATATCAGGACTTGTGAGCTTCGTCCATCACTAGAGTTCTCAACTCTCCATATCGTGGAACCCAAATCCGGTTCTCAAAATATCGGACCCCGTCCGATTTGGTTTCAAGTTGCTTGTTCATGCCCCGCATGAGTTCTGATGGAAGATTATCATTCTTCAAAGCTTCGAGTTGCGCATCGCGAATCTGATCGGATAAGTTGGTATGAATCGTGAGTTGCAGTGCTCGCACTCGCCTGAGTTTATCGGTTTCTTTTCTGCTGAGGGCATCGGCCACTACATTGGCCTTGCCAGGGTGGTACTTGATGGCACAATCATAATCCTTAAGCGGCTCGACCCAACGACGCTGCCGCATGTTCAGCTCCTTCTGATCGTAGATATGTTGGAGACTCTTGTGGTCGGTGTAAATGGTAAACTTGGTACCGTACAAGTAATGCCTCCTTATCTTAAGGGAAAACACCACAGCTCCCAGTTCCAAGTCATGGGTCGTGTAGTTCTTCTCGTGAATCCGTAGTTGTCGAGAGGCATAGGCTATAACCTTCTCGAGTTGCATCAGCACACAACCGAAACCTTGTATCGATGCGTCACAATGTACCTCAAAGTTCTCTGTTCCCTCGGGGAGGGCTAAAATAGGGGCGCTACAGAGTTTGGTTTTCAACAGTTGGAAAGCGGATTCTTGCGCGTCACCCCAATTGTACTTAGTACCCTTGTGAGTCAAAGCGGTGAGGGGTTGAGCAATCTTTGAAATTCCCTCGATAAAACGCCGGTAGTAGCCAGCCAGTCCTAGGAATTGCCGCACCTCAGTCGGAGTCTTAAGTGCTTCCCAGTTTTTGATGGCCTCTACCTTACCGGGATCGACATGGATACCATTCTCGTTAATCACATGTCCTAAGAAGTGAACCTCGCGAAGCCAAAATTCGCATTTCGAGAGTTTAGCGTACAGTTGTTCCTTCTTCAACAATTCCAGAATTAATCTCAAGTGTTCTTCGTGGTCAGCCTTGTCCTTGGAGTAAACGAGAATATCATCAATGAACACAATCACAAACTTGTCGAGGTACGCCTTGCATACTCGATTCATGAGATCCATAAATACAGCTGGTGCGTTGGTTAAGCCAAAAGGCATAACCGAAAACTCGAAGTGATCGTACCGTTTTCTGAAAGCCGTCTTTGAAATATCTTCTTCGCGCACTCTTAGTTGATGGTAACCAGATCTCAGATCGATCTTCGAGTAGTAACTCGATCCTTGAAGCTGGTCAAACAGATCATCAATTCGGGGTAAGGGATAACGGTTCTTAATCGTCACCTTGTTCAATTCTCGGTAGTCGATACACATTCGGAAAGTCCCGTCCTTCTTTCGGACAAATAAGACAGGGGCTCCCCATGGCGATGAGCTAGGTCGGATAAAACCTTTATCCAACAAATCTTGCAACTGAGTGGACAACTCCTGAAGTTCCGCCGGTGCGAGCCGATACGGGGCTCGTGCTATGGGTGCTGCACCGGGGTCAATTCGATTTGGAATTCGACTTTTCGAATAGGAGGGAGTCCAGGCAAATCCTCCGGGAAAACTTCCGGAAAATCTCGCACAATCGGTATATCTTCGATTTGTTTCTCCTCCGTGGGTTTCTCGACAATATGCGCTAAAATTGCCGAATGACCCTTTCGTAAATATTTCTGCGCCTTCATGAGGGTGATGACGCTGGTGGTCATGCCGCTTTTCTCGCCCTGGATCGAAATGATCTCGCCGGAAGGGGTAGTGATGTGGACTATTTTGTCGTGACATATAATCTCCGCTCGGTTCTCAGATAACCAGTCCATGCCGACAACGACATCGAAACTACCAAGCGTAAAAGGTATAAGGTCGATATCAAAAATATGACCTGACAGTTTCAACTTACATCCCGCAAATACATGAGTCGTTACTATAGTCTTACCGTCAGCTAATTCAACAGGAAACTTAGCATCTAACGGGGTTGGAGTTAAGTCTAAGAGTTGACTAAAGGCTTTCGACACAAAACTCCTATCAGCTCCAGTGTCAAACAAAATAGAAGCAAAACAGTCGTTCACAGGAAACTTACCAGTCACCACATACGGATCGTTGCGGGCTTGACCCGATCCAATGACGAAAGCTCTTCCTTTACCATTGCTTCCGCCACCGCTGCTGCCTCCATTGTTCTCGTTCGGTTTTAGCGTGGGGCAATCTTTCCTGAAATGACCATCTTGACCACACTCAAAACATCATTTAGTCGTCGTAGATGGTTTAGGAGTACCCTTTGCCGCTAGGTCTCCTCTACATTCCTTGGCCTGATGACCCATTTTTCCGCATCTCAGACACTTGACACGGTCACACGGGCCAGCATGATGATAGTTGCACCGGTTACATTTCGGGTGTTTCCCAGCATAGCCGCTCGAACCCTGCCCGCTACCGTTGTTGTTATAGTTGGGACCCTGATTATTGAAGCTCCGGGTGAATTCGGGTTTACGGTAGTGTTGTTGCTGTGGGGGGTTCGAGGATGAGGATCTGGTGTTGTCGAACTTTCTCTTTCCATTACCCGGGTTGTGGTTGTTGTTGTTGTCTGTTCTCGGGTTGTCACGGGCCTTAGCGGTTGAACACCTAGGTGGTAACGCATCTTGGGTCACTGCTTGATCTGTCAGTTTGTGAGCTAATCGGATCGCTTGTTGAATCGTGGCTGGTCTGGAAGACGTCACCATGCCCTGAATTTGCGGTGCTAACCCATCAATATACATCTCAATCCTCTTACTAGGCGGGTCTACCATCCGTGGACACATCACAGCTAAATCGTGAGAACGGGTGGTGTAGGCTTCGATTTCTGAACCCACCATCTTCAATGACCAAAACTCAGATTCCAACTTCGCAATCTCCTCTCTCGGACAGTACTCTTCTCGCATCATATTCTTGAACTCCTCCCAGTTCATAGCGTTAGCCAGTTCTAATCCAAGAATCTGTACATTCGAATTCCACCAAGTGAGAGCAGAATCTTCCAGTGTTCCAGCAGCAAATTTGACCCTACTGGCAGGCGGACAGTTACACATCTCAAACGCTGATTCGGCCTTCTCAGCCCAACGCAGGAACCCTATGGCTCCCTCGGTACCCTTAAACGAACTGGGCTTGCAATCCAAATAGTTCTTGAAAGTACACGTTCCAGTTGGACCTCCAGCTTAATTCTGGACATGTGCGGCTAGAGCGGCCGCCGCGTGGTCGTTCAGCAAAGTTTGGAGTTCTGCTGCAGTCAAGTTAATGTTACCGCGACCGTGTCCTGCGTTTCTTCCTGCCATTTCCTAGAATCACAGCATAAAATGTTAAACATGAATTTTTCTTTCATATGCAACACGCCATACATGTAATAAAAAGATAGGTAAGAAAGAAATAAGAAACAAACATCACATCACAACCATATATTAATCCAAATAATAATTCATGATTAAAACCATTGTATTCGCTACAAAGTATTTAAAACCAATCCTTAAAATCATAGAAAATAATAGTTTGGATGGAGACAACCCCTCCATCTAGGTGTTATCATCCTTAGATGTCATCGTCTGAGGACACCTCTGAGTGTGCCTCCTCCTCAGCCGGTTCTTCCTCCGGTTCTTCTTCAGGTTCCTCCTCGGGATCTTCCTCGGGATCCTCCTCAGGCTCCTCTTCGGGATCTTCTTCGGGTTCCTCTTCAGGCCCTGCCTCAGGTTCGGCTGCGTTCTGAGCAATTTGCATTTGTAAGACATCGCAACGCTCTAAAGCTATCTCGGTTCGGGTCCTTGCTACTTGGAGTTGCTCTTGCAAGTCTATCATCTCGGCTTGCATCTTTCTCATAATCTTCATCTGTTGATCACTAGCCTCTTGCATTTCCTTCATTGCCGCTGTCAGGCGGGAAATTTCCTCTTTATTTTCGGTTCCATCCTTTAACAGTCCGGATACATTCGCTCTCGTATAGCGCATGTAACCAACGTCACGCTCCAAACAAGAAACAACAGCTGCGAGCACACGCTCCACAGGTTCGGTTATGGGTGGTAGGGTGTTGGGGTAAGCAGGATGGTTCGGGTGAGGTAGTGGGGGAACTTGTTCGCGATAAACCATACGCCTAATCATATTAGGGTACAAATCCCAGCTAACTTCGTTTTCGTACATGCCTCCGGATAAGTGATACCTCTTCGGTGCAGGAGCTTCGAGTTCCGGGACTACACGGGGTGGCAATGAGGTGGGTAACTGCGGTTCCTTCCCATGAGCATGAGTCATCGGATCGGATGATGATGATGGTGGCGTCGACATCCCTACAGGTAAGCCGTGTATGCGCGCGTATGAGTGAAAGAGGTAAAGAGATAAGATAACAAAGACTACACAAACATATGAAGTGCGTATCATTATAACTAATGGGTAGTCGTGGTTATAGTCTAGTATGCATGCAGCTTCTAGTTCGCTATAACCAATGGCTCTTATACCAATCTGTCACACCCTCAAAATCCACTAACGGAGTTTTACCGTCAGAGGGTGTGAACTAACAGGATCGGAATCATTTGTTATAATCAAACCATAAAAACGTTTAAATGAAAATAAGTGCGGAAGCGTAAAAACCAAAAGACAAAAGTTGCGTCACACAGGACGACTTAAAATCCAATGACAACAGCTTAAAATCAGTTTGCATAAACAAAAGCGTTGCAATCAATGCATGATCCTATACCGCGCGCCCGCCTCGGCTACCTGAGAATAACATACTAAAAGTGTCAACACGAGGTTGGTGAGTTCACAAGTTCATATAGAATAAAGCGTTTAACGTGTTGCGTTTAGCGTTTTGCGTTACCAGATAGTATTATATCAATTATATATCTATAGGTAGCTAGCCTATAAAGCAAGTATTACTAAGTGTTCGACACCGAAGCTGACTGTTTATCAAGTGCCTTGCCACCAGGTCATCCAGACCATGGTGATGTGTTAGCCAAAATTACACCCACTCGACCTCCAGTCGAGTTTAGCGTTGGGTGGGGTTTGTCAAACCCAGTAGTACTACTCAACAGTGACTCGCTATTTTCCAATACTAAACGGTTCGATGTGTAGGACTTCAATTGTTTCGTTTGCCACTTAGCCTTTACAAGTGATATATAATTTACTAACAAAATCTTAAAAGCGTTTTCGGAGTATGTTATCTCCCCCAAGTGAAAAGCGTTTAAAGAGTTTAAAAGGGGAAAGTGAAACTCACTGTTTGCGAAGATTACTAAAAACCAAAGTCCGAGAGATGCGCGTCACAGAAAAATCCTCACTCGCGTTCTAAGACACAAAATTGAGATTTTTCTAAGTATCGGAACTATTATCGAGTCTCTAGACCCGGCACATAATTCCTAAGCACAAAAATACGTTTCGTGTTCGTTTGTGAATCGTGTGTGAATTAACAAGCATATTTGTGATACGTTACACGTGTGAGTAACTACTTACGTGTCAAGTGTTAATAACGTACGTATCTAGCAATTATTCCCCGCAAGGGCAATTTGGTCAAAACATAACAATTAACTAGCAACTAGCACTTTTCATGTATTTTCACAAAGTTCAGCAGCTAACTTTACCGAGACAGATTACTACTAGTAAAGATTACTCTAATTCACAGATCATAACTCATCAATTAATTCATCAAAAATCATCACAAAAGAATACATGTGTTAGGTTTCCAGAACATATTTTGTTGTATTTTTATTCCACATATATTTCTCACAATGATCAATTTACTACAGCAAACTCACAACAGTCAAATTCATGCGCAACAGAATGTTATTTGTAATTCCTGTTAAATGAAAAATCCAACAAATGCAAGACCAATTGGGTTAGGTTCTTAACTCAACAAGTTAACTTCCAGAAGTGGAACCAACCCATTTGGTCTTGTAGTTCATGAGATATAATATTTACAAAACAACCTAACAGCAGGTCTCACAATTCAGATTTGCACAACGTTTTTGTAAAATCATAAAAGTTAACTTTTTCACGTTCAAAAATTGCAAATTTATATTCTTTAGAAACTAGACTCAACCTAGTTCACTGTAGTATCAATTATCTCGACCAATTTTCACATTCACACCCCGTTACAGTCAATTGAACATCAATAACACAATCTGTCCAGAAACTGTTTGCATCCAAACTCAACATATTAACTATCTATGGACCATAATCCGTTCATATGACATTCTAGACACCATAGCCACTATCCATGCACATCAATTACACACTACATACATGATTAGGGTTTTATTTGAACTCAAAATCAAAGACACCAACGATTTACATGTAATAACACCAACTCTAGTTATCAAATCACAATCAATACATCATCTAATCAAACAAAACATATGAACACCATACATATGATTTTCGGACCTAGGGTTTATAATTATACCTTCAAAAACACCAAAGCAAGCAAGAGGAAGGTAGAAGATGGCTAGAAACGGGTGTAGGATGCTTCAATTGTGAAAACCAAGATCAAATAAGGGTGGTATGTGTGTGTGTGTGGGCTGCCGTCACAAGAGAGGGAGAGGGGGGGGGGGGCTGGCCGATCGGTCTAGTGAGGGAGAGAAAGAGATTAGGGTTTTACCTATTATTAATAATAAGATGTTACACTTTGGTCCCTCAACTTCTAATTTGTACTTTTCTAGCTTAATTAACTTAGTTCTTGTTTCTTGTCTAACATCACACATAATATAATCAAGTATCACATATGTTTAACACATAATTATCACATAATTATTGTTTTGACGTTTTTCGTTTATTCACCAATGGTTTGCGTCAACTCGTTTGCGTTTCGGTGCAATTCCCGAAAGACTACACATGTAGTAATTGTCAAGCGTCATTTAAAACCTTAGTTTAAATGTAATGAGATGTGCGTTACAGATCCAATGATCTTAAGTTTGAATTGACGGAGTTGAGTTAACGGGGTTAACCTGAAATTGACGAGCGTCACATTGAATAAGGAACTCCAAACATCCCCTTAGATGAATTAAATGCAACTTAATTATATCGTCTCATTAATAAGGGATAAGATATTCGTACACCCTCAACCAGCATTCACACACCCGCTATATGATCGTACGTATAAGGGCTATACAATCGTATGGAATCCACCGTACAAAACCATCTGACACCGTAGACTGATTGTGTAGTTCGTACGAATTTTGGTTGGAAGTCATACGATAATATGAGTACTATATGATCATATGGAATACGCTAGTATGGCCCCTATACGATCATTTGAAAACAAGAATAAAAAACCAGATTCTTACTCGTACACACCTACCCTCGGTTTACACAACAACGAGATACAATATTCCGGATGCAATATAATATTCTGTGTATTATTTGACACGATACAATATTCCGTCAATTATTTGATTCGGCCAAGATTCTACTGATTGTATTATATAAACCTCGAACGACACAAGTTTTTTCTCATTTTTTAACTACCAAAACAACGTGAGCGATGTCGATTTTTGATGATTACGAGAATGAATTCTATAGCCGAATAACCTGATTAGCAATAAAACGAAGTATGGAGTTAAAAAAACAAGTCATGCGATCGTATGAGGACTAACTGTCGTACAGAATTCTTCGTAAAAGAGAATCTCCCCGTACATTATTCCTTGGGTAGCCAATAACATCTGACAAAATTTTGAATCTTATACGATTGTATAAAGTCTATACGATTGTATGGAGTCAAAGGGTACTTGAATAAGTCAACGAATATGTAAATAACCAATGCCGTAATAATAATACATTAATATTGTATATTTGATAATGTAAATTCAAATGTTACTGTTCGGTCCCTAGAGGCTAGAAGTTATGAGGGTGGTGGGGTGGAACTTGGAAGGCCGGAAGCCATGCAATTGGCTCGGGTACTTTAGGTATTACGGGTATGTACACCTATGCCACCCCCTCCAAATACTCTAGCGGATCTCATTTAGGGATGATACAACTTGTTGAAAGAAAGAGAATTTAGCTATTGAACGATTATTTTTATTGTTGATTATTATTATTTTGTTTTTTCATTTATAAATGAACTCACACTCTCGACCATTTTTCATAAGCTATTTATAAACCATTTTTACTCTTTTATATTTCTATCAAATTTTTACATTTTTATGTAGCATCACTTTATGGAGCAACCAAATATCAAACTAAGAATTAAGAAAGGGCCACAAACATGGTGCTAACCAAATATCAAACTAAGAATCAAGAAAGGGCCACAAACATGGTGCTATGAAGATGAAGTAGCATTAGCAAATATTTGGGTCTATATTTTCGAAGACTTAGACCCTGTGAACCAAACCACGAGTTTGTAACTATTTTGTGTCAAAGAGAGGATCATACAATTATACCATGCAGCAAGTGTGTTCTAAATAACAAAATATGATCAAATAAATTAACGCTCGCACACGATAACGACACGTTTGAAGCGAAACCGAAAGTTAAAAGTGGAGTTGTGAATAGTACTATTTTTATGTATGTTTTTAAATGAATAAAGTGTTTTTAACTATTTATGTATTTAAAAATGAAATCTATATTATTTATTTATTTTTGTGTTTTTTAAATTTGCAATTTATTAGTAATTTTTAATTAAGAATTTTAAAAAAATTAGGGTGATTTGACAGGAGTGTGCCACCCTTTAGGGTAGTAGGGTAGTTCAGGATAAAACTGAAGTGGCAGTGCATGATTGCAATGGTCTTAGAGCATTCACATTCTATCCCCTATAATTATCTGTGGGGAGTTTGTAAATTATGGGGTGGGGTTGTGAGTGATTGTGAGTGTAAATTATAGGGTGGAGAGAGAAATGTAGTGATTTTTTGTAAATTTGGGGAAACATTTGGGGAACATTGTTTGCCCCTATTTATTTTTTAATATTTGTTGGATTGGTTGTGAGTAGATGAGAGAGAAAACTGTAATGATAAAGGTATAAAAATATTATTTAATTGAACATGAGAGAGAAATGTAGTGTTTTTTAGTATAATTATAGAGATGGGGATAAGGAATGGAATGAGAATGCTCTTAAAGAAGGTTAAAATCCTTAGGGTTTTGCTCCCTAGGTAAAGTTAAAATACAAAGGGAGACAAAAATGAGAAGTGCGAGAATGATTTGCGACCATACAAAAAATCTCTTAAAAATATTTCAAAAAAAAATAAAAAATCATAACTCAAAATAGAAAAACAAATAAATTTAAGAAACTAAAGTGTTTCCCCATCATTTGGTTCAAAAATAAAAACCCGACGAAAAGACATAATGTCAAGATCAAAGACGCAATGCCGAAAACAAACAAAAGGCACAATAATAATTATAAAAAGACATAATAAATCACAAAATATAACATATTGCTAAACATAATATAAAACAATGTTGAGTAACAATATAACACAATATCTAGAAAAAAAGACACAATCAATTATAAAAATAAATACAAAACACAATAATAAACAAAAAGACACAAAGTTTTTTTTCACTCAACATTGTGTCTTTTCTTTTTTTAGAACGGACAGTAGAATATTTTTGTGTTTTTACTTTTTTCGTTTTTATATTAATTTTGAGTTATGGTTTTTTTTTCAAGAAACTTTTTTGTATGGCTACAAATCTTCTCATCATTCTCATTTTTGTCCTAATAAATAGAATAAGTTAGTAGTTGACCATGTGCTCCCTACCCTTACAACCAGGCCCGACTATAAGGGAGGGCCGGGTGGTCGACGGACCCCGGCCCGACACCACGATAGACCCAAAATTTTTTTTAAAAAAAATATATATATACATATACATATATATTTTTTATGAAAAACAGTATGTATATATAATGTTTATACATAATTACTTAAAAACTAGTTTGGTCTAGTGACAAAGAGGTGTGGCTTTCAACAAAACGTTATGGGTTCTAATCTCACTTGAGACATTTTAACCTTATTTTTATAAATATTAGTTTTTTACACAACCAAATTATAAGACCTAAAAAATTAAGGCTTATTTAAAAACTATTTATTTAACACAACAAGATACCCTTTGTATTAAGGCCCAAAGAAACTTTTCAGCTTTGGCCAAAAAATTTTTAACCGTTCTCAGAGTCGGGCCTGCTTATAACATAATACAATCTTCAACGGAGTATATTTCAAATAAGTGGATTCTAATAAAAGATAGTTTTTATTGAGGAACTTAATTAGAGAGAATTATAATGTTGGATAATTTAGCTAGTAGAGCACTCATTTCAACTCATATTTATGCCGATTATGTTCGGTAACTACGGAGACAGTCAAACATGCTATAATATCATCCCCAAGGTTGGAGGAGGAATGTCAATGCATTACGGACCTGTGTAAACTGTTTACGCTCTATCATCTTTGCGTTATTCTATTGATAAATGATGTGTTAGAGTTCCATAAGCTTCCAACAAAAGTCCAATGCAAAAGAAGTTAATTCAAGCGATTTTTAGAATCACAATTAGGTGTATTTGGAGAGTTAGAAACAAAAAAGTTTACAATAAAATCATTCACCCCTACAAGCGAAATCGTGAAAGAGAATGACATTGGGTTTTCTATTGTTAAAAGTCAAGATCAAAGAAGTTTTCTTTAGATTGAGATAAATGATGTAGCTTTAAAGTTTTTTCATTGTCAGTCACTTGTATCTTGCTTTTACCTTGTTTTTCAGTGAAAGTCATCTTTCAAAGAAAAGTAATATAAATAACACCTTTTACCTAAAGGGATCCCTCACCTAAATCAGTTAGCAATAAATTTTAGACAGGGTAAAATGAAGGGTTGGGTTAGGTAAATCAGCTAGCAATAAATTTTAGACGGGGTAAAATGAACGGTCGGGTTAGTGTAACATCCCGAAATTTCTAAAGTAATATATAATACATTATTTTGTCGAGTGAAATAAACGAGTTAGTGGAACGATAATAATAATAGCAAAATATGAAGACTTAGTAGGATAATTAGATGGGATTAAATAGGGACCAAAAAGGAAATATGGGCCTTCGGTCCATGGGCTTAAGGGAGTATAAATACCCCCTTAAACCCCAATCCTTTCCATTCCATCCATTTATCCATCCTAATCTCTACACACCCCAAAACACACACAACCCGAACCAAGATCCAAAGGCGAGGACCCGAGCTCGTTGGTGCTAGATCGTCGTGACGAACCAAAGCACAAGACCAGCTCGTGTTCGTAGTTCGACTCATTTACGGTACGTTTATATCGAGAACTTGTTCGTTTAGGTTTGGATTAGTATAGAAATGATAGATCTGTGTTTGTATGGTAAAAACGAATCCAACAAAGCTAAACTTACTGAAAATGGTTATGATTTGATGGGTTAATCGATTGATAAAAGAAGCCGTAACCTATATGCCTAAATCGCACCCTTTAAACATCGATGTTAGGTCGATTTGATGGTTGGGGTTTGTAGGCGCTGGTCAGACGATTCCGTGGATACCTAAATCGAGTTATTTGGTTAAGAAACGAAGATGATTAAGGGATTTAAGCACGAACAGTAGCTGCAGCCGACAACTTCGCCTGCAAGCTAAGTTCGCCTGATGAACTTCGCCTGCAAAGCTAAGTTCGCCTGATAACAACTTCGCCTGCAAAGCTAACTTCGCTTGATGACAACTTCGCCTAAAGCTAAGTTCGCCTAAGGTTTAACTTCGCCTAAAAGCTAAGTTCGCCTAAGGTTTAACTTCGCCTAAAGCTAAGTTCGCCTAAGGTTTAACTTCGCCTAAAGCTAAGTTCGCCTAAGGTTTAACTTCGCCTAAAGTCAAGTTCGATTAGAAAATAAATTAAAAACCTAATGAAAAATGTGTTAAGACAGTTAATGGAAATAAAATTTTTCCAAGCTGACCTGGCAGCTCGACCCCAGCCAGGGGCTCTGCCCCTTGGACCCTGCTAGGGGCTGCAGCCCCTAGACCCCGCTGCCAGGGGCGCTGCCCCCGGACCTCCGTTCGTTGTGGGTCATATAAAGATAGAATTACAACATAAGTAGTAGTAGTTAATTGATACGTGTAACTTATACAGTCAGCCGAGCTCAGTTAAAGAAGGGATTTACAACTATCGGAGGAAGAAGCAGAGTTCAGGTGAGTTTCCAGCCCCATTTCCTTGTTATGTTTTCGGGGCTGTGTGCATACTCGATGTGAAGTGTGAATACACTTACCTTAAGTGGTAAGTGTATGCTATAGATGTTATACGAGGTAGCTATTATATAATACTTGTTGGTGCGTGAACGATCTTCGGATATTGCACGCATCGCCAAGGATAGTGATTGCCAAGTGGTTATTAGTGTGTATGAATGCTATGATGTGACTTGCTTATTATGTAAATTATATGAAGCATGTTGTAGACAAGTAGAGGTAGAGCGTGTTAGAAGTGGCAGGAGTGTAGTAAGAGTGTTAGTGGCATGACGATAGTACGTGGTAGGGTAAGCCTATACGTGACTACGTCATTAAAGTGGCAAAGTGGCATAACGTTATACGTTATTAAAGCGGCAAAGTGGCATAACGTTATACGTTATTAAAGTGGCAAAGTGGCAAGGTGGTAGGTGTAAATAAGAGGCTAAGTGGTAAGGTAAGCAGGTTAGATAGTGGACTACGTGTCTTCGGATACGTATATGATGCATGTAGTGGTTGTATGATAAGTTGCTTGATTAACTAGAACTCACTCAGCGTAGCTGACTTTTAGTATGCACGCAGGTGATCAGACCAAAGAACTAGCATGAGGATGGCACATGGCATGGATTGAACGTCTGGCATCTTAAGATGGAAGAAAAGATGTTTTAAATATAATGATTTGTTTTATAGTATCAAAGAAGAGATTGAATGTTTTGTAACGAATGCTTCAAGTAAACGTTTCCGCGAAAGTTTTAATCAACTCTGATTGCAAGAACTGTGTTTATGAGTAAATCCGACGCTAAAGTAGGGCTACCGGTTCGGGGCCTTACAGTTAGGTAAAGTTAAATAAGCATGATCAAATATAAAGACTATGTGTAGTCATAAAATTTCACCCCTGGACGTTATGCGTCATGTCAGTCAAAGTTATGGTTTTTTTACAAAAACATGGTGTAGTCATTACTCTCCATCCCAGGCGTTATGCGTCACGTGGTGCCCAGTCACTATTAATTTTTTTTTTGTTTTTTTTTAAATAATAATTCATTTAAATAATTAAATATAAAATTAAAAAACTACTTTACAATTAAAAAAATACATTAAACTCACAAAAATAAAACTTAATTAAAATAAAAAATACATTAAAATAATAAAAAATACAACAATAAATAATAATAAGATTACATGTTGTATTTTTCAAAAAATTTCGTTTGCCGAACTGCTTTTAGAGATTGGACTCTCGGGTCGTATTCGGATAACTCCTTTGTTAAAATCTCGATGTCGTGGTCCAATTCATTCCCTTTAAATATTTCGACGACGTTCAACTTTACTTGGAGACGTTTAGCTCCAAATTCTTGTATATCTTTGAGTCGAATGTTCATTTCTTTGAAATGACTTTCCATTTCGCATTCGAACCCGTTGCCGACGACGACGCGGCTCCTTTCCCCTTTCCCTTTCCGTTGCTTCTTCTACCCCCCGGTCGAGGCATCTCGGTAATATCCGCATAGGGATTCCCGGCTTCGTTATCGCTTAAGTTGAAGTCTCGAGCGTCGGAACGGGGCGTTTCTGGATCAACGAAGACGATGTTTTAGACCTTTTTTTAGGTTGACCACTTTCGGTGTCGGTCTCCATAGCCGGGCTCCATTTTGGGTGAAACCTCATTTCCAAATGCTAAAGTAATTGAAGGTCCCTGAGAACTTATGTTAATACTCTTTCAACGCACTTTCCATGATTTTCACCTCAGGGACACCGCTACTCAATGTTCGAGTCATCCGAGAGTGAACCGTATGGAAATCCATGCATTTGGTGTTTATATCGTTACATTTTGAGAGTAAGGAATCTTTTTCTCGACGAGAGTCCCCGCCAAGTTCATAAAACAACTCTTTAATTTTGTTCCAAAATACGCCCGTTGCTTGATAGTTCGCTAAAAAAAATAAAAACATTACAAGTTCAATGTTTGTTCTAAGAAATTAAAAAATATATATATTTCTAAAAACTTACCGCACTCGGGATCTACCGATATCGCGCACCAAGCACTAGCACATAGTTCACACTCGTCGATACTCCAAGGTATGGTGTTCTTTTTAGCCAGAGATTCGTCGACGAGTTTCTTTACGTGTTTTCTCGGACGTCCACGTTGGCTCGAACCGCCGCGAGTCTCCGGGATGGGTTGTGGCTTTGGGTTGAATTTTGTCTCCGGCACCGTCTCGTCGTCGGGTTGGGAACCCGAACCGGTTATCATGTTTGTGGTAGGGTTTTGGAACCCGGGCACCGTATTTGCGATAGGGGCTTCGGAACTTAGATATTGCATATACGCGGCCATTTGCGCTTCGAACAGATACGCGGTTTGAGGGACGGGGACTGTTGGCATCGGGACGGTAGATGGGTTCGGTTGTGTATTATTCGGGCAGGGATTGTTCGCATTGCCTTGACGGGCATATTGACCGGAACCGAGAACATTTTTGTTGTTAAACGGAAACATTTTTGTAGTAGTAGAATTGTGTAAAATATATGTGATCGGGAAGTAGTTGAATTGTGTAAAAAATGATGTTTGGGTTTGATTTTATAGTATATCTATACTATATATAATACACCAAACAAGGGTAAATTAAGACACCCATTTTTAAGTAATTTACAACACTTAAAGCATGAAGTACATGTGTAATTAAGGGTAAACTTATCTTTTAAACATAATTCACTCAACTTACAAGTTTGCCCCATCATCTTTAACCATATCATGTTTTTAGTTTCAACTTTAAACCAACTTCTCACCTACGATTTTTAAACGACAATAAGTTTTTCATACGTTAATATTTTTGTAAAAATATTGCACCATAAAAACGAGTATTTTATTCTCTTTAATTTGTATATAATATTATCATAATTTTTTCAATTGAAAAAAGTTAATATGTTACGTAGGGGTGTTCAATGCCGGTTTTGATTGTTTTTAAACGAAAACTAAACCATTAAAAATTGAAACCAAACTATTATTAACGGTTTGGTTTAAGATTTTAAGCTTTGATAATAAAATTTGTTTAAAATGATTATTAATATAACCGTATCATCAATTCCAACCAAGTCAAAATATGATACTTGAAAGGATAAAGGAAGTAAAAAAAACGACTGAAAGTAAACAACCCAGCTGTGAAACCAAGCCGATGACCAGTTTAAACGGTTTCAAGGTTTTACACCGAACCATGAACATTCATAATTATTACGTGATTAATAGAGTCCGCGTTCAAAGACCCGCTGCATCGCGCGGGCACTTGTCTAGTTTGTGTTAATATTTAAAAGAGTTTTTTTAATTAAAACAGTTATATCCGCCAACGAATATATTTTTTGAAAAAGGAGCCACAAGCCGCGTTATCCATGAAACGCCAGACCAAAAAATACACCCCAAAACGCGGGGGGGGGGGGGGGGATGTGCCCTCGTCGTTATAGCCCATATCGTGGCCATGAAGCCAGCCACTACGGAAGGTCTAAATATGTTGTTTCTCTAAAATAACTAGATATACAAATAAGTTAGATTAATTGTCTGGTGTGGTACATTGATAAATTGACTTGTGGATACGTGACTTTGAGGTGGATGATTCTTTTACGGTTATATATGTAAGCAACTAAGCATACTGACTTCATGCTTAGAGCATAGTCAAAACAATAAATTAATAATTAAAACATAATTTGAAACATAGTTAAAACATAAGTAAAATATACTTGAAACATGACTAAAACATAATTAAAATGAGTAATCTGAGTTGGTATTATGCACGTCTTCCTATGGATTATGACATGGGTCATTCGAAGCAGTATCGTGTTCGTCTTGCCATAGATCACGTGGCACATACTTGTCTTCTGTTCGTTCTTCGTGCTTCTCTAACAACGGGTCCTCTATTGTTGACGTACACTACGCTTGGCATTGTACTTCACTACCCTCTTCCTTCAAGTTTAACGGAAACCTTCTCCCCCAAGCAGCTGCTGTCTCAGAATCATCAAACAGCCGGAGTTATGTTGACGCCGCCGCCGGAGTTTGTTGACCATGAAATCAGGCTTTGAACCTTAAAAATTGATGATAAGCAAATTTCAAACAAGTGATTTTTAAATTAAAACCTTCATCTTATATTATGATAAATCAACTAGAAATTTGGCCTTAATAACACATACTACAAATATAAAAATTAACATTTGTGTAACATAATCTGTATAGATATGTTAGGAACATTAAAGTATTTACTTGATCGGCATACTAGCTAGCTAACAGACCAGTAAAAAATATGAAATTCTTTTAGTAAAAAGTTACTATTTCACGTAAAATTTTGGAGAAAATTAAAGGAAATGAGTTAATTTTTGAAAGAAATATTATGGACAAATTAAGTGTGTGGATTTACCAGCAACATGGTCAGCAATCTCCGACGCCGACGTTAACATAACTCCGCCTGTTTGTGATTCTGAGAAACCGGTTGCGCAGGGGAGAGGGTTTCCACTAAACTTGAACAGACAAGAGAAGAGAAGAGAACAAGTAGCTTATAACATGTCCACTCAAATTAGGTTGAGTAAATTAAATGCTATCCTTTTTCCTTTCTAGCATTTACAATACAAATTTTTTACCCAAATTTATTATAAAATAAGTTCTCTTTACGGTTTTTAGAAGTTATATTTTTCTTTTTTACAAAACTATCAATAGCTTGTTACAGCTATGTAATTTATCAGTCCATTGTTTTTTATAGTAACCCATTCAAATTTAAATTCCATGATTTTTTCGATCTCACACATCTTTGAGTATCTCTCTTAGAGTATCTTCCCCCTCTTTCGTGCTCTTTTCTTCAAATGATAAATAAAAAATTAGCATATGAACGTGAAGCCGTGAAGGCTACTTAACTAGAGTATACGATGAACTAGGATGAACACGATTTAGGTACCAAAATTCGAATCATGAATCAAGAGTGTTGACCAAAGTATACAAAGGATGAAGCAATTAAAAGGGACGGGCACCAATAATTTACCTTGTCTAAAATAGGATTTTTGATCCCAGATTAATAAACATCCTTTAGTTTCCCGGACAAAGATGGAAGTAGTACGTTGATTTGGCCTACATAGTGTATTTGTTGTTGTATTAAGAAAAATGTAACTAGCTAGAGTTAATTTAATTAATACTAGTTATGTATATTTAACTTATACAAGTTACATTATCAATAACTTGTTCTTATACATGTAACTTGATAGGTTACATATATGTATAACAAGAGTTACATATAAGTTGCATAAAGTGGTAATTGGTTTTCTAGCTTGCTTCTAAATCATTCAATTCAACGTGTCAATTTTTTCTTGTCTGTTCAATGCATTTGTGTTGCCCTACACAGCAGTAAATTCAAGAATCGTGTACTTTACTAGTTTGTAACTTTATATCTATTATTGTTTTAAAAAATTATCTGTGCATTGAAGGATTAAGCCTTGTTCTTGAGTTTTTTAACTAAGGAAAGAAAAAGAAATGAGAGGGAAGGATAAGAAAGGGAAGGGAAGGAAAATTTTTTAATTAGGTGTGTTCTTGAGTTGGAAGAAAATTGGAGGAAAGGAAATGATAACTTATCGGAAAAAACTTATCCTTAGTAATCATCTCATTTTTGGGAGGATAACTTATTAGAAAAATATATCAATTTAATCTCTCCTAACTCCTTCTACTCCTTTCCTTTCCATCCTAAAAAAACTCAAGAACACCCATCTTTTAACTATCCTTAGTTTTCCTTTCCTTTCTTTATTTTAAAAAAACTCAAGAACACCCATCTTTTAACTATCCTTAGTTTTCCTCTCCTTTCTCTATTTTAAAAAAACTCAAGAACAGGGCATAAAGCTGTGACTCTGTGAGCCACATGTGATATGACGCAACGCAAATGATCAGTTAATGGGTTTAAAAATGATAAGTTTGATAGTGACCATTGACCAAACTATATATTATTTACAGTGAATTTAAATATACATATAAACAATTTTTGGAGTTCTAATTTTATGTAATTCTAAAATCTTACTCTTCCATTTATTTAGTAACAAATACTGTTAAAAAAAAAATCTCACATGTTGGCATAAGTAAAAAAGCTTTATATAAGAAGGGTATAATTGCTAGCTATCACTTAATAATTTGTTTAACTATTTACGTTTAAACTTTAGTCTAATTTTATTTTTCTAAACAGCATTTTCAATCAATGGTTGAAAAATCCCTAAAACAAAATGAATTCCAAGTTTTGGAAATATATAAAACTAGTCAAATTCCTCTTGTGATGCGACGAGAATTCAGTTTCGGTAAAGTATTGTTTAGTTTGGTTCATTACCATAACTCCTCTTGTGATGTCTTCCGTTTCAATGGCGGACCTCTTCCTTGCGTTTCTTGATCTTCCCACTTGTTTGACGTAGTGGTTTTAGTGTTGTATGAACTTATAATGTTTGGCCACTTAGACCTGCCATTGACTATAAACAACATGTATCCATCCTGCACACAACTTGCTGTCTTTTGCCTGACATAAACCAAAATGCGGTCACACCACACATTGATTACCTTTTGGACCACTCATTGACCGTTTCCGACATTTTGGCACATGGTGTAACCAGGCCTTCCCTTCTTTCTTGAAATAGTCACAATCTTCCTCATGAGATCGATACTCCCTTATAAATTCAAGTACTGATATAATTGGCTTGTCTATGTCATCAACGATCTTGCCATTTAAGACCTCACGTGTATTAACATTAGACATATTGGCCTACCTGCTAACAAAAGATATACACTTATGCTTAGAGAAACATGTGATTAATATTTGCGAAAAATGTAATAATACACATCGTACTCAGTATATCTCACCAATAGCAAAGCTACGGTAGGGTCTGAAGATGATAAAATGTAGACAGTCTTACCTCTACCCTTTAGGAATAGAGATAGGCTGCTTCCGGTGAGACCCCCGGCTCGATAGTAGTTTTGCATCAAGCCTTGGACATAAGGCACATAACACTCAACCATCGGGACACCGCCGATTGATGCATGTACCCTTGTCTTTCGACTATCAACGCCACCACATGATGCCTGATTAACCTTCCGCCACCTTTAACGTTATTTTCACGGGATTAGTAAAATAACGTCAAAATTAGTGTAATTTCACTTTTGCCCACCCGAGGGTTCACACATATATACATTATATGCGTGCACCGCAAGCAGGGCGATAAAAAAATATGGTGATTTGGACTAGTGTTTTGGTGAGATTTTTGACAACTACAAACAGGGCAGCAGTATGGAATGCTTTTAACTCATCCATAACTATAAGCAAGTAGGTATACTCCGTTGTTCGGGTCAATACCCTAACATGAAAGACCCATCTATACGTAAGGAGTCAGTTGGTTAAGGGTGCGTAAGACTTGAAACAATAAGCTAGAGGTTGTGGGTTCGAAAACCGATCCTAAGGCGTAAGACTTGGAACAATCTATATGAGCAAGTCCCTTCCTATTGCTTAAAACCCCTGTTTCAAATGTCTTCAAGCAAAGTTCGAATCATACATGTGGAAAACCGAGCCACATGCCCCCCACCGGGGGGGGGGGGGGGGGGGCTCAACATTTCTAGACGAAAGCGTGTAAATATTGTTAGCCATAATTTGATTTGGTCCGGTCCATCGAGCCTATGGTGGATCGGTATCTTGGAGACCAAGTCAAGCACATGATTTTGGCTACAAGTTATTAATTATAATTTAGATTTGTTTTTACCAATTAGTATTTGAATATGATTATGGTATATGTTTTCTAGTCTAGTTGGGTTTTGAAATCTAAATTAGTATATATACCCGAGCTTGTGGATCATATCATATGCATTGTAATTTTTCGAGCTAATGAAAGTTACAAGGATCGAGCTTATGATCTAAATTCGTTTTGTTGTTTTCGATTATTGTTACCAAACTACAATTGGTATCAGAGCTTCGTTTAAACACGAGTTCTTTAATCTGTCAAGACCGAACAACTTCAAACCTACGAGGAGGGTTAATTTTGTTCTAACAATAATTAATTGTTTTTTGTGAACAATTAATTCAATCTTGACACATCTGGGAAGGAGTGCAAACAGGTGGGGAGCCAATATTCCATTTCCATCAGTTTGGTTCCATATTCCACGAATTAATTCAAGGTGGAACTATTTGCCATCATTCAATTTTGTTTCAGTCGCAAACAAGATTAAGTTTGTTGATCGTTCCGTTCAAAGACCAGAGTCTTCATCTCCATCTAAGCTTTTCTTTTATTATTTCATCATCATCGTATCTTCTTCTTATTCGAAAAAAAAAAAAAAAAAAAAACCAGCGCACTTCAAGGTACTTCATCGTTTTTTATGTTTCAAGATCGATTCAAGGATACTAAAAACCTATAGCCGACTGAGAAGAAGAGTCATGGGTGATTCTTCAAACCGTACGGGTGGTTCTTCGATTCCGTTACTCTGTCCGATGTTCACGAAGAACAGCTACACCACGTGGGCGCTTCGAATCAAAGCCGTGTTTC
Source organism: Bidens hawaiensis (assembly GCF_021521415.1). Lineage (NCBI taxonomy): Eukaryota > Viridiplantae > Streptophyta > Magnoliopsida > Asterales > Asteraceae > Bidens > Bidens hawaiensis. Next base: position 225,043 of record NW_027493574.1, on the reverse strand, counting down.
GAAGCCATGATTTGTGGGATGTTGTTGAGCCGAGATCAGGAGCTGCAGTAGATGAAAAGAAGAACGGTGTGCTGCGATTGCATATTTGTTTCAATCCATTCCGGAAGAACAAATCCAACAATTTGGCCAATACGAATTCGCTTGGGAAATTTGGAATGCGATCAAGATCCGTTATGTTGGCGAAGAGAGGGTTAAGGAGGCTCGTCTACATACCTTAATTACATAATTTGAAGCCATGAGGATGAAGGACACCGATACTATTGATGACTTTTCCGAGAGACTATTCGGTATAGCCTCAAAGTTCGCCTCACTCGGTTCAGCACTCGATGAACAAAGACTAGTAAGAAAGTTTTTTACAAGCATGCCTAAGCGTTTTATAAGCGTTGTTGCCTCATTAGAACAAGTTATTGACTTGAAAACCATAAAGTATGAAGAAGCGGTAGGTAGATTAAAAGCCTACGAGGACCGTGTGAAAAGTGTCGATGATATGGATGATAATCATGGTAAGCTCTTGTTTAATAAATCTTCCTCTCCGAGCAAAATCCAAGGGTGGGAGAAAAGGGAAAGGAAAAACGACATCAAGAGCAATCCCGAGACAAATCGAAAGGCAAATACAGCCGGAACAAAGAAGGTGATTCGGGTATGAAAAAGAATTATTCGGGCGTTCAATGTTTTCGGTGTGACGAGATGGGTCACTTCGCTTCAGCATGCCCGGAACGAAGAGGGAAAAACGAGTCGGAGCAAAACGACCCGAATTAAACCTAACCGAAGGAAACGGACAAAGCAACTAAGGAAGTTTTGATGAAGATAAGTATTAATGAAGAAGTTTTTCTTGAAACGGAAGAAAAACGTGCATCCGAAAGCGGTACGAGTCGGAACCGAAGGAAGATGGCCGTTTTGGTACCTCGATAATGGGAGGCGAGCAATCATATGACGGGTACGAAAATCTTACTTTTATGATTTAGATGAAACGGTTGCTGGGACAGGTTCGTTTTCGGTGATAGTTCGTGTGTGGACATAAAGGGAAAAAGGCTCGATAACTACTATTTGTGATGATGGTGTTGAGAGGGTAAATCACTAACTTTTATTTTATCCCAAGTTTAACGAGCAATATTTTAAACTTGGGACAAGCAACCGAAAACGGGTGCAAGGTTGATTATGGAGGATGACCAACTTTTAGTGCTTGATAAATCAAGAAAGGTGATAATGAAGTCGGTTAGATCAAGGAATCGGTTGTATAAGGTGCGGCCTTCGGGTTGGAACAGCCCGTATGTTTATTATCAAAAATTGAAGATCCGGGTTGGTTATGGCACGCGCGTTTAGGCCATTTGAATTTCGAGTCAATGAAACTTCTAACAACCAAGGATATGGTACGTGGTGTTCCTTCGTTTATTGCTTATACTAATCCGTGTGATAGTTGTTTAGTAGGTAAGCAAACCCGGAAACCGTTTCCCGATCAAACACGTTTTCGCGCCAAGAAAACCGCTTGATTTAATTCATGGCGATTTATGTGGTCCAATATCACCGAGTACACCGTCGAGTAAGAAATTTATTTTTCTTCTTGTTGATGATCACACGAGGTTCATGTGGGGTTTTTTTTTGTTAAAATCAAAAGACGAAGCTTTTGATTATTTCAAAAAAATATAAAAGTTTGGTTGAAGGTGAAAGCGGGTACAAAATTGGAATTTTTCGAACTGACAACGGAGGAGAATTTTACGTCTTGTGAGTTATCAAACTTTTGCACAAGTGAAGGAATCACACGACATTATTTCCGCCCCATACACAGCCCCAACAAAATGGTGTGGTGGAGCGGAGAAATCGAACCGTGATTGACACAATTAGAAGCATGCTCCATGTCACAAAAGTTCCAAAACGGTTTTTGGGGAGAAGCGGCGAGACATGCTATTTATATCCTAAACCGAATAGAAGAGTACCGACGAAATCACTACCGGAGAAGACTCCCTATGAAGCCTATAAAGGTGTAAAACCCAATCTTGATCATTTACGGGGTTTTCGGGTGTGGTCGGTTATGTGAAAACACCTCCAACTACTTCGGTTAAAAAGCTTGACGACCGAAGTACCCCTATGGTCTATCTCGGTACCGAACCCGGGACAAAGGCATACCGGATGTACGATCCGGTTAGACATTAAATTCATGTTTCTCGAGATGTTATTTTTAATGAGAAACAAGGTTGGAATTGGTCTAAAAGTGGTGAAAACTCGGCTGGAAAATTTGGTAGTTAATCTGGAATCAAGTAGTTGGTAACGTTATAAACTTGTTTGACCAAAATACCCCTAGCGAAATCAGCCCAAACAGCAGCCAAAACAGCTTAAACAGCAGCCAAAAACAGCCCGAACATCGCTAATTTCAGCCCAAACAGCACACAAAACAGCCAAAACAGCCCAAAACAGCACCGAAATCAGCTCAAACAGCACTGAATTAAGCCCAAACAGCAGCCAAAACAGAATACCGATCAGCACCAGTTCAGCAAACCAGCAGCCCGTTTTCGACTAATTTACATGCTGACCCAGGTCCATCTACCCCAAGACGGTCAAACCGAACCTCAGTTTTACCTAAAAAGTTGAATGATTATGTGTTAAATGTTGAGTTTCCATACGGGGAAGAAAGGGATGAAGGGTTTGAAGTTTGAAGAATTATTTTTGACTCAAGATGGTGAAGCGACGAGTTATGCCGAGGCATTCCGGAGTAAAAGAATGGGATAATGCAATGAACGAGGAGATTGCATCTATTGAACGAAACCAAGACGTGGGTACTTGTTGACAAGCCAACGGGTTTAAAGCGATCGGAGTTGAAGTGGGTTTATACAATTAAAAAGGATGCTATGGGTAGAATAGTAAAATACAAAGCACGGCTTGTGAGCGAAGGTTTATGTTCAGAAATTCGGTGTGGATTTTAATGAAGTTTTTGCTCCTGTGGCTCGAATTGAAACGGTTAGATTATTACTCGCCTTAGCCGCCCGAGAGGGGTGGGAAGTACATCACTTGGATGTGAAGTCGGCGTTCTTACATGGTGAGCTTGACGAGACCGTGTATGTTAGTCAACCGGAAGGTTTTCGAGAAGAAAGGAAGTGAAAATAAAGTTTATTTATTAAAGAAGGCCCTTTACGGGTTAAAGCAAGCACCGCGAGCTTGGAATGTGAAACTCGACAAAGTGTTGCAATCGCTTGGTTTTTACCAATGTCAACGAGAAACGACGGTGTATCAAAAATATATAGAGAATTACATATTAATAATATGTGTGTATGTTGACGATTTACTTGTCACAGGTTCAAGTAAGGATGAAATTCTTAAGTTCAAGAAATAAATGGAGGAACAATTCGAGATGAGCAATTTGGGTTTATTGTCATTCTATCTCGGAATAGAAGTCTCACAATCCGAAACCGGGATCGAGATCAAGCAAGAAGCCTATGCCAAGAAGATCTTGAAAGAAACAAATATGGAGATTTGTAATCCTACCAAGTGTCCACTTGAAACCGAGCACAAAGCTTTCAAAAGACGTGAAGGGGAAATCCGTTGATGCTAACGTCTACCGAAGAATAATCAGGTGTTTAAGGTATTTGTTACATACAAGACCGGATTTGAGTTTTTCTGTTGGAATAGCGAGTCGGTATATGCAAGAGCCAAAGGAATCTCACATGGATGCGATCAAGCATATTCTTCGGTATGTTAAAAGAACCGTGTCTTACGGTTTAAAATATTCGAGGGGTGGAAGTCGTCACCTTTACGGGTATTCCGATAGTAGCCACGGAGTTGATGATGACGATGGCAAAAGTACTACCGGGTATGTTTTCTACTTTAATGATGCCCCGGTTACTTGGTGTACTCAAAAACAGCCAACGGTAGCTTTATCTTCATGCGAGGCGGAGTTTATGGCAGCAACCGCGACTGCGGGTCAAGCCGTTTGGCTCCAAGAATTACTTAGTGAAGTAACGGGATGGCCGATGGAAACCGTAGTATTATATGTTGATAATACATCTTCCATTGCACTTATGAAGAACCCGGTGTGGCATGGTCGAAGTAAACATATAAAAACAAAGTATCACTTCATACGAGATTGTATCAAAAATGGGGATGTTAGAGTGGAACATATTCCCGGAAGCGAACAACGAGCTGACACGTTGACGAAGGCTCTAGCTCGTATAAAGTTTGCGGAGATGCAAAAGCTACTTGGAGTGGATGATCTCTCGAAGGCCAAACCGAAATTAGAGGGGTGATTGTTAGCCATAATTTGGTTTGGTCCGGTCCATCGAGCCTATGGTGGATCGGTATCTTGGAGACCAAGTCGAGCACATGATTTGGGCTACAAGTTATTTATTAATTATTATTTAGATTTGTTTTTACCAATTAGTATTTGAATATGATTATGGTATATGTATTCTAGTCTAGTTGGGTTTTGAAATCTAAATTAGTATATATACCCGAGCTTGTGGGTTATATCATATGCATTGTAATTTTTCGAGCTAATGAAAGTTACAAGGATCGAGCTTTTGATCTTATTCGTTTTGTGTTCTTGCTTCTGGTTACCAAACTTCAAATATACACTACATATAAAAACTTTATGACGAAAACGGGTAAATGAATATTCTAGTTTCGACACTTACATTACATTACTTACTTACTGGTTATGGGTGTGTGTTTAAAAGTTCAGTCACATAATCCCTCGACAAAGCATATTGTGACTTGTAATCTCCTTGTAATTGTTATTTGGCTTCGATCTTGGCCCTATATACCTTAAATTTAAAAACATGCAGCTCATATTTCATTTGAAACTGTTCTTGGACAGCTTTCGATTACATGTATTTCAATATTTTTTTTTTCCCATTTTATTCAAGCATTTGTTGAGATAAAAAGGTGGATTTTCTATAATCAATGTCCTCGCCAGAAAGTTAAGCAATAGCATCCATCTCTCGGTGTGTCATCGGCTTTTACTGCGTCACTATCACATATATCAATCGGCCACCCAATTGAGGGTGCTCTTTTATGTGTCCCTTGCCAATGCTAAAACCGTCAAGAGTTCACGATATCAAAGACAAATCTCCTAACGAAAAGAAAAGGAACATAAAAACAACATACATTAATATGTCAAGCTAAAAAACACCAGTTAAAAGGTCCATAAAACAACCAACAGTACAATCATCTACATAACTCCTATCACTAAAACAATAATTAACATCCACTAATTAAATTAAAAGGTCCACAAAAGAACTGTTTAAAGCTCAACCCCATCGCCACCACCATGAAAACACCTTGCTCGTTTATAGATGAACATAGAACATTAGAACTGGTGCTATCATAGAGATGCAAATGGCAGGTGTTGATTTGTTGCAGGCATCATAGGCATCCTGATTTAAAATAAAAAATAAGAAAAGCAGAAAAGATAATATATCCTCCATTTTTATATTCTATTTTGACACCAAGTAGCAGGTTAATAGTATGTAGGCCTAGCAAACTGGCGGGTTCGGGTCACATGTCAAAACGAACAAGGTGGTGCTGGAAGTGGGGGCGGTGGTGGACTGGTGGTGGCGATATTGGCAACAACAAGTGGCCATGGGTGGGGGCTAATCCATTTGGGTTGTTTTAAGTTAACAAGTTTTATAATATTTACCTGTTGACTGATTTGAGATGACTCAAATGAACCCATATACAATTTAATTTTTGTCAAAACCAACCCCTATGAAGAATGGTTCTAGATTGCCACATATAATAGTATGTCCTCCTAAGTCCTAAACTATGAATTTGTGTGTTTCTCAAAAAGATACCTTTACATGGAAATATATTAATATTCGTATCAAATAATAGATAGAAGAATAATACTTACTGAACAACTACCACGCGTCTTCTTTCGGGCATTCCTCTTGCGTGTGCTGCTTCGTTTCTTGTCAGAAGCTTGATCCACAACTGGTATGAACTCCATTGCTTGATCAGGTTCAGCTTTGATTGGTTGGTTGAACAAACACTTGTGAAAAAGGTTGTTTTTTTCATTTGTTTTGGTAAAAACTAAAAAGGTCAAGGCCTTGGCAAACTTACTTTATAGAAGAAAAAGAAAGTACATAACGAGGCACTAGAAACTAGCCGGGACGTGTCCCCAAACTAGTTAAAAGCCCAAAAGAAAGTAAAACAAAAGAAAATTTGGTCCAAGCCAATATCCTATTTCATTTGAAAATTGAAACTGTTCTTGGACAGCTTTCACATGTATTTCAAGCTTTTTTATTATTTTTTTTTTCAAGTATTTGTTGAGATTAAAAGGTGGATATGCAAGCATAAATGCTTCTTTACAATCTTTGACTTCAATTCTTTCACTCTTTTAGTTTCAATAGCATTAGCATGTGCCCTTACTAGCTTCTTCCCTTCGTCCGTAACACATTAAAATCTTCGTTACTTTTCAAACAAATAATAAAGGGTCGGATCACTTAAGCAATACACAAATCCATCCCTTTTACTACATCATTATCACATCTATCAATCGACCACCCAATTGCGGGTGCTCTTTTATGTGTTCCTTGCCAATGCTAAAACCGTCAAGAGTTCACGATATCAAAGACAAATCTTCTAACGAAAAGAAAAAGAACATAAAAACAACATACATTAATATGTCAAGCTAAAAAGCACCAGTTAAAAGGTCCATAAAACAACCAACAGTACAATCATCTTCATAAATCCTATCACTAAAACAATAATTAGCATCCACTAAATTAATTAAAAGGTCAACAAAAGAACTGTTGTTCACAGCTTAAATGTTCAAAGCTCAACCCCATCGCCACCTACATGAAACAGCTTGCTCAGATGAACATAGAATTGGTGTTATTCATTGAGATGCAAATGGCGAAACTTGACTTGTTGTGGTCGTCATAGGCATCCTGAAATTAAAATAAAAAATAAAGAAAAGCAGACAGATAATATATCCTCCATTTTTATATTCTATTTCAAGCAAACTGACGAGTTTGAATCACAGGTCAAAACGAACAATGTCGTGTTGGAAGTGAAGGCGGTGGTGGTGATGATATTAGCAACAACGAGTAGGTGATCGGGATAAACTGACAAACAATGGCCATGGGTGGGGGCTAATCCATTTGGGACATTTTCGGTTAACAAGTTTTATAATATTTACCCGTTGACTAATTTAAATACGCCCTGATTCACCCGTTAACTGATATGAGATGACCCAATTGAACCCATATACAATTTAATGTTTGGCCAAATCAACCCATTTGAAGAATGGTTTTAGACTGCCACATATAATTATGTCCTCTCCTAAACTATGAATTTGGGTGTTTCTCGAAAAGATACCTTTACATGAAAGTAAATTATTACTCGTATTAGATAGAAAATACATAAAAAAAATTAATAGAAGAATAATACTTACTGAATACTGCCACGCATCTTCTTTCGAGCATTTCTATTGCTCGGGCTGCTTCGTTTCTTGTCAGAAGCTTGATCCATGAGGGGTATGAACTCCATTGCTTGATCAGGTTCAGCCTTTGGTTGTTTTATCACATTGGCATTTGCTGAATTGTTGATTAAAGCAGATGGGACCGGATTCAAAACCAAAGGTTCAGCAACAACCGACTTGATTGGTTTAACTAACACTTGCGAAATTGGTTGTTGATAAGGTTCGGCCTTTGGTTCTTTCATTACATTGGCGGGTGCTGAGTTGTAGACTACAGCAGATGGGTACGGGGTGAAAACCACAGGTTCAGCAACAACCGGATTGATTGGTTCAACTGACACTTGTAATACAGGCTGTTGATCAGGTTCAGCCTTTGGTTGTTTCATTACGTTAGTGACTGCTGAGTTGTTGATTAAAGCAGAGGAGACCGTGTTCAAAAGCAAAGGTTCAGCAACAACCGGCTTGATTGGTTCAACCAATACCTGTGAAATTGGTTGTTGATCAGGTTCAGCCTTTGGTTGTTTTATAACATTAGCGGTTGCTGAGTTGTTGACTAGAACAGATGGGACCGGGGTGAAAACTAGAGGTTCAGCAACAACAGACACTTGTGAAATAGGTTGTTGAGTTACAACAGGAACAACTCGACTGACCGGCATGGTTGACACTTTCTGAGCTGCAACAGGTCCAGTTGGAGCGGTTTGCTCAGCCGAAGGCTGTGGAAGTACAACAGCATTTGAACCAATATGAACATTGCTGATTTGTTGATATTGTCTGAACTTTGAATTAACTATGTCCGCCATGTCAGTTCCAGATTCAGAAGCTGAAATTAAGATAAATTACATAAGATAAAAAGCATAGAGAATATGGTATGGAGGATTGCAAATTGCAAATTACCTAAAAATCTAATTATGACAGAGCGCGCCACCAATTGTTCGGCTTCTTTTTTGCTCTTGGCACCATCTCCGGGATAAGTATCACCATTGAAAACCAAATTGGAGCGGAAAACAATAAGTGATGCCTCCGGTTGAGATGTCTCATATACAGGCTTTCCTATGTTCTTCTTGGCTGCGTATTCAGCCATAACAGACTTGCAAAATATTTTATCCTGGATAACAACAAGTAGTAAGATAACGCGTTAAAACAATAATCTTAAAATAGGCCAGATGGGGTGGATCTGTCACTTCTTTTTATTTTTTTTCTTCTGCCTATTTCTTCTTTCAGATGATAATAATAATAGTTGATACAAAGAGTATAATTGCAAAAGCTACAGTATGACATATTAGTTTTTCCAATAGAGACAGTAAACAATAGGATACATTTTGTGAGAGTTCACCCTTTAATCCAACTTATTTTAATTTAGTTTCAAAATTAATCACCTGGCAGGCGGCATACACCAGAGATGTAGAAAAAAAATATAGGTGGCAATCATGACCCATTGTTCAGAAAATGGGTTAATTTAGGCAAAACAAAATTGTATATGGGTTCAACTGGGTCACCTTAAATTTGTCAACAGGTCAAATTGGGTCAACTTAAATTAGTCAACGGGTCAAACTGGGCCTACTAAAATGAGTCAACGGGTCAAAACGGGCAACTATAACAAAAACTGTTAAGTTAAAAATGGGGAGGGTGGGGTAGGTACTTTATTTCTAAAACGAATCATTTCAGCCCAATTCTATTTCGGCCAAACCCATTTGACCTGAACAAAACTGTATATATTTTTTTAAAACGGTCCGTATTGACAGAACTCATTTTGCTTACAACCCGTTTGACCCGAACTCATTTTGCTTAGAACCCGCTTTGACCCCAATCCATTATGACCCGAACCAACTTGATATATTTTAAAAATGGCCCGTATTGACCCAAAATCATTTTGCCTAGAATACGTTTGGCCCAAACTCATTTTGCTAAGAACCCGCTTTGACCCCAACCCATTATGACCTGCAACCCGACCCCGACCCGCCCACCTTGCCATGCCTTAAAAAAATACATTGATCTATATAGTTTTAAGTTTTAATTCTCTAGGTGTACTTAGATTTACCAAGCATTTCCCAAAACAAACCCTGAATAAAGATACGAAACAAAGGGTCATAAAAAGTATAAAAACGAATTTCTAAATGTGTTTTAATCATATTAAACAGAAGTCGAAAATTATATGATATTTAACAGTTTTGCTGTGTTTTATAGATCCATCTATGGTTATGATTGGTAAATACAAAACTTATCAACTAAAAAAGCAATGCAATAACTTGTGAACATCAAACCTCTCGTATGAAATTCAGCGCGTCGGTCCTGTCCTTCTGCGTTATGGCGAAATATGCAACTCTGGAAACATCCATCTCAGCATTCTTACGTTGTTGAAACGTGTTAGAAGATGTGTAGCTCACACCATCAACCCAAACAGTGGATCTGAACATCGGAAGATGCTCAGATCCTTCTTTTTGTGTTTGGTATACCGGGGCAGGTTTCTTCAACTTTTGAGCACGTTGGATCAGAAGACATTTGTATATCAGATGTGGCTTTAAACCTAAAAATTAAGAACAATAACATCAACAACAATAAGCAAGCAAGACAACTTGTGGTTGAGAAAAAGAAAAACTAAACTGAAGCCTGAATAAAGCCTCAAACTTTCGAAAAAACTGTGATTTCATATACATTTGTAACATAAACACAAATAAAAAAAATGATATTTCTATTTTCTTTAGTATAACTGATACACACATCAAAATGCAACCCGTTGTCTAGACCAAACAAACCTAAAATTTCTAAAATTAAGCAGAAAATTAGCAAACTAAATAATCAGTTTGCAAAAATCACAAGCTCAGCAAAAAAAAAAAATTTAAAAATTTAAAAAATTCAGGGATTAAAAATTTAAGAACTTGCATACACATGAAACTCAATAAAACAACATCATGTAGCTAAAAATTACTACTTGACGTGATCACTGTCACAATATGTTTAGAGTTAATTTTTTTGTAAAAAGTTAACAGATTTAAAAAAGAAATAAAGTTACTTTTATAGATAAAAGGAAAGATTATAAACACATACCAGCGGCGAAGTGATGAGCATTCTCCGGCGCCGGCGTAACTCCGGCTGTTTCCATGCTATTAAGGTAGTGAGAGTGAGTTGTTGAGTTTAGTTTTGATGTTTAGATGAATTAAAATGTAAAGTTACTTTTTGTTTTTCTGATTTTCTCTCTAGAAGTTGAAAGATGCCAATGTCAAAAGTACAGGTTAAGTTTTGATTATAGTCAATAAAAAGTATTGATCAAACTTTGATTAAGATTGAGATAAGAGTTTTGCTAGTCTTATATGGTAAATGGTAATGCTAAAATGGGTATTCACACAAGGACATACCTTAATAATGCATTTATTTTTACAACTATCTTTACATTTAAAAAAAAAACAATTTTGATACTAGTATTTCACTCTAAATAGTGGTTGAGATAATGAGAGGGTGTCATGTTATTCGTATTTATGGGTGAAAACGATCTAAAGTAAAGTTAAAATAGCCTATCATTATTGACATTTCTAAGGTTCCTCTATTTTCTTTTAGTTTACACGTATAGTTTTTTTATACGTTATTATTAAAAACAAAAACCACACCAAGAGACTGGACATTTTATTCTTTTTAATACTGGTATACTCTAGCTATATTTAAGAAAAAAGACCCTTTTTTAAAAGACGTCAATATGTTATGCATATAACGTTCATAACTATATAACTGTGTAGTTATAAAAACATGTTGCCTGATTATCATATAAGTTGTGTAATTATATATGTGTGCAATTATAAATATAGATTGGGTATTTATTGTATGCACATACCCTCGCTCACCATGTTTCGTGTTATGTTGGATTCGTATAATTTACACCTAATTTTCATTTGTACCTTAATGATATTTTAAACCAACAACATTAATGATATTTTGCACACATTACATAATCCGGGTATTCTTTTTATATTAATGTTTTTGAGTAAATACCATCTGTTTAGAAAATTAATAAAGCTTTTCTTTCTTAATAGAAAGATGGTTTTTGAAGTTGGTCATGAGAATTTTGTTTGTTGGTACATCCATGGAAAAGGATGGAGGAATCTCATTTGTCCTTGGAACGGTACACCTTTCATAAGGCTGCAATGACTTGACCATAAACTTGCTCGTACTCTTAAGTTTTAACTCACCATTAACTTGTGATGTTATTGACTTATTGTATTAAGCATATAATTTGATTAACTAAATGTTGAATACTAAATTCTGATTAGATTTCGCATGGACTCCTCCAAAGTCCAAACTTCGATTAACAGGAAGATTATGTATTTCAAATTAGAAAAGCCATCTTCGAGATTCATGAAATTTTTTGGGCCATGAACTTATGAAAAGGATTGTTAAATTATATAAACCCATGAAAAGCACATGAACTTTTTGAATCTTATCATGTGAGGATAAATCATGCTTTAAAACATGACTATTTTTTTGGTTTAAACGTTTTTCATTTTGTTTGATACTGATATAGATTTTGGAAATCTTTGTGTAAACACAAAAGGCTCTTGAAAGTTGAAACCAATATCAACATAAAGTGGATGCCAAAATTTTCCACAATAATCTAAAAGGGCTACACAAATAAAGTGCTATATTAAGGTATATTTGGTTGGAGGTAATGAAATGAAGGAGGAATAGAATGAGAGAAGGAATGAAATGAACAAGGTAATGAAATGGATAATTACCATTCCTTTGTCATGTTTGGTTAAATATGGGAATGAAATGAATTATTAGTTAATGTTGTTTGGTATCCAAAAAAAATTGTAGGAATAAAATAGAAATAATAAAAACATTCTTATCTCAAAGTAATATAAAATAACTGTAACGGCGACGGTGGTGGTGGTAGACGAAAATGGTGGTAGCGGCGGTGGTGGTAGTGGTTATCAGGTGGCAAGGGCGGTGGTTGTGGTGGTAGGAGGGGTGACAATGGTCAAGAGATGGTAGCATTGATAGTGATAGCGATGTTAGGATGGTGGAGGTCACGTGGTGGTGGCGGTGAAGGTCAGGCAGCGACGGAGACAATGGTTGTGGTGACAATGGTTGTGGTGGTTACGGTGACAATGGTGGCGGCGACGGTGATAATGGTTGAAGTGACAATGGTTGTGATGTTACGGTGACAATGGTGGCGGCGACGATGGCGGTGGTAGCGCTAGTGGTGGTGGCGGCGACGACGATGGTGGTGGAGACGACGACAGTGTCGGCGGGGTGGTGGTGGTGGTGGTAGTGGTGGTTGATGTTGTTAGGTGGTGGTGGTGGCAGTAGTTGTGGTTGATGTTGTTAGGTGGCGGTGTTGTTGAGAAAGTAGAGTGAATGAGGAATGGTTTTGATGGAATGAGATTCCATGTGTAATGGATGATTTCATTTCATTGAGCAACCAAACACTAATTTTTTCATTCCTAAACAATGAATCATTTCATTTCTGTTATGATTAATGCATACCAAACGCTACCTAAGTTTTAAGAATGTTGACATGGTAACTAATTGAACAAAACAACATTTAGTTATTGATTAATATAGCGAAATGAGTAGGTAAGTACCAGTTAAATAAAAGTTTCTCTTAAAAGTAATGCATAGTGACCTTAATGATTTAATTCAAACCATGTTTTTCATTTCTAAAGAGCTTTAGATGGAATAAATTCCACAAGGCACTAACATCCATTGATTCTTATCACTTTAGGACACTTATCATATTGACTGGTTAAGTTAAAGTGATACAGTTCTCAAATCATTTAATAAACCATTTAAAACCAATATCAAAATAAAGAGGATGCCAACGTTTCCATAATAAACTAAATGCTTAATGTTACAAAATGAACATAAGTGATAACACCATACTAATACAGCATTACATTAAACCTTAATATTGATGGCACTTATGTCACATCATCTACATAAGTTAAAAAATAGATAACACATTCTTATGACAACCTCACTACATAACTAAAAACACATTAATTAGCTAAGTTCCAACTTTTCACACCAGAATTGGAGCTATTCATTGAAATGAAAATGGCAGAACTTCATTTTTGGAGCTATTCATTGAGATGAAAATGGCAGAACTTCATTTTTGGAGCTATTCATTGAGATGAAAATGGCATAACTTCATTTGTTGCAGGTACCACAGCTGCCCTGAATATTGAAATGATAATAATAATATTAATAATAATATATCCACCACTTATATTGCCACAAGTAATATCTTCAAAAAATGGCTTCCTAAACTAAGGATTTGTGTTTTTATCTAATAAGATTCAAGTTCAAAAACTGCAAAAACTTATTCTAGAAAAAAGCATAAAGATTGTTAATATCATGATCACACTTACTGAGCATTGGCCCGCATCTTCTTTCGGGCGTTTTTCCTGCTCGACTTGCTTCGTTTCTTGTCCGAAGTTTCAGCCACGAGTGGTATGTACTCCAGTGACGGTTCAACCTCCGGTTCAATTACATTAACAGTTGCAGGTGTTTCAACCGGCGGTGCTGACACTACAGGAGTACATGAGTCGTTCACCACATCAGATGAGACCGGGGTCACAACCAAAGGTTCAGCAACAACAGGCATAATCGGTTCATCTTGATGAACCGGCTCATCTGATACTTGTGTTGCAGGCGGTTGAATTACAACCGGAGCAGCTGGAGTGATTGGCTCAACCAATTGTGGAACAATCGGTGCAGGCGGTTGGATTGCAATCGAAGCAGCTGGAGTGATTGGCTCAACCAATTGTGGAACAATCGGCGCAGGCGATTGGATTGCAACCGGAGCAGCTGGAGTGATTGGCTCAACCAATTGTGGAACAATCGGCGCATGCGGTTGGATTGCAACCGGAGCAGCTGGAGTGATTGGCTCAACTAATGTGGTTGGAACTACTGTGCTGGTTCCCGCTAGTTGTCCCAAAACATCCGAGCCCCTCGGCACACTATTAATTTCATGAACTCTATTCATTTCATTATATTGCTTCATCTTGCAATAAACAATGTCCGCCATGTCGGTTCCAAATTCAGAATCTGGAATTAACAAAAATACATAAGATAACAGTACATAAAATACGGTCTCGAGTTTTGCATAATACCTAAATATTGAACAACTACAGAGCGTGCGACCGATTGTTCAGCTTCTTTCTTGCTTTTGGCACTCTCTCCCGTATACGTACCGCCATTAAAAACCAAATTAGACCGAAAAGCGGGAACTGCCTCGAGTTGGGCCGTCTCGTATGCAGGTTTATCTAAACTCTTCTTAGCTGCAAATTCAGCTATAATAGACTTGCAAAAGGTTTTATCCTAAACAATAACAAATTAACAACAACTATTCAATTAACAAACAAAATGTATCGTATAAAAAAGCAATCCTATAGCTTGTAAACATCGAACCTGTTGTACGAAATGCAAGGCGTCGGTTTTCGCCTTTTGTGTTAAGGCAATGTATGCAAGTTTGGAAACATCCATTTCGGACGCCTTACGTTGGTGAAAAGTGTTGGGAGAGGTGTAGCATACACCGTCTACCCAAACGGTGGATCTGAACCGCGGCTGATGCTCGGGTCCTTCGTTTAATGTTTGGTATATCGGTGGCGGTTTCTTTAACTTTTGAGTTTGTTGGTTCAAAAGAGACTTGTACATGAAATCTGGCTTTGAACCTAAACAAGTGATTTTGAAATTTAAAGCCCTGAACATCAATATAATTGGGATTTTTGTACTTCATGTTTATTTATAAAAAAAAAAAATAAACCTAACAAGAACGATATAATAGGGTTGATATACCAGCAGCAGCAGAAGCAGAGGAGTGGCAAGTATTATCCTGCGGCGGCGTGGACATGGTAGCTCCGGCAGGTGGATGATGATTCTGAGACAGCGGCTGCGCAGGGGAGAGGGTTTCCATGGAACTAACTTTAAGCTAAGGGGATGGGATATCTAGAGTCAAGTACAACGTTATAGGGTAGAAGTGTAGAACTAGATTTAACTATATATTGGTTATTTTTTTTTTTTTTTTATGAGGCTTGAACACTAGTGTTTGTTGGTAACCAGGGATATTCATAGAAACCGAAATATGAACCGAACTCTAAAGATCGACCCCAATATTCGAATAACTAATTCGGATTCTGATTTGAAATTAAAAGAAAAATCGTATATTCAGATATCCGTATAATTTGAATAAATAATATGTTTTTAGTTGTATTTTTCAATTTTGTATGTATGTTAAGACTAATATTTGTTGTTTGAACTTTCAAAAGACAACGAGTGAAAGTATACTTTTTAAATAATACGATCCATAAATCAGCTATGTTTAAATGTTAAAATTTGTAATTATGTCGTCAAACATATAGAAATTATCACTAAAAAATCATGTTCTATGATGCTACTAGTACACATAGAACATAATCATAATCATAATCACAATCACAATCACAATCACAATGAACTACTTCAAAATGAACAAATTAACACATAAAGAAACCATATATGTAACTTTTAAGAGCATTCTTAACGCATCCTCTAAAATTATGTGATGGGAGTTTACAAATTATAGGGTGGGGGTTTGAGTGGTTGTGAGTGTAAATTATAGGGTTAAGAGAGAAAAGTAGTGATTTTTTTGTAAATTTGGAGAAACTTTGTTTGCCCTTATTTATTTTTTTTAATATTTGTTGAATTGGTTGTGAATAGATGAGAGAGAAACTGTAATAATAAAGGTATAAAATATATTATTTAATTGAACATAAGATAAAAATATAGTAATTTTTAGTGTAATAATAGAGATGGGGATAGAGGACGGGATGAGAATACTCTAACAACATAATAGACATAAGGTGAAAACAATACACACACATAGATGGTATTATAAGCACTTAGACTTACCAAACCATAATTTCTTGCATCTTTCTTTGTTTCTTCAGGCACGTCCAACAAACATTCATAAATAATGAGAGTTATAGTTTTCGTTGTCATTCCTTCAAAAGTAGTGAGAATCTTTTTTGCTTCTTCTTCGATAAGGACACCTCTTTTATTGTAAGTAATGAGTGTTTTACCCGGCGCGTTGCCGCGGGACAGGTCGGTAAAACCCGGACGATGGTAAATTAAAGCATGTGGTAAGTCGACTCGAGCTTGTCAGTTTTGGTTACTTTCGTTACGGTATTGGAACTGAAACAAAAAATAAAACAAAGCAATATAACACGCAGGTAGACCAATGGGGTGGCTTCGATCTGTAAAATTTGGGCGTTGATGTGATGAGTCTGCGCAAGTTTGGTCAGTCCCCGTCACCTTCGTTACGGTACCAGAACTAACACAAAAACAAAATTGGCATTCAATCGGTTTTTGTTAATTTCGTTACGGTACCGAAACTAAAACACAATGCGGTGATTCTACGCGAATTCGGTCGGTTTCACTTAACACACAACTGTCCGGCCTACACCAAAGTTAATGTTGAAAAACAACCATTCTCACGTATACATAAACATAATTAACACACTTGAAAAAAAATAACCAAAACCATAAACAACTTGAAAAAGTAACCATAAAGAACACATTTGATTAAAAAAACCAATATTACATTAGAGTAGGATTTGATACCTGGTTGCAACCCGACATAGATATTTTACACAATCAACACAACCATCCAACCAACCCCAACATACATGCCCAAACACAAAACCAATCTACTTCTATTATTATAATAAACAAAAATGTTGGTTGAACCACAAAACTCTTAGTTGGTCTAATAGTTTGTCAAGTGGCACTCTCATGTATTAACCTATAATATCTAATTAATTAATTTAACACTAAAATTTAATTAAGATTTAAAACATTCCTTATCTAGCCTTATTATGAATTACAACTAAGGGAGTTTGATTCATATTATAAAGTCATGTTCATTGCACCACCCATTTTATTGATCATGATTGCCCAAATAACTTATTTACTCTTCTCACAAAACTGAAATATATTGACTCTTGGTTTATATTTTGTTCCAAGTTGCGTGCAATAGATCCCCTTTGTCAATGACAAATTTGGATGTTACCATGATAAAAACATGATCAGAAACATTGGCGAGTTGAGTAAAAACCAATTGATCAGATTATTCAAGGTTATTTTGACCAAAAAATCTAGATTTACAAGATCAAAAACATAAACGGGTTAGGTAGAAGGTCAAAGTGACTAATTTCGTATGGACCGGTTGGAACCGGAACACTCCTTGTCCAGTATTTTTATTAGCAATATAGGTTTCACATATGAATACAAAAGCCTTATTATTTTGAAATCGAGCTGAAATGAATTTAGCCAATCTTTGTTTCCTTTTTTTCCTCCCTCTTTCGATTTATTTGACTGATTATGAATGTACAAATCGAATTGAATGAATGAGACAAGTGTTGGGTATTAAATCATGGTTAGTTTGGTTTGTATTTTTTTTTGTGTGTGAATTGCAAGTAATAGTAGAAGCAATAATTGGGCATCAGATGGTCTCATCAATGGGTAGGGAAACTAGCAATTAGTTCAAATAAAAAAAATTGTATATAATTTGCATATGCTTTGTTGCTATACAAAGTATGGTTTGTTAATGTTTCAGTAAAACTGTAGCAATTTATTTGTATATATAAAACTTGCAATTTATTTGTAATTTTAGTGATGTGTGAACTTTTCATTTTTCATTATTATATGTAATACGTAAGTTTAATCATATAACGTATTTAAAAAGATTTATCAATTATATCGTTTTATTGTCCAACCTGTGTAATACACAGATTCTTAACCAAGTATTACATAAACACAAATAAAAGGAACTCATTTTGTGGCACCAAACTTCTTAATTATATTATAGTAATAATTAAAGCTTTGCCATTTTTTTGCTTTTGGTTTTATTGTCGGACCTCTTTGTGATTTGGTTTATGAGACACAATTTCCATTAGTTAGGGATGTAAGCAAACCGGATGTACAACGGACTTCCAACTGTCCGTTCGATGAGAAGTTTGTTTATGTTTATCCCTTAATAAATGAACCGGACAAGAACAAAGATACTTTACTCTTATTTTGGAGTTTGGTCGTTTCCATCCAAATAATTAAACCAACTTACACAAACATAATAGAATGAAGCTGAACCAAACATGAATAATCTCCAATAAGATAGTGTTGATAATTAAAGTGACTTGTCATTGGTACAAATGTTATACTTTAAGGTACAAGACACATAAAAAAAAGACGGGAAATATCCCAAAATGATTCAAAAGAGGAGAGAGAGAAAAATTATTCTAAAAGAAACCAAATTCTCAAAATAACTCATTAAATATGTACCGAGCCGACACTTTGATAATATAAACGACGGGATTTTTCAACCAATCAAAAGCTGACACTTGGAAAGTTTCTGGCATTTCCGACGGGATTTTTAAAAATCTCGGGGTTCCGTCCATATTTTAAAGTTAAATCATTTTCTAAAAAACAGTCTATCCAAACGGTTTTTTTATGTTTCTTGTCTGGTCCGTTCAAATTATTATTATCCTACCTTGTTCCACATCTTCATCTTTTTCATCTACATCTTCATCTTCATCTTCATCTTCATCTCCAAAATCCCCAATTTCACCTCACCAATCCACCAACCATTGCTTCACAAACACATCACCAATTTCACTATACCAACCATTGAATATCAAATTGACGACTTGACGGAACTCATCTCGTCTTATCTCATTGAAGAGGTAGGTCCCAGCAGAGCCCAGTTGGTCCCGCAAGACTCACCTGGAATAGGGACGTCTGCGCAAAGGCCATCTGCTCCCGCAGGACCCACCATGCTCAGAGAACCTTACGAGCACTACGCAAGCTGTACACGCAGGGAAAGCCTCCCAATGGTGAAGTACCCCGCCTGTTCCCGCAGTTGCGGATACAAGCCATCAGGGAAAGCTACCCGCAGACAGCAGGGCTACACGCACAAGACAATAGCTACTTCAGTAGTCACATGAAGGAATGAGCAAGGCGGGAAGAATCCCTCCAAAATGAGCCAGTCCGTATGATTCTGAAAGATCTTTTGTACTATACCTACCAAGGTATGGATAGGACAGACAATCTGACCAGAACAGCCCATGAGCCAATCACAGGGTGACAGCTCACCGACAACAGTACGAGGAGGAGCACCCTCTAGTACTGTTTGTCACTATTAGCCGCTGCCTACTCACCAACTCTTACTGAGGGGCGTGCGCAGCCTACAGTTGGTAGAATAGTGTTACTGTTGGCCGTAACCTATTCACCAACTAGCATGGCCTGCGTATAATCCACAGTATGTGGGACGTGCATAATCTACAGTTGGTGGAATAGTGCAGCCGACTTTGTTACTGTTGGCCGTAACCTATCCACCAACCAGTATGGCCTGTGCATAGTCCACTGTTGGTAGAACAGGAATACTATTCAGCCAGCTGTACCTTCTAGGAAACCTACCTTCGGCTATAAATACTCCAACATCTTGGAATGGTAAGATCATCTGCTATCCTGTTATCTAGCAATCTCTTAATATACACTTATATTCAGAGCAATCTAGTCTGATTCTCACGCCGGAGGGTGGTCACAAGGAGGAACCCCCCCCCTTCTCAGTGACGAGCTTATGGTGTTTGTTTTGCAGGTCCCCTGAAGAACAACCGTCTCTGTTGGACCTCATTCTCGTGGGAAACATTACTTAACCCCCAGATTATCTATAATCTGCACCGGGTCACTTAGTGTTTCTTCATTGGCGCCATCCGTGCATAAAAGCTAGAACCAATTTAGTTTTTTCAAATTTTCTGAAGAAATGGTTAACGTTACTCCGGTCCAAAGGCCAGTAACCGACCAAGAAACCCCGGTAACAACCCCAGCAACTGGGGGGAACACCGGCGGTTATACAATCCTTACGAACACTACCCCGACTACCCAAGCCGGGGCAAGTGCAGTAAATATTCCACTGGGGTTCACCGATACCCAGCTGGAAAAACGAACGAGGGTCCCTCGCCAAACACTAGATCAAGTGAAGGCGTGGGCCGAAGCACGTCAGAAAGAGTTCCAAGCTGAATTGGACGAACGCTTGCGTTCAGTTCAACAGGCTGACGAATTCGGCAGTACTCGCCAACACCTCATTATGAACAGCGAGGGCGAGTACTCAGACGACGAGAGGGAGGAGTCCGATACCGACGCAAACCCTCGCCATAAGGCGAAAGGGAAGCGTAAGGAAACGGACTCCCAGCCAAAAAGGAATTTTGGGGAAGCCTTTAAACCAACAAATGCGGAGAGAAACCCGCGTGACTTCTCCAAAACCTTTAGACCAACTGCTACGAATGCAGGAAAGTCAAAATTTGCAAGGGACATTGCGGAAGCAATCGCCCCGAGAAGTGCCAAACAAATGTCCAACATTGGCACTTATGATGGTCTATCCGACCCAGACGACCATTTGAACAGGTTCATTGCGGGGGCTACCGTCAGTAACTGGACGGAACCCACGTGGTGTTACATGTTCCAGATGACTCTGGTCGGAGCAGCCAGGGCATGGTTCAATCGTTTACCGGTCCACCACATATATGACTGGGCGGACTTTCAGAACAAGTTCAGCCAGCACTTCAGCCAGCAGAGGAAGTATACTTAAGAGCAGTGGACGATCCTCAACTGCGTTAGAGAGGAGGATGAATCTTTACTAGACTTCATCACCCGCTTCAACTCCAAGAAGCTGAGTCTGGGCAACATAAGTGAAGATCTTGTTCGCGCCGCTTTCATCCAGGGCGCCGAGTACCCAGAGCTTATCCGCACATTGACGGGTAAGGACGGCATGCCATCCACATGGGATGCCATCATGACGGCAGCCAAGCGCTTTGCCGAGACGGAGAAGCAGCTGGGAAGAGATCTTCCCCAGAGTACACACCTCTACACGCAGAGAACAAGGGAGAACAACGTTAGGACCGCCCGGCAGAACAAAAAGAGGCGGCTAGGTATTTGGCAGTCAAGGGTAAACTTTGACACCTCATCCAGCTCTCGCCCTCTTGTTGGCGGAAGGGACAACACACACCCTTCAAACCGAAAACACCGGTGGACGCCACTCACCAAGAGCGTCACGGAGATATTTGCCACGGAAAAATTGCCATGGCCAAAAGCCCCATTGATCCGGCAGAAACCTAATGCGGATCAAAGCAAATCCTGTGATTTCCACGGGACAAAGGGTCATGGTACTGAAGAGTGCACATCCTTGAAGGATATTGTTGAGACATTTGTCAAGGATGGAAGACTTGCACATCTCGTGGCATCAATCAAGAAGGGAGGAAGGAATGACAACCGGTAACCGAAAATGGCTAAACCAACCATCACCGAACCGGAAAAATGGGCCTTCAATGGCAAATACCCCGACCAGGCCGTTACCATTGGACCAACAATCGTTGATCCCACCCGCACCTTACTCAAACGCTTACTGCAGAAAAACACTGACATCTTTGCGTGGGCACCAGCTGACATGACTGGTGTACCCCGAAGTAAGGCGGAGCATAAGCTCAAGTGCGATCCGGCAGTTACGCCAGTCGTACAAAAGCGCAGAGTAATGGGGCCTGAACAGACTAACGCGTGTAGAACCCAAGTCAAGGAACTCCTTGACGCAGGCATCGTACGCGTTAGTAGATATCAAACATGGGTTGCAAATCCCGTAATGGTACCGAAGAATGACAAACAATGGCGCATGTGCATAGATTTCAAAGATTTAAACAAAGCATGCCCCAAAGATTGTTATCCGTTACCAGAAATTGATCTTAAGGTGGATTCGTTGGCACCATTTCGCCTTAAATGCTTCTTGGATGCGTATAAGGGGTACCATCAAATCCACATGGCCGTAGATGACCAGGACAAAACCGCATTTCGGACGCCCGATGGTACATTTTGTTATAAAATGATGCCATTCGGACTTAAGAATGCAGGGTCCACGTACCAACGACTGATGGACAAAGAGTTTCATGCCCAAATCGGGAGAAACTTGGAAGTCTATATGGATGATTTGGTCATCAAAAGCCCCGAGCCAGAAGCGATGTTGAAAGACATTGAAGAAACTTTCAACACGCTCAGAAAGATAAACATGAAGCTCAACCCGAGCAAGTGTTCATTTGGGATGGAAGAAGGGAAGTTCTTGGGAGTCATTGTTACTAAAGATGGCTTCAGAGCGAACCCTGAAAAGGTCGAAGCCATTGTTAAAATGGAATCACCTACCACCATCAAACAGGCTCAGACACTGAATGGACGACTAGTCGCACTTAATCGCTTTTTGGCAAACCATGCGGATAAGTCGTTTCCTTTCGTGTCAACATTGAGAAACTGCTTAAAGAAAACGCACTTCCGCTGGACACCAGAAGCGGAAGCAGCTTTTCAGGAGATTCGGTCACGCCTGATCGAACTCCCAACACTTACAGCACCACAAGCGGGAGAGGAGTTAATCCTATACCTTTCCGCAACAGATAGAGCAACCGGGGCAGTCCTGCTAATAGAACGAAAAGGCATCCAGATGCCAATCTATTATGTTAGCCGTGTACTAATAGACGTAGAAACCCGGTACTCTACCCTCGAAAAATTAGTCTTAGCACTTATACACGCTTCACGCAGGTTAAGACGATATTTCCAGGGCCACCCAATCACCATTCTCACCAACTTCAAACTCTCAAACGTTCTAGGCAAACCCGAATTATCGGGACGTCTAGCCAAATGGGCAATTGAATTGGGAGAATATGCAATTAAGTACAAGCCAAGACCAGCCATAAAAGGCCAGGTCCTGGCCGATTTTATTGCAGAAGTCCCCGCTTTGCGGGAGAAAGAGTGCCAGGAGGAGGCTCAACCCTCCCCAGCACAGGACATCAATGATGTCTGGCGACTCTACACTGATGGAGCAGCCAGTAACGAGGGTTCAGGCGCAGGGTTAAAATTAACCAACCCAGCAGGCCTAGAATATACTTACGCTATTCGGTTGGATTTTCCAAGTACGAATAACGAAGCCGAATATGAAGCATTCTTGGCCGGATTGAGAATTGCGCGTAAGATGGGAGTGAAAAACTTGGAAGCCCACGTGGATTTCATGCTGGTGGCCAACCAAATAAATGGGACGTACACGGCTGTGAACGACACAATGGCCCTGTACCTTGCCCAGGCAAAAACCCTTATGCGTGATTTTAATGATTGTAAAGTCATACACGTCAAGCGCAGCGAAAACAAATCTGCGGATGTGTTAAGCAAGCTTGCATCACTAGCCTTCACCCACTTGGGAAAGGACATCCGCATTGAACTCCTCGAAGCACCATCAGTCCCACACAAGGAAATTTGTGTCATCCAAACCGGTACAGAAACGTGGATGACACCAATAATAAATTACCTTGCAGCAGGAACACTACCAGAGTCAAAAACACAGACAAGAAAACTACGCTGTAAAGCACTGAATTATCAACTCATCGATGACACCCTTTACAGACGTAACTTTCTTGGCCCACTCTTAAGATGCGTGGACAACCAAGATGCTGACTACCTCTTGAGGGAAGTACACGAAGGCATCTGTGGAGTTCACGCAGGTCCCCGCGCTGTTGTGGCTAAGCTGAACAATGCGGGATACTTTTGGCCGGGGATGCATATGGATGCACTGGCATACACCAGAAAATGCAGGTCTTGCCAGCTTTACGCACCCAACACGCATCGCCCGAAGAATGAACTTGTTCCAGTCACTTCTTTGTGGCCATTTCAGAAGTGGGCCATCGATGTGACAGGCCCATTTCCCACAGCAGCAGGAAATGTTCAGTTCCTTGTGGTAGCCATCGACTACTTCACCAAGTGGATAGAAGCAAAACCTTTAGCCCAAACAACCGCAAAACATATCAAAAAATTTATTTGGGAATTTATTATTTGTCGTTTTGGACTTCCACAGAATTTGGTGAGCGATAACGGCACCAACTTTGCTGACAAGAAGCTACAGCAGTGGCTGAAAGAACTTCAAATCACCCACACCTTTACCTCAGTGGCACACCCGCAAGGTAATGGTGAGGTGGAAAGAGCAAACAAGAGCATCGTCGATGGCATAAAAAAAAGACTCTTGGAACACAGATCCGGCTGGGTGGACGAGCTTCCGCACGTCCTTTGGGCAAACAGAACGCTGAAAAAGGCCAGTACGGGGGAAACCCCGTTCAGTCTCACTTATGGCACTGAAGCCATAGTCCCGGTCGAAATTGGTTTACCCTCACCAAGGGTCTTGATCCAGCCAGAAGACAATGATGCGGAAAGACGGTTAGACCTTATGCTAACCGAGGAACGCAGAGACTTGGCCGCAGTGCGTGAAGAGAATTACAAACGACAAATGCAAAAGTACTACAACACGCGGGTAAAACTCTGCAACTTCAGTATAGGAGACTACATACTGCGTAACAACGAGGCTTCAAACCAAGAGCGCCCAGGAAAGCTGGCCCCGGTCTGGGAAGGGCCATACATTATCAAAGAAGTCCTGGGAAAAGGCGCATACCAGCTTGAAAGGCTCGATGGTACTCCCATCCCAAGAACATGGAATGGAGCTCAATTACGCAAATGTTATATGTAGATCAATTCCAAACTTGTAAAGAAAAGGCCTAGAGCCACTTCTAATGGAAATGATTCTCCTTTCACAATGTGTTGATAACTTTACCTTTATACTTATGAACTTCCCACATTAGTGCCGGTATTCACCGTATAAATGGGGGAAGAAGTAAGTCGTTACGTGTGGAAGGCGGCAAAACCCGCATAAACAACGCTAAAAATAAGGAAAACCTACACGCAGGTCAGATGTAAGTAAAGTTTAGCCATCCTTGTAAGTGCAAGTGACGGTCTTACCCGCACAATCACGAACAAGGAAGCAAAACTTCAACCTATCATATACCACGTTCAAAGGTTAACTTATACTAAAAAAGGATGAGGAAAACCTACACGCAGGTCAGATATGGGTAAAGTTTAGCCATCCTACCAAGTGCAAGTGCCGATCCTATCCGCACACTCACAAAGGGGGAAGCAAAACTTCAACCTACTGTCAACCACATTTAAGGTTAACTTATTCTAAACACTTGGGAAATCGCTAATTTAAACTAAGTATGCAAGTCATATAAGGTTTATAAAGCAATGAACCCAAAGGAAATAACAGTCTTATCCACAAAAAGATTTGTATTTCAAAAGATATATTACAAGAATGGCCGGGTAACTACCCGCCTACAAAACAAAATCTAGTCTATCCTAGCAGCGGGAAGGGATCTTCAGAATCAAGCTTCAGGACCACTTCCACTTGGACCAGCCCCATCAGTAGAGCGTGGCGGTTCAAGGAAAGCCTTGAGGATAGCAAGTCCATCATCAGCAGCAGCGACTTCCTTCACCTTCTCCACCACCGGATGCGGAAAGGCGGCATATTGGTTCACCGCTTGGTCATATGCAGCTTCGGTGTCCACATCGAACAAAGGGAAGTTGGAAGGCGGGAAGCCTCTCTCAACGAACCCTAGACCAAGCAGGAAGCCGGCCTTTTCCCCTTCCTCATGAGAAGCGTTGAGGGCTGCGCTCATGGCATCATCGTAAGTAGTCTCTGAGAAGACCCGATGCACAACCTACAAAAAAAGATACAAGTGTCAAACACCTTTTCTATGAACAAAGGAAAGCGTGAAGACGTAAAGCTAAACATACCTGAGACAACGCTTCTCGAAGAAGCCATTCCTTGGCAACCAGAGCTTCTTTAAGGGCGGCTTGAGCTTGGGTGCAGGCGCGTTCGGCTTCGCTTTTGTTAAGGTTGGCAAGTAGCACTTCCTTTGCGGCAGCCTCTTCGACGCCCTTAAGCTTCCGCTCGGTATGGTCAAGCACGCCCCTCTGGTCCAAGATCTCCTGGAGCTTCTTGGCATCTTCCATCGCCAAGGCATCATGAGCACGTTGGAGAGCCTCTAATTTGGCCTTGAGCACCTCGTTCTCCATGCGTAAAGGCTCAGCAACGGCTTCAGCCTTGGTGGCCCTCTCGGTCGCGTTCCTCGCAGTCTCCTTAGCTAGCCGAAGCTGTTCGTTAACAGCTTGGGCAGCCTTGGAGCGGGCCTCGAGTCGCGCTTGAACCTCAACCTCGAGGGCCTTGAAGGCCTTCTCCTTCTCCGCAGCCACTGCGGTTAGTTTTTGGTTCTCCTCCCGGAGAGCACGCGCCTGAGATACTTCTTTAACGCGAGCTTCTTTCAACTTGTCGTTTTCACGACAAAGCAGCTCGACGCGTGGCTGCATCCGGGCCAGGAGAACCCGAACCTCGTTGGTTAGCCTACCCTCCTGGTAGCTAACCATGGCTTCCCCCAACGCACCATGGGGAGCAGCGTGGCGAGCCCAGTCCACGCACTCCACAGGTGTGCGAAGGGTTGTTCCTCGGCGAATGTTCCATCTTGGAACATACACTTCATTGGAATCCGACACTGCAAAAGAAACAAAGCAGTTAGGAAAAGATGATAAAAAATGCATAAAGGCCAAAAGAACCCTACGCACCTGTAGGGTCGATCACAGGCCGATAGTCACCGAACCCATCACCTGAACCTAAGGGAAATCCATCCAAAAGGTCAGGCAGATGGGAAGGTAACAAAGATTGGCGAGAAGCCCCGCGCGTACCTGAAGGTTCGGCCGTCGAGGCCGATGGCGGAGGCGGCATGGTTTCCGCCGCAGTCGATGGAGGAGGCATGGTGTCCGCCGCGGTCGCCGCCGCGGAGTCAGCAGCAACAGTAACCGCCGGCTCGGTGAAGGATGCTGTAAAAATCGCACTCACCGCCGGCGGTGACGTCATCTCGGCTGGAACAGTCGGCTCAAAGGAGTGAGCAACTGGACCAGCGGAAGCAGGCGCAGGCGCCTGGGTCGACGCCTCAGGTAGGCTGACCGAGCCTACCGTCATTGGCGGAGAGGTACTCCTCTGCGCTCCACCCTGGAATGCGTCAACATCCAAGCCTGCACAAAGAAGACAAGTGTTTTAACAATAAATTTATGAAGTATGATAAATCTACAAAGATAAGGATGTTTGTACTTACGGGTTTTCTTGAGCCTGAACGTACGGACGGGCGGAGACGAACCCGATGGAGCCGGTCTCTTGATGCCGGTAACAGTTGTAGTCGTTGGTCCTCCGGAGGTAACAGTCGTAGCCTCCGGAGCAGTGGTCTTCTCACCACCGGGGTTCCCCGCCACCTCTTCACTACCTGACTCGGTGTCAGATAGAATCACTGGATCGGCTGTGGAGGCCGCCTTCTCCTTCCCTTTACCGCCGGCAGCCTTCTTCTTACGCACCAACTAAGGACCATCTGCGGATTCCTCAGAAGAAGACGGGATGTCAGGAATTCCAACAGCGGGTACAGCATTGAGGGGTTGAGGATGGAATAGCGCCTTACCTGGCCGCCGGTGGCTCAGGATCTCGTGGCCTAAGGGATAGACCTCCACGAACCGATCCGCCATTTGTTCCAGGATGGGCAACTCGTTCTCGTCTAGAGCACGAGTACCCATCCGCGCGGGACCGTCAGCTTCCCGCGGGTACAGGAGCGACTCCAAGTCGTTCCCCTCTGAAAGAAAATAAACAGTTAGAAGATAAACTCGTATAAGCAAAAAGAAACGGAGCATACCGTAAGGGATAGAGTTCGAACCGTATTCGAGGACGATCGGGATTTTATGCGCATCCGCCTCTTTCCACACTCGGCTCATCCCCAACATCACCATCCCGGACTCCGGAAACCGGAAAACCGGAGATTGGACCCGGGATATCTTCGAGAACCATTCCGCCTCCTGGTAGTTGGTGGCGTGAATGCTCGGAATTGCTTGGCCATTTTTAAACTTCATGGCGATGGGGATGGCGCGGGCAGAAATGTAGAAGAACTCCCGCTTCCACGAACGGAGACTGCGCTCGGTTGCACAAATCTTCAAACCCTTGATACGGGTTGTCAGGGTATACCACCCCTGGATGCACCTCCAAGTGTAGAAGGTCATCAGGCGGTCAACATGGGGCTCGAGGCCCAAAATCCGGCACACCCACTCGAAATGGCGAATCTTGGCGATCGCCATGGGGTACAACTCGGTCAGATGAACACCGTGCCTCTCAAGGACACGATAAACAAACTTTGTCAATGGGAACCTAAGATTCCCATAGACAAAGAATGCTGCATAAACCCCGATCTTGCCTCTGGGGGCATCATACACGGTCTGATGGGGTTCAGGAAACTCAGGCTCGATAGGATCGAGCATGAACTTCCTAACAACATACCGGTACTGATCGCCGGGCAGAGCACACTGGCACTCACCAGCAGTACTCTTGTCATCGGCCGAAGACTCAAGATCACGGGAAGACATTTTGCAGAAAGAAAGCGATTTCGGGAAAATGCTTGCCTGAAAAGGGGAGTATTTGCCGGAAATCGCTAAGAAGAAGAAGAGAAGGGTGAAGGTGTGGATTGCAAAGAGCCCTCTCCCCCTCTATATACTAATCGCAATTAATGCGATGAATTTAATGCGGAGGAGAGAGAAATCGAAGGTGCAATGAAACTATGACACGTGGCAAAAAGCAGGCTGGCAACAGCTGTTGACAGGACGCGTACCATTAATTTCGCGGCCACGCGCCCGAAAAATCGCGCCCACGCGCCTGAAAAAGCGTCTGGAATGACCATGTACTGTCACGTCACCATAACTTACTGCACGTCCTGACACAGTCAGAAGAAACCGTCGCACGACGTTTCAGATGTTTGGACTGTTCCTATCTTTCCAGCAACTCTTCGAGTTTCGAAATTCAAAATTCAAAAAAGATTCAAAAGTAAGCGGGAAAACACCCCTTACCTTGGCAAACAAGTAACCGTAAGACGGATGCGGGTACAGTGTTAAGGCAAAACCCTTCACATACCTAGCACCCGCAGGGAATTGAAGCCAAGAATACCTTGGCAACCAAGTAACCATAAGCCGGGTGCGGGTACAGTGTTAAGGCAAAACCCTTCACATACCTAGCGCCCCGCAGAGAATTGAAACCAAGAAGGATCTTCTGGGCAATGCTTGCGGATAGAGGAATAACATCCCCGCATAACGGGAACGTCGAGAATTATATTGTTTGAAACTCCGTGATGGAATTGGTGGTCTTAGCATAATTGATCACTATGTTGAAAACCACCAGAACCCCATGGAGACTATATACAAGTAAGACTCAACGCTCCTGACTTGCGAGAAGGTTACATACCTACCCGCATCATACCCAAAGATCAAGCAAAAAAATCGGGAATTTTTGCAAGTGACATTAGGAAACCCGCGGGAAGAATCCCCACGGAGAACCTTAAAACTAAAAACCCTTTTCAAAACCCCTTGCTTAAAGTCCAAAAGTTCACCTCACTTTATTAAACATTCATGAGAAGAACATTGGACTGGGGGGACTTGAAGAGGTAGGTCCAAGCAGAGCCCAGTTGGTCCCGCAAGACTCACCTGGAACAGGGACGTCTGCGCAAAGGCCATCTGCTCCCGCAGGACCCACCATGCTCAGAGAACCTTACGCGCAGTACGCAAGCTGTACACGCAGGGAAAGCCTCCCAATGGTGAAGTACCCCGCCTGTTCCCGCAGTTGCGGATACAAGCCATCAGGGAAAGCTACCCGCAGACAGCAGGGCTACACGCACAAGACAATAGCTACTTCAGTAGTCACATGAAGGAATGAGCAAGGCGGGAAGAATCCCGCCAAAATGAGCCAGTCCGTATGATTCTGAAAGATCTTTTGTACTATACCTACCAAGGTATGGATAGGACAGACAATCTGACCAGAACAACCCATGAGCCAATCACAGGGTGACAGCTCACCGACAACAGTACGAGGAGGAGCACCTTCTAGTACTGTTTGTCACTATTAGCCGCTGCCTACTCACCAACTCTTACTGAGGGGCGTGCGCAGCCTACAGTTGGTAGAATAGTGTTACTATTGGCCGTAACCTATTCACCAACCAGCATGGCCTGCGTATAATCCACAGTAGGTGGGACGTGCATAATCTACAGTTGGTGGAATAGTGCAGCCGACTTTGTTACTGTTGGCCGTAACCTATCCACCAACCAGTATGGCCTGTGCATAGTCCACTGTTGGTAGAACAGGAATACTATTCAGCCGGCTGTACCTTCTAGGAAACCTACCTTCGGCTATAAATACTCCAACATCTTGGAATGGTAAGATCATCTGCTATCCTGTTATCTAGCAATCTCTTAATATACACTTATATTCAGAGCAATCTAGTCTGATTCTCACGCCGGAGGGTGGTCACAAGGAGGAACCCCCCCCCCCCTTCTCAGTGACGAGCTTACGGTGTTTGTTTTGCAGGTCCCCTGAAGAACAACCGTCTCTGTTGGACCTCATTCTCGTGGGAAACATTACTTAATCCCCAGATTATCTATAATCTGCACCGGGTCACTTAGTGTTTCTTCACTCATCTATGATAGTTGAAAAATTAGGGTTTCATCATCATCATCATCATAACATCCTGCTTGATGCGTCGTCGTTTTACATAATATATGCCTGTTATAATGGATCCAGGGCTTCCAAACCTGGTGGTCCTGGCCATACTCTTCGTTATTCTTCCGGCGATCGGATTCTTTCTCCGGCGGAAGTGGCGCCACGGGGCAGCGAGGAGTGAGGAGATTAAACAGCTGCTGGTGTTTGCATCGGAGGAGGCGGCTAGAGCTGAGGTTGAGGCTACTAAATCCTATTCATATACTAGTTCACTGGTCAAGTCATCGGAATATTCAGCTTGGGTACCTCCGGAACCTCGGCTAGAGCGGAGGTTGAGTCTACTGAACCCTTATTTGTATTTGGTTTTCAATATACTACTAAATGACCCAAATGTGTTTGTCAACTCGTTTGATTATAAAAGAACAAGTAGATGAAGATGTAGGAGATGAAGATGTGGAAGAAGTTAGGATAATAATAATAATTTAAACGGACCAGATAAGAAACATAAAAAAACCGTCTGAAGAGGCTGCTTTTTACAAAATGATTTAAATTAGAAATATGGACGAAAACCCTAAGATTTTTAAAAATGTCGTCGGAAATGTCAGAAACTTTCCAAGTGTTAAGTTTTAATTGGTTGTAAAATCCCGTCGGTTATAATACCAAAGTGTCGGCTCAGTACAAATTTAATGGATTATTTTGGGAATTTGTTTTCTTTTAGGATCATTTTTTTGGGGGAAATTCCTAAAATAGCCCTATTAGGATAGAGAAACTAAAAAATAGCCCTAAATTTCAACATATTCCCAAAATAGCCCATCTAATTTGGACTGAGTAGATGAGATCTGAAAAAATCATCCGGCCAATAAAATTTAGACAAGTGTTAAAATCCGACGAGATTTTAAAAAATATTGGGGGAACAGTCCATATTTCCTTATAAAAGTTCTTGAAATTATATAGTCTTGCCAGACGGTCTTTTAATGTTTCTTAACGGGTCCCCACAACTTCCAAAAACATGGGAAAATGTGCCTTCAAATTCAGTCTTTCAAGACACATTTAGGGTGAATTTGTACCAAGAAGACGAGTTTGTAGTTTATTTCTTATGTGTTTAAATTTAGTCTAGACCTTCAAAATTTATTTATATTCCATCTATACCGACAATATAGTATGAGATTCTGTCTTTTCCGACATGATCATCCAAAGAATATACATGAGTTATCTTCATCATCTTCCACTTCATACCACCCTAAACCATCCTCTCATACCATTCTAAACCTTATCTTCCATGGATTTTGATAATGTTGTTGTTTGTTATGGTGGTAATTGGCAAACCGGTAACAGAAGGTATGATTATGTTCCAATAAACTGTAAACGGGGATGTGTTAGTCTTGCTTCAAACATTAACCATATCAAGCTAATTGATTTACTTGAAGCTCGGTTTAAGGTAACACACATTTCCCGATTATCATACAAGTTTTTCATCGTACTCGTATCCGGGTACCACAATATCTTCAAAAATATGATCCCCTTCGTTCAAATTTTTCAAGTTAGTGTCTTGAAAGACAAAGTTGAATGGCACATTTTTCCATGAGTTTAAAATATATAGGGTCGAGATAAGAAACTTATATAACCCGTCTGGCAAGACAACTTTTTAATATAAAGATTTTGTGAAGAATATGAACGGGCACCACAATATTTTCAAAAATATGATCCACTTCGTTCAAAATTTTCAAGTAAGTGTCTTGAAGACAAAGTTGAATGGCACATTTTTCCATGAGTTTAAAATATATAGGGTCGAAATAAAAAACTTTTATAACTCGTCTAGCAAGACAACTTTGGAATATAAATTTTAGTTCAAAAATATGGAGGGATCCCTCAATATTTATAAATTTATGATCTTATTGGTACAAATTCACAATAAATGCGTTTTGAAAGACTGAATTTGAAGGCACATTTTCCCATGCTTTTGGAAGTTGTGGGGACCCGTTAGGAAACATTAAAAGACCGTCTGGCAAGACTGTTTAGTTTCAAGAACTTTTAATAGGAAATATGAACTGATACTCAAATATTTATAAAATCTCGTCGGATTTTGACACTTGTCTAAATTTTATTGGCTGGAGGATTTTTTCAGATCTCATCTACTCAGTCCAAATTAGATGGGCTATTTTGAGAATATGTTAAAATTTAAGGCTATTTTTCGCTTGCTCTCTCTAAAAAAGACTATTTTGAGAATTTTCCCTTTTTTTCTATCTCTTCTTTTAGGTCATTTTGGGAATTTTCTCAAAAAAGACTTGTCCTAAAAGTGTAAAAAGCTTTCTGAACGTGTGTTTACTCACCATATAATGATGCGTGCAGTTTAGATTGTTTTCTCCCACATAATGGCGAGTTAGTGCCATATTTTTTTAAAATATTAACTATAGGGTGCAATTTGCACCTCCTTAATTAATGATGAGTTGACGTTAGATCTTATCTCATGCATATTGATTCTTACACTTTTAGGCAAAATCTCTCTTTTAACATAACTATACATGTGTGTGTACATACACAAGTGTATATAAACATACTTTTGTATGTGAGAGAGAAAGAGAGAGAGTGAGTGAGTGAGCGAGCGAGCGAGCGAGTAGAAGGAGTTTTAGATAGATCCTAATTTTTCATGAAAACAAAGGAACCAAAAAGACATCCAACCATATTTTGAAGGCGATAAAATAAATATTTGAGTAAATAATATATGTAAATGTTTAGGAATTCTTATATCTATGGGCTAATCCTTTTTCTCTTATGTTAAACATGTTTGGCAGTCAACCATTTGTTGTCATTTAAATTAATATTTTATTAGATAACAAGGCTAATCTTTAGATTTCAGTTATACGTCATGTATGAATGCTACCCCGTCATACAATATCTTATTAAGTTACATGAGAATGCCCCATTTATGTCAAGATAATCACACGCATGTTATTGTGACACCAACGTAATCCGGACGAAATTCCATTTAAAAGCGAATTGACACTTCCCTTATTTAACAGTTGACAAGTGGCTTAATTAGGCTACGCAGGACCCTAAATATGAATAAAGGGGAAAAAAGACGATATCTTGTCCTTCTTAAGTAGCATCAAAAGATTTACGAAACTTGCCCAATTGTCAAAGAAGAGGCACTACCTAAGTCATGCCACATTGCAAGGTTTCTCCATCCCATTGTTGGGCAACGTACTTGTTTAAGCACCAAATGCGAGACAACACCTTAGCCATACCACATTGCAAGGTTTCTCCTTCCCAATGTTGGGCACCGAACTTGCTTAAGTGCCAAAGGTGAGGTGCCACCTTAGCCTTAATTGCCCTCTAGCAGGCAAGGCACCTTTGTAGCCTGCTTATTTACGTTTAGGCACTTGTTTAGCTTAGTTGAGACAATTTTCATTATAAAAATAACTCACTTTTGTATTGAATTTCATATGGCGATTCACAGAGGTGCCTATGTGGATCAGTGGATTATATACCGAAATTCTCTTGGTTATACCTATTCTGATTTGAGTTATTATTATCAACGTTTTAATAACCGATTTTTAACTCATATCGAATTGTGCTAAAAAATGGTACGGCCGGTTGAACCGGGAGATTGAATGGTTTACCATGTATTTTTATATAAATGTAAATTTAACTCATAAAAGGTATACGATTCTATAATAAAATATAATCTCTAAACAAAATAAATTAAAAAACACTCGATTTAAAAAAAACAATTCAAAAGTTTACTCGTTTCAATGTTAATTGCTAGGTTAAAAGTAATTTTTAAAGAATATTGGCCGCAAAATATCAAAAATCTCTTGAACTTTAAACTGGTTTGCATGTTTAAACTTGTATTTAAAAAAAAATGTTGAGTGTTTGTATACCAAGTTTCACATATCATACCAGTATTGAAACTCGATATACAAACACTGATTATTATTATTTATTTATTTTGAATAGTTTTTGATCCAACATGTCCATCTTTAAATACTATTAAAGCAATACAAATCTTCCACATTACATTCTACTAGCTTGTCCATCTAGGCCTCCAACTCACCATATTTCCATTCTAAGAGTCTCTTTAATGATGTCACGTGTCATATTAACCACAAACCCAAAATACATAACTCGCTCCATTTTCCATAACCCACAACCAATGCAACCAGTCATTTTACTCTCTAACCTCTTCACGAACATACTAACCCTAATTCCGTCGTTCATATTCAACTCTAATTCCGGCGGTCATATTCCGATTTCTACATTATTCACCAACAATTTTTTAATCTACCATGTTATTCTTCACTTTCATATGTGGACATGTCTCCAATCATTTGGATTCCGTTTAATTCATCGTTTGTCAGAGGATATGTTACAAGGTTTTTTTTCCTCAATTAATGATTCTTATAACATATCTATTCTCCAATGAATATATTAAAGGTAATTAACAATCTATTCTTGCGCATATTGGTTTAATAGTATAGTAAGATCCGATGAATATATTCCGGCCACTTTGTTATAAGCATATTTTTATGTTTAATAAGATTTTCTGGTGAATTTGTTATTTTTTTGTTTAGTGAATATTCATAATTGAATTTCCGTCCAAATTCTTAATTGTTTTCCGGCCAATTTTTTATTGTATTGTTTGTCCAATTCTAAAATTTTCCGGCCAGTTTTTTATTGTTTTGTTTGTCCAGTTCTAAAATTTTGTCTACTTTATGTTTTTTTTTCTTTACAATTTTTTATTTTTTTTCTTTACTAAATATTAAAAAACATAATTTCCTTCCAATTTTTAATATTTTTCTGACTAATTTTGATTCGGTACTCTTTAATGTTTTATTGGGTTATGATCTTTAATCCTTAATTTAATATTTCTGAAATATTAATTATAAATTTACTAATTTTTTATTAACATATACTAATTATAAATATACTAAATTTACTAAACTAAATATAATATTGATCTTTAAAATTAAAATACATATTAAATTATAAATTCATCTTCCACATATAATTTATTCTAGATATTAATAAAGATATTACTGTACATAACTGATTCCATTATTAGTTGACATTTTGACTATAATTTGAAATTCAAATTCAAATTTAAATTATTACTGACTATATTTAAAAGTTTGACTAAATTAAATATAATTAAGGAAATAATTTATGTTTTTATATAATATTAAATAAAATTATATAACAATATATAATCATAAAGTTCTAAATTTTTATTAATATTTATTAGAATTATAAATTTAGTAAATTTACTAAATCATAATAGTGATTTGTAAAATTAAACAAAAAGGTATAATATTTATTTTTCAAATATAATCTATTCTAGAAGTTTCTAAAATATTAATCTACATTAAATTAACCCGTTATTATTCCATAATTTAATAATTTAATAATAATAATAATTGACATTTTTAGAAAAATTTGAAATTCAAATATATTTAAAGGTTTGACTATAATAATGATAATTAATGAAACTATTATGTTTTTTATTATTGTTATTATTATTTCATTCCTAAATTAAGCAACGTATTATTATTAAATATTAAACGATTTTGATCAACCTTAAATATTGAAATATTAAATTTATTATATAATAATACATTCTAAATATACATTTTGAATATAATTAATCGTTTATTTTAGGAAGAAAAAAGATTTACAATAAACCGCTTTAATTATATTCAAACTTATTGTTTAGTCAAATATTCAGTTGCCTTGA
Organism: Bidens hawaiensis; assembly: GCF_021521415.1. NCBI lineage: Eukaryota > Viridiplantae > Streptophyta > Magnoliopsida > Asterales > Asteraceae > Bidens > Bidens hawaiensis. Next base: position 188,470 of record NW_027493574.1, on the reverse strand, counting down.
TTTATGCATGTTGTTACGTCTAATATTAAATTTCATTTATAATAATTTCTATGTTACGAACTTTAACAAAAATAAACTATTGTTCAATCAATATATAACATACATGATGACTAGACAATTTTTCACACCATTTCCATCATCAACCCCATAACCTACCCTCTGCATATGTATGTAATGTAAATAACCAAATGACCCATTTTCTTTTTTGTTATGTAGTAGGCACGCGGAGTTGGTGAAGATGACCCATTTGGATGGGATGCCACAAATATCTCCATTAGTTCATAGCAAAGGCTATGGTGCGCATAACCCTTTATATCTTTTAGTCATGTTGTGCTGTATCATTCGATTATAATAACAAAAACAGTTCCATCTTGATTTATATTTGTTGTTTTGAACTTAATTGTATTTCAAAATTTTATTTCTTTATGTTCTTTTTGGTTTCTCGTGCAGAATGGACCTTGTAAAACAAATGATGCAATTGAATTCTTTATGAATAATCTTCAAGTAAGTCTATTTATATCTGTACTATATTATTTACACTTTATTTGGTTTATTCTTATATTTGTTTAGTAAGTCTCATAAAGCAAAGTTTTCTCATCGACCAAAATCTTTGCTCACATCTTTGGATATGTTATGTGATGATATCATTAATTTTGAGAATTTGGTTGAACTCATTTATAGTTTTATATTATTAGGAAATTGGCAACTTCAAACTTAAAATATGTGCAACAATTCAATGTCAACTGCAGGTACTAATTAGAAACATGGTATTTTATTACATGTTTTTCTTATATTTATTATTTTAGAAATATGGGCAACTTTGTGTGGCTTAAATGGTACTGCTCGGAATGATGCATAAGCCTTTTGATTTCAAAGTTTTTAAAGTCTGACATTGGTAAATCTAGAAAGCTAGCCTTGGATTTCTAATTGTTTAAAACTGACCGGTTTGCCCATAACTGGTAAACGTATCGGGCCACCTTTTCGTTTTCAAAATCAACATATTTTATTATTTATTATTTATCTCAATTAAACTAATTATGAATTTCTTACGATTATATTATTAACAGTCTCTAATTATCTAGATATTGTTATATGAGAAAAGATTGTTAAGGTGTTTATTCGTGATCTGAAAGTTAATATGAAATATTAAAATAATCATAATCAAATTTCATTACAAAACATAAGATTTTTTCAAAATGATATTTTGATATCACGTAAAAATTTTCATTTAGTATTTGCATTTTTCTGTAATTTTTATTCATGTGGTAAACGGTTCTCCAATTCACTAACCTATGTTAAACATTCAACAAAGTAATTTTAAAAGTTAATTTGTTTTTATTTATTTTATTTTACAACCAAACCTTAGTATTTGTAAATTTTGTTTTTGTAATATATGTTAAACATTCACTAACCTATGTTAAACATTCAACAAAGTAATTTAAAAGTTGATTTAGTAATACATGTTCAAACTAATTAATATAGTCTATAGTCTATCTTATATAAAAAAAACTTTTATGTAACTGACTTTTGATTATTTTGTTAAGGTTAACACAAGCAGTACATGGTCAAACTGTTTAAAGTTTCTAATTAGTTTATTTTATAACTTTTAGATTTGTTACTTGTATTTAACAACTTTATTAATGTTAAAATGTTACTCATTATTAAGCATGTTATTTTGTTAATTGTATATTTAATTTGGATGCTATTGTTTTATTATATTTTCAGGTGGTGAAGCAAAATGAGTTTCTTTTGGTAGAATGGTTGAAGGAGTTGATGGTGGTTTAATATGAAAGAACATGTTTATGTCTTTTGTTGATGTTTTTTGGTTGTTCGATGCACATTAACTTATTGTAACTTTTAATATCTAGACAATGTAAATGGTTAACGTTTTGGTCCGAAAGTTTGAAAAAGTTTTGTGTTACTTGAATTTGTTGTTTAAATTTATTATGGTTGTTGACATGTTTTTCACCCGTGTGTAACACAGGCTATACCCTAGTTTTAATTAAAATATTGACCATGACATTAAGTAGGCAATGCATATATTTTTCTTTTTCGCTGAATAGTATCTAATGTAATTAATTTTATGGTTTCACAACTGTTCCAACTTCCAACTTTAACGTATGTTTGCTGAAAACAAAAGACTAGCTTAATAATAATAATATGGTAAAGTTAAAATACAAAGGACAACAAAAATGAGAAGGGTGAGAAGGAATCCAGTCCATTAATCTTAGATTTGAATGTCTGAGATTAATTTAATGAATAAAAATTGATGGAAAAGGCATAAAGGTAATTACCCACATTTTTTGATTTTCTCTCTCCACATACAAGACACATGTCAATTCCTTAATCATTTTAAATTGTCCATAACTTTTTCATACGACATTATTTTTTTAAAAAAATTCACCATAATAATAAGTGTCTTTTTATCTTCAATATGAGTATCATATTGTTATATAAAAATAAACAAAAAATAATGGGTTTTTTAATTGTGTTTTTTTGTTGTTCATTGTGTCATTGTGTAATATGTTGTTTCCATTGTGTTTTACGTTTCAAGTCATTGTGTTATATATATTCACCATTGTGTCTTACGTTTTAGGTCATTGTGTTATACGTATTCACCATTGTGTTTTACGTTTCAAGTTATTGTGTAACATGTATTAATCATTGTGTTTTATGTATTAGATAATTTGTTGTTATTTTATCATTATTTTTACATATTATTATTGCACAACGGTGTTATTAGTATTTAAAAAAACATAATGATGAGTTGAAAGACACAATGACGAAAAAACACAATGACGAAAAAAGACACAATGGTGTGCGAAAAGACACAATGACGAAAAAAGACACAATGATAAGCGTAAAGACACAATGGTGTGCGAAAAGACACAATAACAAAAAAAGACACAATGACGAAAAACGACACAATGATAAGCGAAAAGACACAATGGTGTGTGAAAAGACACAATGAAAAAATTAGACACAATGATAAGCGAAAAGACACAATGGTGTGCGGAAAGACACAATGACGAAAAAAGACACAATGGTGTGCGAAAAGACACAATGACGAAAAAAGACACAATGGTATGCGAAAGACACAATGACGAAAAAAGACACAATGATAAACGAAAAGATACAATGTTGTGCGAAAAGACACAATGACGAAAAAAGACACAATGACGAAAAAAGATACAATAATAAGCGAAAAGACACAATGACGAAAAAAGACACAATGGTGTGCGAAAAGACACAATGACGTGATTTTTGTTTTAAATTTTAAATAACAAAAATCATACTCATATTAAAGATAAAAAAATGCTTGTTATTATGATAATTTAAAAAAAAATCATACAAAATAGTTATAAACGTTCTAAAATGATAAGGGTATTAACATGTGTCTTGCATGTGGAGGGAGAAAATGTGTACAATTACCTCTATACCTTTTTTCTTTCGGTCCCCACTTGACACATGTCAATTATTTATGGCTTCTCACACTTCTCATTTTTGTTGCCCTTTGTAGAATAACTTGAGCCTATAATAATATTCAAAGTGACAACTATTATGTAATTTTAGTTAAGGATCTTTAATTTAGCTGATATATATTTTTAGATGAATTTATATAATAAAAAATTAAATAGCTGGGAAGCAAAGAAATTAACTTTTGCATCTAATCTTGAACATATAAAAGAAATCGCTATTCATGAATAAAAGTGACATACGATAACACAGATATCATTCATTCATTAAAATATGATCCAAGGGTTAAAATTAGCTTATTTAGTTTCTAAAGTTAAACCGTTTTAAGAAACAAATAAATAAACGCTCAAACCAAGCCAAAGAAAGAGTAAAACCTTTGATATCCAAGGAGAAAAAAAATAGGGGTTAAGATAATTCAGGGAATCCTAAACAAGAGTTTTTACTAGGTGGATTTGCCTACGTCATGTTAGATCAGTTCGGACTCTATTATTGACCGGAGATTGGGACTGTGTGGATGGCAACAAGCTGATTTCTTCCGGCTACTCATATAAATGTGATTATTACGTTAGAAAGGGGTACAAAGTAGTTTCCGAATATTAAAAGAGAGGCAATATTCGTAGTTTGATATTGATCTTGTTACACTTCTTCGTGTCATAAAATGATAATCAAAGAAGAGTTGAACCAGATTGATTAAATCGATAATACCAATTGAAGAACACAGCTACTTGCCTACTTCGTCTTTAACACACAAGTCATCAATATGATGATCTGAATACAACAAAGAAGATCTAACGAGCCACGATACTTGAACAAGATGAACCGTATCAAACCCTTAAACAATCTAACAACCCGTAACAACTTTTAGAGAGAAAGAGTACAAGTGTTCTATCTGATAATAATACACCAAACTTATTATATAATGGCTGAACATAAGCAGAATATGAGATGGATCAGCAACAATTTGACTATTTGACCAGCAATATCTACAAGCCCAGTAAGCCCACTGCAATCTACAAGCCCAATCAGCATCCAATGTCCAGCATCCCAAACATTATAACTCCAGCCCATGTAAAAAATACAACATTGAATTGAATTAGAAATTTATCTCTTATTTTTAACACCCCTCCACAATTCAATGACCAAAAACATCAAACATACACAAATCATTACAAAGATTTATATGCTGAGCAATTGTTAACCCTTTGGTAAAAACATCAGCTAACTGACTCTCAGACTTGATAGACACGGTTTTAATTGTTCCTTTTGAAATCTTATCTCTTAAGAAAAACAAATCAAGTTCAAAGTGTTTTGTTCTTTCATGGAAGACCGGATTGGCTGCAATAGAAATTGCAGCCTTATTATCACAATAAAAAGTAACAAATTTAAAATAGTAACACTAACCTTTATATGCAGCTCAGACAACAAATTTAAAATAGTACGGAAACAGAGACAACCAAACATTCTTAGATGACTCAAGACTGGTTTAAAACCATACACCAACTCATATGGAGACCTACCATTTAACACCGAGGATGGAGTCCTGTTAATTATAAGCTCTTATACCAAATTTAATAACCAAATAATTTTAGATGTTGCAGCACACATGGCTCGGTATTCTGATTCGGCAGAAGACCTAGAAACCGTCTGCTGTTTTTTACTTTTCCATGATACTAAACATCCTCCTAAGAACACACAATAGCCGGTGACAGATTTCCTTGTTTCCAAACACTTGGCCCAATCAGAATCTGAGTACGCCTTCAACTCAAAAAATCACCTTTGTTGAACAACACTTCCTTTCCAGGAGCATTTTAAATACCTTAACACTCTCATAGCAACTTGCAAATGTGTGTTAGTAGGCTTATGCATATATTGGCTCAAATAATGCACTGCATATGCAATATCTGGCCTAGTATGTGAAAGATAAATTAACTTACCAACAAGCTTCTGATAACCAGTAATATTTGTTAAAATTGTGGTATCTTTTTTACACATATTTGTAATTACAAAATGTTGTTCAAGTGGATTACCAACAGGTTTGCACCCTGTCATCCCATATTCAGCTAAAAGATCCAAACAATATTTTCTTTGTGATAAACATATACCACTATTAGTCTTAATAACCTCGATACCAAGAAAGTACTTGAGGTCACCAAGATCTTTTATTAAAAACTTGGTTTTAAGAAACTCTTTTACTTTTACTATTTCTGTATGACAATTACCTGTTATAATAATGTCATCAAAATAAACAAGTAATACAACAAATACAAAATAACTTGTTTTGACAAACATGGAATAATCACATTGACTTTGAACAAATTTTAACTCAAGTAACACATTGATCAGTTTTTCATTCCACATTCTAGGGGCTTGCCTTAGGCCATATAAAGACTTTTTTAACTTACAAACTTTTGCATCTCCTTTTGAAAAAAAACCCTCGGGAGGATCCATATAAACATCTTCATATAGATCACCATATAAGAAAGCGTTATTAATGTCAAGTTGAAACAAAGGCCAACTATTTTTAACAGCTAATGATAACACACTCCTAATAGTCACCATTTTTACAACCGGAGAAAAAGTTTCAAAAAAATCCACACCTTCTTTTTGGCTAAAACCTTTAGCCACAACTCTAGCTTTGAATCTTTCAATTTCTCCATTTGATTTATATTTAATCTTATAAATCCACTTACATCCTATGATTTTTCTATTAGAGGGAAGATCTACGAGATCCCATGTGTTATTTCTGTTTAAATCTTCTATCTCTTTATTCATAGCTTCAACCCAATTCGGGTCACCAACAACTTCATAATAATTCCTAGGTTCACTACTTTTATCTAGCGTAGTAGTAAAGCACAGATTATAACCAGACAAATTAGAATAATTCACAACTCTTTCGAGACCATACTTGACCTTTCCATCTACAACAAAATCATTTAAACTTTTAGGAAAGCTAACATTTCTAGTAGATCTTCTTAACACAGTTGGTGTAATATGTTCAATTTCAGTTTCTATTCCCTCATAAGCATGATCATTATTATTATTTGACACAACATTACCTCTTCCTTCATCCTCAACCCGCTAGAAATTGATTCTTCACTACTGGGTTGCTGATCAACATTACCTGCCACGTTACAGCTTTGATGATTTTCCCGACCTTATCATCTAACAGGCTTAACAACCAAACAATTTGTTCAGAAGAAAGACCACTGAAAGAAGGATTACTATTATTACCATTAACAGTAGTAGTAGTAGTAGTAGTAGTAGTAGTAGTAGTAGTAGTAGTAGTAGTAGTAGTAGTAGTAGTAGTATCAGACATAGAATTATTGCTATTACCACTTATCTTTTTTCCTTGCCCATTCCTAGGCTTCATCCAACTAGGATAACCAATTATCTCAAAGCACTTATCAACATTGTGGCCCATTTTATTACAATGGAAACACTTAACACTTTGATTTTGAAATCTAGTGGTATTCTTTTTATTATCAAATATCTGATTAGACTTGGAAATAAATCCCATATTTTGAGATTGTCCCTTTTGATTACTACTACTAGTGTGTCTATGTGATTCTTCTCTAGAGATTATAGAAAAAGCCTCCTTAACAGTAGGAAGTTCCTCTCTAGTTAACAAGTTTGTCCTAACAGACGGATAACTGCTATCAAGTCCCATTAAGAATTACATCAGTTTGATCATAAGATTAAAATCATTGAATATCTTTGACGCATTACAAGTACAGGTAGGTAACTGAAGAATTTGATCAAGTTGTTTCCACATAATATTCAACTTATGATAATATTCAGACACAGCCACTTGCATATTATTTTGTGAGAACATATTAATTTTTTGATACATATTAAAAACAATTGACCGATCGACTTTATCATTGTCTCTTTTAGTTCATTCCAAACTTCATAAGCAAATTTAGAATAAACTTGACCAAGATACAACTCTTCAGAAACAGAATTTAAAATCCAAGTAAGCACAACAGAATTACACCGATCTCACTGTTTTGCAAGTATCTCATCATCTATGGATCTAACGCAAGAGCCATCAATAAAACCAATTTTATTTTTTACTTGAAGTGCAAGACTCATTGCATTTAACCACACAGTATAATTTTCAGATCCAATTAATTTGATACTTACAACAGTGAGGCTACTAAAATCACTAGCATGCAAATACAAAGGATCACTAGCCTCAAGTTTGCTAATCAAAGTACTAGAACTAGAAGCATCACCCATACTTGCAACTTACAAACAAGAAAACACAACGATCAACTAATATGCAACACGTAAACAATACAACATAAAGAATAGGCAGTGTAACCCTTGTTATCAACTTGCTGGAATACTTAACCAGCCAAATATGCCTACGCAGTTAAATCGTGTAACAGAAAATAACAAGAAAATGGAAAGAACTGACCAAGGGGCGCCCAAGTTAGGGTGTTCCTTCCAAAGTTCAAGATCTACAACCCTCACCTAGGGTTATAAATCTTGACAGAAAAAATTGCGTCAAATCGAAGCGGCAAACACCGATAATATCCAGATACACGCGAAACCACCGAAAACAAAAAATGCCCCAAAAATTAGGGTTCAAATTGAAAACCCTAGGTCCTTGCAATTAGATTGATCAGACAGCGGAATCCCAAGGATTAAAGCTCTTTACGCTTTGATACCATGTCCGAAAATGATAATCAAAGAAGAGTTGAACCAGATTGATTAAATCGATAATACCAATTGAAGAACACAGCTACTTCGTCTTTAACACACAAGTTTTTTTTTTTTTTTTTGAGAAAATATTGATCCTTTTATATATAACACAAACCGAACTACATTTGGATAATGGGTAAGCGAGCAACAAGTTGCGCCGCTGTCCCCTTTTGAATCGCAAAGCCTATAGTACTAAATATAAATCCTTGGTTCCTCGGGCTCTGTGAGTCACTGTGGACCACCTTCTGCACCCGCTCCAAGAAGCGAACCGCCTCGGGAGCTAGGGATCCAAAGGTGTCAAAGGCAAATGGAATGAATACGTGCTGATTCTCCAAACACGATGTCTCATGCTTAGCAACCTTCCTAGACTCCGCTCTCAAAACCTCATGTCCCGGTACGAAGCCATTGTCTCTCAGCCCCACCAACGGGGACACCCCAGTGAGGTCAACACACGCATGCTTACCCCCTGCCCAGCCAAACACAAGAACATCCGCAGGACGCAGGGTAGATCTTCCCTCACGCGGATCAGTCAAAAAGTTAACAGGTGCCTCTTTCTTGGCTGAGATCCCGGCACGTCTAAGCACATCTTATAACACTTCTCTAACCCAGTCATGACGATACTTGAATCCCGACAATTCCTTACAGTGGAGGGCATGCTCACCGAATCTATCCAAACAAGCTTTTTTACAAATGGGGCATAATTCATCTGGAGGGAAAAGGGGAATCATAAGCCGGTATTTAAGGATGGCTCTGTATTCAACTGTCGACATCCGTTGCCCAAGACCTTCAATGGGCACAACAGTCAAAAAATCCTGGGCATGAGCCCCCTTGAGACAAGCTAAAACTGCCTTTTGTCTCGGGGTCATATCGAATCGCTCCTCCAAATTATGTACGTGTTTACCATAAAGAGCACTCGCCAAGGTTTGTTGAGGTTTCTTGGGTGCGGTCTCCTTATCAGTAAAACCGCCTATATCAAGGTTCGGGAGAGTTGTTCCAATATTACCAAGTGCAAAAGAGTAGTCATGATCTACCCCCGTAACACCATCGTTTCGCAGGACGTGGTCCTGCAATTTCCACGACTGAGACCTGGAAGCCACAAATGCATATGCTGAGACATCCTCAGCCGAGAAAATTCCTAAGCCTCCGCAACGCATAGGGAAGGAAGCCAACCTCCACTGGAGGTCCCCAAAATGCGGTCCTCCACACACAACAATATCTTCAATTGCCCCCCGCAGGCCCGCATCAAAGATGGACACAGCCTCTTTGACATGTTCAGGTTGACAGGTCCGGAGCCCATAAACTAACTTAGAAACCCCCATGCACGAGCGTAACAAAAGGAGCTCACTTTGGGGTCTGTCAGGTCCGGCAGGCGTTTTATAAATTCAACCGTTCTCAAAGCTCTTTTAGTTGCCAAAGACCGAATAAACTCTGCATCCCGACTAACCGCTCCCCCCAAGAGTTTAACTCCCATCGCAGGCCTGCTAATCTCTCCAGGGAATAAACCCGACACTTTATTCGAATCATCACATATGACGGCCAAAAAACCTCTGTTTTTCGAATATTAAGCCTAAGCCCTAGAGACGCCCCCTCTGAGCGAATAATGACCAACGCTCTAGCGACCTCCTCAGCCTTACCAATAATAGTGCCATCGTCTAAATACCAAGCTCTAGCGACAACACAAGTCATCAATATCAACAAAGAAGATCTAACGAGCCACGATACTTGAACAAGATGAACCGTATCAAACCCTAGAACAATCTAACAACCCGTAACAACTTAGAGAGAGAGAGAGAGTACAAGTGTTCTATCTGATAATAAATAATACACCAAACTTTTTATATAATGGCTGAACATAAGCAGAATATGAGATGGATCAACAACAATTTGACTATTTGACCAGCAATATCTACAAGCCCAGTAAGTCCACTGCAATCTACAAGCCCAATCAGCATCCAATGCCCAGCAGCCCAAACATTATAACTCCAGCTCATGTAAAAAATACAACATTGAATTGAATTAGAAATTTATCTCTTATTTTTAACACTTCGAGTTCATGACAGATGGCCCGCTATAGATGTGCACAAACCGGTTTAATACTCAAAACCAGTTTGGGTTGAAACCGGTTCGGTTCGGTCAGCAAAAGTCAAAACCGATTTATGACGGGTTTTAGTTCGGGTTGACACTGGCTTCTTGATCAGGATATGATAGGTTTTGGTTCGGTTAACCGGTTTGAAACCGGTTTTGGTATAGAAAATTACAAACCGGTTCCAAATTTACGTTTTCAAACGATTCCAAACCGTTTATACATAATCAGATTCAAACTGCGGGTTCGATTCAGTTTTCGGATCGGATCTGTTGACCGGCCTATTTTCCCACCTCTAGGCCCGGTATATAACGTAAAAAAGTAAAAGATAAAACGATATGTTAATATTAATATTTACAAAATATTAATATGAATATAATTTCTATATAGCTATAAATTGGATGTGGCTCAATGGTAGAGCACTCACTTTATAAGTGAAAGGTATGGGGTTTAAACCTCACTATCACCAATTTATATGGGAGATATGAGGGATGACCCTGGCTTGTCAGGGTTCGAGTCCTGATCTCACCCGGTTTTACCGGCTCCTCGATGTCGTGCCATTTGGAGGGGTGTGGGGGTCGGGTTTTATCCGGTGAATTACTCAATAGGTGGACCGCTAGGGGCTCCGTTCGTCCGGACTAGTGGCCAGCTTGGGCTACCTTTAGCCAATATGGACCTCGTACGAAGTACCCAACGTTACTTAGTTGGTCGTTCAAAAAAAAAAATTCTGTATAGTTGATTTACGTGAAATATAAAACTTATTCTTATTCTAAGATTTAATTTCCTTTTAGCCACCTTCTACGGTGGACGCGAACACACTCGATTACTAACCATAGAAAAGTAGTTACGAGACAATACACGTATAAACGCAAATATCCCCAAAACCGTCACTCTACTACATAATATAATAATATTAATAATAATATAATAACGCGTCTTCTTCCATAAATATCAATCAAACCCTAATTCATAACAACTTTAACCACACAATGGCGGACAAATCCTCCAACGGCACCACAATCGACGTCGAGAAAATCTTCAACAAGTTCGACACCAACGGCGACGGTCAAATCGACATATCCGAACTCGGTTCCGCCACGCCGGAGGAGGAACTGAAGGTCGTAATGGCGGAGATTGACACCGACGGAGACGGTGTCATTGATATTCACGAGTTCGCTGAGTTTCAGCGTAGAGGATGTACAAGTACTGATGCTGGTGCGGCGGATAAGGAGTTGCGTGATGCGTTTGATTTGTATGATATTGATAAGAACGGGAAGATATCGGTTACGGAGTTGCATTCGGTGTTGAAGAGTTTAGGCGGGAAGTGTTCGTTGAAGGATTGTGGGAAGATGATTCAGTCGGTTGATGTTGACGGTGACGGCTGTGTTAATTTTCAAGAGTTTATGAAGATGATGACCAAATAAGTTTCGTCATGTTATTTAGATATGAAAGTACTGTAGTAATTACACTGATTTCTATTACATATGCTAATTCGTATTATTATTAATCTATGAACATGTTAAAGCATCTAGAGATTTAAGTTGTAGTTGCTTTTGGTGAGTTTGTTTTCCGTATTTATTTAAAGTTTTACAATATGAATTTAGTTAAAAAAAAAATATGTTGACTCATGCGGGATCGCGTAATACACTTTTACATAATGTTTTGGTTGTGGTACGCAATATGGTTACGTAACTGTCTTATTTTCTCTCTTACATTAAGGTGCTGTTTGTTTTTGCAGACATAAACTGTCTGCAAGCTGATTTCATCTGTTTTCATGTCTGCAACTGAAGATGTGGTCTGAAGATCTGCAAGCTGAAAATATAAGACTGTTTGTTTTTATAAGCTGATACTATCTGCATAACTGTCAAACTTATCTCACAAAATAGAAGTCATTTATTCAAGTTACATAGAAAATATAATAATAAAATTGTGGCGGCGGACGGTGGGTAGTGGCGATGGATGGTGGTGGTGGACAGTGGGTGGTGGTAATGGACGGTTTTGGTGGGTGGTGGACGGTGGTAGTTGACGGTGATGGCGTCCGACAGTGGGTGGTGGTGGTGATGAACGGTTGTGGTGGGTGGTGGACGGTGGTGATTGGTGGTGGCTGTGATGGATGGTGGTGGTGGTGGTGTTGGCGGACGATGGGTAGTGGTGGTGGATGCTGGTAGTGGCGGCGGACGGTGGGTAGTGGCGGTGGATGGTGGTGGACGGTGGCAGTGGGGGATGGTGGTGGTGGCGTACGGTGGGTGGTGGTGGCGGACGGTGGTGGGAGGAGTGGATGAGAGGGTGGCTTCAAAGGGATAAGAGTATGATTTTTTTGCGAAGATGTTTTAAGCAAGATTTCTTTGCTTTTCTTTTAAGATGAAAGAAGATAACTTAAGATCTGTTTTAAGAAAAAAAACAAACAGTCTTCAAGGGTAATGTCTGCGCGCGTGCAGACATTAGCTCCCTTGAAGATGTTTGAAGAAAAAACAAACACCCCCTAACTTGATTTATTTTAATTAATGATTTATGTACAAGTGAATTATGCGGGTTTCCATGTCTTTTTGAAAGATTGTATTACGATGAATTTGATTTGATATTTTAATTGTTGAGGGAATAGATTGTACAACATGAAAATGCAGAGATTCGTGGGCTTTTTAGTGATTTGTGTAAGGAGAAGGTTGGAATCAATTCTGTAAACGCGTTTTGAGTTTGTGTGGAATTAAAGGATTCATGGGAGTTGGTTGGTTTCCGTTCAACTTGACGTTATATATCCAAGTTGATGAGAGGGACTGGTTTTAAATGTTTTAGCGGTTTACCTTTTATTAAATCGGTTTCTTTTGTCGTCTTAAATTATCTATGAAAACAGTTTATGCTTTGAATTAATAACTTTTGCAAAAACAAGTTATAATAAATTAACATAAATCAAACTAGGGTTTGGTGGACCAACAAGATTTTATCGTATGCTTCATTTAAAACAAATTTTAAGTCTACTAGTTTTTGTAGCGTATAGCTACCGAAGCAGTGGTATTGTCGGAGATAGCAAATAGTTTATGAATGACGATGCATTTTGTGCGGGTTTTTTTTTCAAGAATTAAGCGTTATGCGCGCAACCTCTACTCGTAGATTTGGAGTATGAATTTTAAGAATAGACAAAATATGGAGAGACTTTACTTTCTGTATGTGCCTATATATTCCGGTCTATTTTTTAAGAGAAGACGAGTTCATTTTATAGCCCCACAGTTACTAAAAGCGATAGCGATATGCACTTAAGCTTTTGTAGTTTGCTATGAATAAAGAAAAATGGGTTGAACGTACATTGATAGATCGACCAAAGAACGCATCAACCCCCTAAGCAATAAGAACATCGATTATTAGAGAAATCTACATTTTGTCTCCCTGGTTTATATCGTCGCGCGATGGGTTAACCACTGAAAAAGATTTTGCGAACTTTGAGCCCCTATGTTTCTCCGACGGGTTCTTCTGAGTCAGTTGACTTTTCTTTGACCTGTTAAAAGTTGTTGAAATGACCCATTTACCCCTATATCTTCATCTTCATCATTAAACCCAGAAATGATGAACTCCTTTCTTCATCTTCATCCTTTAACCCAGAAATTGATGAACTCCTTCATCGTCTTCAATCAACAACCCAAAAACACATATCTAATCAACAACAACCCAACAATCCAAAGAACCCTAAAAGTTGCAGGTCTTTCTTAATCACCTTCACCATACTCACCCTATCCGTCACACCCACCACCCACCGGAGAATCCTTCACCACCCATTTTTTACAGCAAACGCAACCACACCGTCGCCGCCGACTTCTGACAACCCATTTTTTCACGAAACCCCAAGTCAACAAACTTCATATCAACCACCGCCGCCGCCGCTGGCAGTTCAACGACCCAGCCAATGGCTCCGGCGCTGACAAAAAAGTTCGGGACGAAAAAGTCTGGGTACGGTCACCGCCATAGCTCAGATATGTAATATGAAGATCATACAGATGTTTATATCATCATCGCCATCTCCAATCATCTTATTTATCATCATCATCATAACATTTTCATTCACAAACAAACACATAGTCACACATATATGTATGTACTGAGAGAAAGAGAGATTTTGAGAACAAGGTTGAAGATGATCATGATGAAAGAGAGAGATATGTATGTACTGAGAGAAAGAGAGATTCAAAGAATAATAATAATAATAATAATAATAATAATGAAACAAGAATAATAATAATAATAATAATAAAAATCAAGATATTGAAAACCTGCAAAAATCTTGATGGTTGTGTAAAAATCAAGATTCAAGAATAATAATAATAATAATAATAATAATAAAACAAGAGTTGGTACTTGATTGATTGATGGCCATGAACAAGAGAGAGAGAGAGATTAAGGTGATGCAGATATTGAAATTATTATTATTATTATTATTAAGAGATGATTACTAAAATGCCCTTGGCAAACGTTAGTCAACTGACGGTAGGAGTCAGAAGAACCCGCCGGAGAAACATAGGGGCCCAAAGTTCGCAAAATCTTTTTCAGGGGTTAACTCATCGCGCGACGATAAACCAGGGAGACAAAATGCAGATTTCTCTATACAGTTCAACGTTGCATGTAAGTCTGTAAACAAACCGAATGTTCGGTAAACTGTTCGTGAACTATCCGGCGGGAAGTTCGTTTATATAATAAACGAACGAACACGAACAAAAAATTTGTGTACATTTAATTAAACGAATGAACATTAACACATGTTTCTTTCGTTCATTTATGTTCATGAGGGTTCGTTTATGCTCGTTTATTTATGTTTGTCATGTTTGCTTATTTATGTTCGTTTATGTATTAATAGAATATAATTAATTATTATCTGGTTGAGTCATCTAATTAAATGTTTTATATTTTTTTTAATTTGTGTCCAGTTAAGTGTTTTCATTTATGTTCGTTTATGTTTGTTTGTGTTCTTTTATATTTGTTCATTTATCTTTTTCAGTTATGTTTATTTAGATTATAAATAAAAGTACATAAACAAACACAAATGTTCATTCTTTTAGATAAACGAGAATGAACATAAATATTTGTTCGATTAAGTGTTCGTATTCGTTTAAAGTTAAATGAGCGAACATGAACATGCCCTTGTTTGTGTTTGTTTGATTCGTTTACATGCTTTCATTATTCACATTAATGAATACGTCGGTCTCAATCTCTAGACTATATTGATTTTATTTGTGTTCGCTTGTGTTCGTGAACCGTTCGTGAACACAATCATTTCCTTAGTGAACGAACATGAACATAAAATCTCGTTCGGTAAATGTTCGTGAACCATTCGTGAACACATTATTTACTTAAAGAATGAACATGAACAATGCCTCGTTCATGTTCGTTTGATTCGTTTATAGCCCTAATGGCATGAGTAACAAAACCAGGGGCGGAGCTACTCCTACCTGACAGGGGTCGGCGTCCCCTGTGAAAAAAATATAACTAGTGTTATTATAGTGTTAAAATCTTGATCGATCCCTGTGAAATTTTAACTCCGACTCCTGTAGAATTTTGAAATCTGATGGGTGATGAAAGAAAAATAGAAGAAAGAAGATAGTATGGCTGGAAAAAAAAAATTCCGGCTTGTGCAGCTGTGGTTTCTGGATGAAAGTGAAAGACTGCATGTTAAAGTAGGAAGATGCCCTAATCGATTTTTTATTATATGGGCTTTATTTTATTTAGGCCTATTTAATTCATTGGGTAGTTAATTCATTGGGCTTAAAAGTGTTTAATAAAGCCATGGAGGCTTTTCTTATTAAATTTTAAGATTTCAAAATCCATCTTTTGTAAAGTAAAAAAAAAAAACGAAATATCTAATTGTAGTTTATTTAGATATTATTCTACTCAATTTAGTATTAAACCATATAAATTCTCTTGACTATTGTTTATATTTTATTTAATTTTACTTATCGTTTTTTCTAATATTAGATTATATGTATTTTTTATAGCTTACTTCAATATAAAAATACCTAAAACAAATATTGATAGGTATAAATGTCTAGCCTAGAGTTATATGACCCGACTGGTATCGCTAAATCGGAACCAAAAAATATTATATACTGGTTTGACCCGACCCGAAGCGAACTGTCGAACCGAAAACGAGTTTATTTTTATATAATTGGTACCGACTAAAAAAGTTCCGACCCCTGTGAGAAGATTTTCTAGATCCGCCACTGAACAAAACAATTGATTAATTTGCAAATTATTAACATTCATCTAGTTAAAAAATATATTTACCCACAAAAAAATCAGTTAGAAAATATGACAAGTTGTAGCAAATGCTGCTTACACACATTCAACTATTTTGTTCTGGCATACTCTAAACGAGCATACGTAAGTTTGCACATCCAATATAAGGTGAGTTCAAAATTATCGACAAACATGATATGAAATTTTAATTTTAAGTATGAAACCATAATCCACCATTATTAGACAGTTTAACCAATAAATTCATCAAAGAGACACCTTGTTTCAACAAAATCATTATTTTTTAATATTTCACAAAATATCAAAAATACTCATATTTCGGTTAACGTAACATCTTATTATTTACGTTAAACTAGGGAATATCTCATATAATAGTAATCAACTTTCAAAAGTGTTTCAATTAGGTCATTTTATTCATATTTTTCTTAAATTGGGTCACTGAATCTCAAATCGAGTCTCACTGATTTTTGTGTGCGTCAAGGAAGCAATGGAGGATAAGATGCGGGGGTCGGAATTTGCAATATATGTAGTTATATTTAAAAAAAATAAAAAACGTTAATTATTTTAAAATTCAAAAATAAAAAATAAAATTCACGTCGCCACTCAACGTCAACATAAAAAAAAAAGATAAAAAGATTTTCTGTGTGAAAAAAAAAGAAAAGGGCTAAAAATATGTTAAAACCTTTAATTTAATAAAATATGAAAATTAAGTGACTTAATTAAAAACACTTTTTAAAGTTAAATGACCTAATTAGAACACATTTGAAACTTGATTAATATTATATGAAGTTACCCTAAATATGTTAAATACAACTTTAAGTCTGGTTATTGGTTAAATCTACTAAGCGTACCGCTGTCTTTTTTGAAGCCAGTGCTCAATCGTAATATAACGTCTAATATAGATTAAAACTGGGCCGGTTCATTTTTGGGCTGCCCACACCTAAAATATAGTAAATTGTTCTAAAAGGCTGGCCTGCCCAAATTATTTTTAACATTGCTGAGGTAGATTCGTTAGCCGGCTTAATATAAACGGAAATTATACATTCAACATGTCAAGTTATTCTACAAGGAAAACAAAATTAAGAAAAATGAGAAGAATTTCTAGTCATACAAAAAAAAAAAAAAGAGCCATTAACAAAAATTAAAAATAAATACATCATAACTCAAAATATAATATATACAACGAAAAAAGTAAACACACAAAAATGTTTTCAACGTCTTTCTCGTTCTCATAAAAAAAACACAATGTTAAGTGAA
Organism: Bidens hawaiensis; assembly: GCF_021521415.1. NCBI lineage: Eukaryota > Viridiplantae > Streptophyta > Magnoliopsida > Asterales > Asteraceae > Bidens > Bidens hawaiensis. The sequence continues at coordinate 170,712 of NW_027493574.1, read as the reverse complement.
AAAGGTCGTGTCTTTTTGTTTATCATTGTGTTTTGTGCTTATTTTCGTCATTAATTGTGTCTTTTTTCCTTGACATTGTCTTTTTTTCTTTATATTGTGTTATATTACTCAACGTTGTGTTATATTTTGCGATCTATTATGACTTTTTTTTAGTTATAATAGTGTCTTTGTTCATTATTGTCGTTGTGTCTTTGATCACACAATTGTGTCTTTTCGTCATTTTTTTGTATTTTTCTTTATTTTTTAAAACGGGATGATGGCAGAAACATTTTAGCTTTTTTATATTATTTTCGTTTTTTATTTATATTTTGAGTTATGATTTTTTTATTGTTATTTTTTTTGAATTTATTTTTAAGGGATTTTTTTGTATGGTCAAAAATTCTTCTCACACTTCTCATTTGTGTCTTCCTTTGTATTTTAACTTACCCTCAACATGTCTAATAAAAGAAAAGAACTAGAGGCACATGTCACTAAAAGATTCATTCCTAACATACAATTCTCGCTCAAACTATTATATTTTTTTAATAAAAACATATTTATGTCAGCGTAATCAAAACATATTAATCTATTCTATAATCAAATAACTAATTACCTAAATTATATGGATTAAAAATATGCATGTATTTATGTCAATATAATCAAATGTTTTTTTTATTAAATCAATTTATATACACTTTTGAGTGTAAAAGATGGATGCGTGAAATTTACCTTGAAACAGTTTAAACCGGACATCAGCTTGGTTTCACGGCTGGGTTTTTTACTTTCAGTCGGTTTTTTTACTTACTTTATCCTTTCATGTATCGTATGTTAACTTAGTTGGAATTGATGATATAGCTAAATTAATAATCATTTTGAACAAATTTTTATTATCAAAACTTAAAGTGTGAAACCAAACCAGAACCAGACCGTTAACGGTGTGGTTTCAATTTTCAATGGTTTAGTTTTGGTTTTGGACGACAAAAGATGGGTACTAACGGTTGGAGTCACAAGCTTAACTTAAAAACAGTCAAAACTGGCAGTAAACACCTGTACATAACATATTAATTTTTTTAATTGAAAATTTTTATAACAATATTATACTCAAATTAAAGAGAATAAAATACTCGTTTTTATGATGCGTATTTTTATAAAAATATTAACGTATGTAAAAATTATTTCCGTCTAAAAATTGTGGGTGGGAAGTTACTTTAACATTTAAAACTAAAAACATAATATGATTAAAGATGATGGACAAATTTGTAAGTTGAATGAATTGTGTTTAAAAGACAACTTTATCCCTAGTTACACATGTCATTTATGCATTAACATTTGTAAAACTTTTAAAATCAAGTGTCTTAATTTGTCCTTGTTTGATGTATTATATATAGTAAAGATAAAGATATATGTGAAAAAAGTGTGTTTCTTTTCAAGTGGTTGCATTCGAACGGTAATGATATACATTAACTATTACAAAAAAAATAAGAAGCATTTGAAAATTTTTAGCATCCCGTTCTAATATATTCGTAGTTATAATATTTAAAACGAAAAAGCTAAAAAAAAGTACAATTGTTTGGAATTAAATTATAACAATGACACCTCCATCTTTCTTTTTCTGATAATAGGCTTTCGAAAGGAAATGTGGCTTAAAAGTCTTGAGATAGATGCCTAGTTAACTATAACACATTAAGAGCATTCCTAACCTATCTTCCATAATTATGTGAAGAGAATTGGTAAATTATACTGTGAAATTTTAAATGGTTGTGAGTGTAAATTATAGGGTGAAGAGAGAAATATAGTGATTTTTTGTAAATTTTGGGAAACAAAATTTGTCCATATTTATTTTTTAATATTTGTTAAATTGGTTATGAGTAGAGGAGAGAAAAAACTGTAATGATAAAAGTATAAAAAATATTATTTAATTAAACAGGAAAAAGAAATATAGTGTTTTGTAGTATAATTATAGGTATAAGATTGAAGGATGGGATGTGAATGCTCTAACACCTGATGCCTAGAGCTCCAAAATCTCCGGTAATTGTAATGTTATAAATACCAATTTCACTTTTGAACTTGTTAAACCAATCAATGTTAGCTTTTGACTTTGTTAAATCAAGTTTTCCACCACCAGTTTGCAACTAAACTGTGCATTTACGGTTCTTTCACTACATATTGATTATTTCTCATTTGACCCCTTATTTTTTTTACGTTTGGACTTCTGATTATAAAAATATAAATATCATAAGTAACTATTTATTTTGTCATAACGAAGTTTTATATAATTTACTATAAAACGATTACAATAAAGTGGCAGGCAAACGGGCAACAAGCTGCGCCGTAACCCCCTTTTGAATAGCAAAGTCAATCCTGCTAAAAACGAAGCTTTGGGACCTAGAAGCTGAAGAGGTTCCGTGTACGACGCGTTGAACCCTACTCAAAAATTTCACAGCCTCTGGAGCCAGAAAACCAAATGTATCAAAGGCAAATGGTAGAAAGACATGTTGATTATCTAAACAAGCTTTCTCGTGTTTAACAACTTTGACCGATTCAGCCTTCAACGCAGCCTGACCCACAACAAACCCACGGTCCCTGAGCCCAACAAGAGGAGACACTCCTGTAAGATCCACACAGGCGTGTTTCCCCCCTGCCCACCCGAACACAAGAATATCAGCTGGTCGTATAGTAGACCTCCCTTCAAGAGGATCCGTGAGAAAGTTAACAGGGGCCTCCTTTTTAGCAGAAATCCCTGCCCGTTCAAGTAACATCACACAGAACATCCCTAACCAGATCATGTATGTATTTAAAGCCAGTCAATTCTTTGAAATGCACCGCATGGTCACCAAAAGAATCCAAACAGACCTTGCGACAAATTGGGCAAGGTTCATCCGTCGGGAACATAGGGATCATTAACCGGTACTTAAGGATAGCCCGATACTCCAAACCCGACATACGTTGGCCTAATCCTTCAATGGGGATGGACATTAGAAAATCCTGAGACCGAGGAGCCCGAAGGCATTCAAACACCGCCTTTTGGCGAGGGGATAGATCAAACTTCACTTCTAAACTCTTGACGATTCCACTAAATAAGGCACTCGCCACAACATATTGGGCTTTAGGGGGGGCGGTGTCCTTATTAGAGAACCCGCTAAGATCAAAATCTGGAAGTGAAGTACGTAAACGATCCATCGCACACCTATAATCAGAGTCCAACCCATAAATATCACAACCCCGAAGAATATGGTCTTGCAAACACCACGACTGTGCTCTCGAAGCCACAAAAGCATATGTAGATACATCCTCGGCCGAACAGAGACCCAACCCCCCATAACGGATCGGAAGTGATGCCAACCTCCATTGGAGATCCCCAAAGAACGGACCTCCACAAACCACGATGTCCTCAATCGCCCTTCGAAGACCATTGTCAAATATAGAAACAGCTTCCCCCATATACATAGGTTGGCATGTTCTCAAACCGAACAAAAGCTTGGCGACTCCCATACATGAGCGAAGCAAAAGAAGCTCACATTGAGGATCCTGAAGTCTTGGGAGACAGCTCATCAGTTCCATAGCGCTAGATGCCCTTTTCATAGCCAAACTGCTGATAAACCCCGCATCCTGGCTTACAGCACCACCAAGGAGTTTCACGCCAAGCACCGGCCTTCCAATCCCGCAAGGGAACAACCCCTCCTGTGCCTTCACCCCATTGCATGTTGGCCAAAATAACTCTGTTTTCTTAACGTTTAATTCAAGACCCAAACGAGGCCCCTCAAACCTGATAATATCTAATGTTTTGGCTACCTCTCTAGTATCCCCGATAATCGTGCCATCATCCAAGTACCAAGCATGAAAGAGAAGCTTGCACCGATCTCTGATTTGGTGAACAAGTGGGTGCAAAGCTAAGGCAAAAAGGAGAGGCCCAAGAGGGTCCCCCTGTTGAACCCCAATGGTGGATTTAATGAAAGTATCACCCACATATAACCTAGCCGACTGCCCATATAAAAAATCCACCCAAAGAGAAATGGAAGGACATCGACACCGAACCTCATGTAGAAGGGTCGTCCTATCTACTAAGTTGAAGGCATTGGAGAAATCAACAGTAAGCATAGCCAATGACCCATCCGAATGAAACTGATTTAGAAACCTGTTCGCGCTATGAAGCACGGCCTCTGCCCCACTGGGGACTCCCACCCCAAATTGAAAGTCACCGAGGTATTTAGCCATCTCCTTCCCGACACCCCTCATAGCCACCTTAGAGACCAACCGCCTCCAAATGGCCCCAACGGCAATAGGTCTAACCCCATTGTCCGGTTTAAGCAACGGCGTAAGTGGGACAGACGCAACAAACTTTGCCAACACCCTAGGACACCTTCCCCCCAAAAATAAATTAACCACCGCAGAGATAGCCTTGAGCAAACCATCCGCAATCGGAGACCCCTCTCCGCACAACGCATCTAAAATGTGTTGGGCTTGCAAACCGTCCCGCCCATACGAAGTCCCTTTAGGGAAAGACTTAATGCACCCAAGCACACTATCAATGTCCACGACAAGGGGAGACTCAGAAAGCAAGGAAGCAGGCATAATCGGAGGTGCCATGATGGGATGCTTAGACAACAAAGCGTTCAAAGTATCCTTACCGAAAGGTGCAACCCCTGAAGAGCATAATACCTTGACCGCAGCAGTGAAATGCCCGTCCGCAACTTTTCGCAAACATTGTTTAACATTGGCGCCCAACCCGGCGTTGTCAGACTCGGGTACAAACGCATCACCACCCGAGGCATCTCCTAGGGGTTGGTTAAAAAGCGATATAAGGAGCTCAAAGAAACCGTCACGGTCACCCCAAGCGGATAGCGACCGTTGAATAATTCGGCATTGCTCAGACTTTCTATTGCCAGACCTGCGTTGCTGACGATTAGAAGGTCTGAAAACTCGTAAGGTGCAACGTGGTAATAACAACAGTTTCACCCACACCTCAACAGACTCTGGCATAGCCGTCACCTTACCCAGAGCACCCACTAAGGCTTGGGAAAAAGCCATACGACAACTATGAGGAATGTTTTTAACAGTCGTAATAGGAAGAGTGAAGACACGCTCAAGGAGAGCTACATCCACCTCCACCCTTCCCACCGCGACAACTTCCCTCATAACATGTGGCTTCGCAATCCCCACTATATATTCCTCCACATCTCCCGTGACACACTTGTACCAGACCGACCCGTCATCATGATGGCACCCCCGACGGAGAGCATGTGACTCCATACACGCTCCACACATCCACCTACGCGAGACCTTTAAAGCCTCACCAACTGAAATAAACAAATCCAAATTTGTCGAGATCGCCTCCCGTAAGGTCTCTTTCTTGTCATCCGATGACAAATGAAGCCGCTTAATATGTGCGGCCAATCGAACCCCCTTGGACCCCGGTAATCCATCCGGGCAACAGTGGAAGCCTCTAAAAGGACACGGCCAAACAACCTCCTCAATAGCCCCGGTCATACCACCCCCGACCCACAAAACACCCCGGTAGCCACGTACCACACCAAGAAAAATAATAATAAAACAAAACTCGAGTTGAGTTTGAGGAATGAACACCCGAACCAAAGAGGAAGGAGGAGAGCAACCACCCGTTGCCCTCCCCTCCTCAAAACACCAAAAACAAAGATTATTTCATTGAGGCGTTTTGTCGAACACCTGGCGGGCAAACTATTTTCTTCAAAATTTTAGTTGATGATGATTCCTTTTTGAATGTACAAAGTGAAAATGGGATTTGGGTTATTTTAGTTGAATAAACTCTTCATGTTAAAGATTTAACAGTCAATAGCTCAAAAGACTTTGAGAAAGAGAAAGAGGCGTGAGAAGAGTGACGAGAGAGAATTCAAAAAGAAATCAACTATTTATGTTTAGCATTTATGTCACGTACTTAAAGCATTTTCAATGAGTTTTTTATCTCCATCTTTAAATTTAACTAAATAACATAATTTCCTTAATTTATACATTATTTTCTAATAACCTCACTCAACTCATTCTCCATTATCATCTCTATATTCTTTTTTTCTCTTTTTTCATTCATAATCTTAACTCTAAACTATTTTGTCTATTATCATTTTCAATATAAATTAATTCCTAATATATATTTATAGAAGGGTAGATGAAAATGGAGTATTGTGGCAACACTTTAAATTTGAAGGCTTCCTATATCATTTCACTAAAATTTAAAAATAGAGATTGGACTTTGGAGATAGGGAATGGGTTGAAGTGATTATTTTAGAAATGAAGATGAGTATAGAGAACCAATTGGGAATGCTCTTACATTCTATATTTTTTTTAAATAAGAGTATTTCACAATATATATATTCCCGGCCAATCTCCAATCCATATCTCTATAATTACAATAAAATACATCACGTTTCCCTCTCATGTTCAATTAAACATTATTTTTTTAATACTTTCGCTCTCCACTCTATAATTTACACTCACAACCATTCACTACCCAACCCAACCCAACCCAACCCAACCCAACCCTATAATTTGCAAATTCTCATCACATAATTTTAGGAGATGAGTTGAGAATTCTCTTATATATATATATATATATATATATATATATATATATATATATATATATATATATATATGATTAATTTCTTTTAAGAACCGCTTTGAGTTTTAAGAACTCGAAAGAACTCAACGTAACAACTTTTTTTTTTGAATTTTTTTACACATGTGTAATACGTAAGTTTAAGTAATGTACAATAAATTACCGTAATTTTTTACACACCGAATTGACTTTTTACACATGTGTAACTAAAGTTTAAACTTGTGTAATTAACAAAAACCTTTATTCTCTCTCCTGATTCATTTTTTAATCAAATTTAATCTCAGCCACATATTCTAACTCATTTAATTAAATGTGTAGTCCAAAATTGAGTTCTTAAAGTTCTTACAACTCATCAAGTTCTCAAAATATTCCTCCCATATATATATATATATATATATATATATATATATATATAGGGAGATTTCAAATAAGAACCCCTTTGAGTTTTAAGAACTCGAAAGAACTCAGTGTAACGATTTTTTTTTCGAAATTTTTTTTACACATGCGTAATATTTGTAAATTACATACACGTAAAAAAATTACAGAATTTTTTACGCACCGAGTCGACTTTTTACACATGTGTAACGGACGTAAAAGTTAGTGTAACAACTTACATATTTATTCTCTCTCCTACTTTGACTTTTTTGCCAGATTAAATCTCAACCACATATTACAATCCATTTAATTAAATGTGTGGTTCAAAATTGAGTTCTTAAAGTTCTTAAAACTCACCATGGTTCTCAAAAAATAACCCTGCCCTATACATGTGTGGTCCAAAATTGAGTTCTTAAAACTCACCATGGTTCTCAAAAAATAACCCTGCCTTATATATATATATATATATATATCACCATGGTTCTCAAAAAATAACCCTGCCCTATCTATATATATATATATATATATATATATATATATATATATATATATAGGGCAGGGTTATTTTTTGAGAACCATGGTGAGTTTTAAGAACTTTAAGAACTCAATTTTGGACCACACATTTAATTAAATGGATTGGAATATGTAGTTGAGATTAAATATGGCAAAAAAGTCAAAGTAGGAGAGAGAATAAATATGTAAGTGGTTACACTAACTTTTACGTCCGTTACACATGTGTAAAAAGTCGACTCGGTGTGTAAAAAATTCTGTAATTTTTTTACGTGTATGTAACTTACAAATATAACGCATGTGTAAAAGAAATTTTGAAAAAAAATCGTTACACTGAGTTCTTTCGAGTTCTTAAAACTCAAAGTGGTTCTCAAAAGAAATCAATCCTATATATATATATATTCATCATTAGCGCCCCCAAATTCATCATCTTTGGTGAGGTATGCCCAACACCACAAGGGTTGTTAAGATAGACATTTTATGCAAACCTCTAATCTTTGATAGGGATGGTAAAAACAAGATCGATAAGTTAATTGGGGGGTTGGGGGATTGTAACAACTTACCCATATCGGTCATAGACATAAGAGATTCTTGGTTCATAATGACCGTCTCGTCTCAAACATCACCAACTCGTTTTGACCTTAAATAATCGTAGTACAAAAGTGGAAAATTTCTCAACCAAGCATGCTCGGGTAAGAGTAGTGCATTCACATGTGAAATTTTGAAAAGTCTCTATTGGGCAACTCGAAAAAAAATTCATGAGCTCTTTGTGTGACAAGTGGGCAAGATTAGTGGTACGAGTGCGACACAGAGCACGTCTTGGGAGGTGTCGTATTGCACGCCGATGGCTTCCTTTTAGTGGCTTCATTTTATGGTTTAATTTCACTTGTGAAACCTTCATTTTATAACTATACATCTTTTTAGATAAAACTCAACAACAATATTGCGGATAAGTTTTGTTCAAGTATCAGGCCGTTGGGCATGGGTTATCTTTATTTAGTTTTGTAACTAACAAACTTGTATTATCAAACATTAATTAGACTAGCTATATAGAAATAATGACCTTAACTTTTGTACAAACATATAGAAAGTTTTGTGTCATCTTAAACTATAAATTTACAAACATGTTATTTAAATGTATGAAAGTTGGGATCAAAATTTATGCAATTAAGGATTATGATTAACATAAATTATATAATAAAATCAACGTGTTACATTAGCGATACAATTCTCTCCATCATTATAGGACACACATGTAACCATGTAAGATTGATATCATACAGGGCCGTCTCGAGGGTAAACTAAATGAGGCAATGACTTTAGGCCTTCAGATTTATTGGGCCTCCATCTTAAATAAGATTTATGTATTATGAGATTTTGGAAGTAGAGTTCTTTTAGAATTTGTAACTTAATGATGAGCCACAAGCTAATGATGATTGCTTTATATTAATTATCACGACATATCATCCATATTCTATAATTCTTGTATACTCTCAAGCGCTATACGCATAAAGAAAAGAAAATAAAAAGGCCTCAATATTTTAGTTCGTTTTAGGCCTCCGAGGACATTGAGCCGGCTCTGATATCATATTATTATTAATATATTTAAAGTGCTCTTAAAATTATTTATCTAGTTCATTAAATAGATCATTGATTTAAATCCGATAGACATGATAATTATTTGATGGATATAATACCCTTACATTACCTAACTAGGTTTTCCGTTGGGTGTATATAAACAGAAAGCTTATTAGAGAGAACGGGTTAATCACAATAACATAATTTTGTTCCTCTCTTCCTCTCCCAAACCTGCCATGGGTTATGTACGCCCAAAGGGGAACCGATCAAAGATTTAAATATTGTCTTTTATAAGTCCGTTTACCGGATCACAGATACACGATCTATATACTTATTGTTATTTAAAGAACTAATCAACAACGCTAAGGATAAGCAAATTCGGTATTGGTATCAAGTTTTGAGTTTTTGGTACCTGTACAATTCCGGTATTTCCCGAATTTTGCATGAAATACCAGTAACGAACTAAAAATTTCGATACCAGTACAAAAAAAGTTGCGCTTTTCGATACCAGTATTTTTGGTATAAGTACAATAGGATCCATCCCTAAACAACGTACACAACATACCAATATGTGTGTTTGAAAGATATCACAATAACTTTTAGGTTTTCAAGAGATTTGTCTTTAAGTGATGGTTAGAATCATGGCACTAAAACTTTTCTAAGAGTAAACACACATCATTTGGTCAGTCCATTTATTATGTAGGTAAATCATGCGTGCTCCTTTTAAAGCGACTTTTTCTCACAAATATTTCGCTATTTTGTTAAAGCCCTATGTTGGAGAAATTAAAAAAAAAGGTGGAAAATCTAAGAGTTGTGAATATGTAATTTCAGATCAAAACTATTTATGATTCCTAAATGCTTTGATCGGATAATACTTGAATTTAATGAGCAAGAAATGAATATAAATTTTGAGAGAGTTTTTGGTTTTTTATTGAACCAAAGAGTATCAATGTATGATCAAACGATAGTGATTAGGGTTAAGGTCAATGATGATGACTTTGCAGCTATCATGTTTTGAATTATACAAAAGATACTCCTATTTAGACATCAAAATTACTTACAAAGTTTAATAAAATTAAATTTCTAATGCATTTTCTGTAATGTAATATATGTTAAGGGATCGACCAGACTGTCACTTGGACCCGAGTCATCGGTTGCCGCCCTTTGAACCCCACAGCTAGAGGAGCTCTCCCCGGTCCTCGGAACCCCATCGCCCCTTTGGACCCCATTACTTAAGGGTTTCACCCAAATCAAATAAGTCTGTACTCCCACACCTAACTTATTTAAATTTCATACTACAATTAGATTGATCAACATATTAATCCACAATTACACTAAGATAACTAACCTATTTTGTTAGCAAAAATCCTATTTATATTTATATCTTTTATAAAGCCTTGTAACACTATAACAAAAGATTTAGGAGAGAATGATATTGATTACCCATCTTGAAGAGTGCCTTGGCTAATATTGAATGGCTGTTATACATGATATGCCATGAAAGATTTCTTGAATCATTCCAAGATATACTTTGCAATTTGCTAAAATAAGCAAAATAACTTTCCATGATTGGTTAGACATTCCTAAACATTATTTATAGTGAAAATTCTTTTGAGAGGTAAAGTTTGAATTATTTCATAAATGTTGGATTTACGCTATATATAGTATTAGTATACATGTTTAGTCTATAGTAAAATAAGGATTGTATGATATTTATATACAAATTTTTTTTGCAACGTACAAGCCAAAATACCCAAAATAATATAATGTGTTTAGAGGTCGTAACTTACTAATCAATAAAAATAATATAATATTCTACGTAAATAGTTAGAGATTCAAGTAATAAAAATGAAATGCGTTTTCAAATACTCGATCTTTCTTTTAAAGTTTCTCTATTAACACTAATAAAGAAAGTACATATCCATCATTTTCTTTTACACACACAACATTGTCAATGCCAACAAAAACAAAAACCAAACTCCAAATGAGAAAGAGATGATCAAATTAAGCTAGTTTGGTTCAATGAATTTGCAAAGGATAACATACTGACAAGAACTATCACTAATTATCTAGAGACCTCTTGAGCCTGGAATGTCGACCCACGATAGTTTAACCTCAATCTCTCCACACTCAACATGTTGCAACCTAAGAACCATGTCCTGTACAACTTTTCCATCCGACCATGTTATGTGGCTTTCTTCGGCTAAACAGTTGGTCCTCGTTGGTTTCACGGTTGTTATGATCGTGTCATTTGGTAGATTACCTAAACGCATCTTAACAGCTTCCAGGAATGGTTGGATCTCAAACACAGCATCCCCCCTCTTGTCATCCAGGCTAAATGTATCTCTGTCATAAACTTCCTGTATGGATTTGCAATTGCTCAAACCATAAGGGCCAATTTTGAAATTTTTAATAAAAGCAAAATAGAATTACAAAAGGGAATATAATCCAAGAACAAGTCACATGTGTGTAACATATTAATAAACTCATGTCTCATGGTATGTTTTTAAAGTGACAAAAACATACATATCACGTCATTGCTTGATAATGATTTCAGTTAATTATTATTAGAATTCCTTTCAACTTTTTCAAAAATATACTTTTCCAAGTTAGAAGAGGTTATTATGTCATATATTTTTAAGAATTAAGCAACTTTGTAATATTTGTCAACACAATTTTCTAATTGTAATTTTTACCACCGTAAATTTCTAATTCTTACGTTTGTCCCCAAAGTTTCATTTATATAAAAAAACCAACTTGAGCCGTCGTAATCAAGTTTGAGCCATTGCAACGAGCAACATATCTAACATGATGGTATGAATTGCAATATTAATAAAATATGGCACCACATCGGTCTACCTAGCGAACCAAATAGCTGCTTGGCCCGTGTTTTCAATTTTTATATTTTAATTTTTTTTTCTTCTTAAAAAATATTATTTTACCATCTTATTTACAACTTAAAATTTATTCAAAAGTTAATATACTATAAATTCGCATTAACATATTTTGTCTTAAACTAGTTATTATATTTTAATTAATTTAATTATTTATTACTGTATGATATTCTATTTTTAAAACCGGTTCGACCAGTAAACTTATCTTTCTGGTAATGAATACAATATAATCTTTTATTTTCTAACAGCTAAGTATGACAAAGACATTCAAAGAGCAGTATGTACAGCTGATCATAATTAAAGACATAAAGAGCACAAGTTGTAGTGGAACAGAAGAATTAAACTTACAAGTTTGACGGGTAGAGGCTCTGCAATGGAAAGAGTCAAATCTTCATCCCACACCGGATTAATATTCTTCTTCACCACTCGAGTTTTCAATTTCTTCAATCATAAATAAATTTACAAATATCAACCCCTTAATTAATTGCAAATAAAAACCAAAAAAAAACAAGACATATTCTAGAGAGAGAAAAATATACAGTAATAATATTATTTTTAGTCAAACTTTGTTGCTAATATTAAACACTTTATAATTATATGAATACTGACGCCGTGAAAGACGGACCAGTGATCACGATTCACGATCAAGTTGGATCATCTCAACTAGTTGATATACGGCTTTTGTTACAAGCAGATCAAGTAAAACGTATAAATAATGAAGCTACAAATATTATAATAATAAATAATAATCACCTGTTTACCTGAAGAGGTAGGTTCCAGCAGAGCCCAGTTAGACCTGCAGGACTCACCTTAAAGAAAGACGTCTGCGCAGAAACCAACTGGATCCGCAGGACCCACCATGCTCAGAGACGTGACGTCCTTACGCGCAGTACGCAAGCTGTTCCCGCAGGAAATGCCTCCCAATGGTGAAGTACTCCGCCTGTTCCCGCAGCTGCGGATACAAGCCATCAGGGAAGGCCACCCGCGCAGCAAGGCTACACGCACAAGGCACTTAGCTCTCAATAATTCAGTAGTCACCTGAAGGAATGAGCAAAGCCGGGAACAATCCCGCACAAAGGCGGGAGGGGGAATACTCCCGCCCAAATAAGCCAGTCCGTACGATACTGGAGGATCTTTTGTACTGTACCTGACTAGGTATGGGCAAAAGATCTGACCAGAGATACGACAGCTCATTGACAACAGTATGGCGAGCAGCATGCTCTTGTACTGTATGTCACTATTAGCCGCTGCCTACTCACCAACTCCTGTCATACCACGTGCATAGCCGGCAGTTGGTGGAAAAGTAATAGTACACAGCAGGCCTGGTCACTGTCAGCCGCTGCCTACCCACCAACTACCAGCATGGCACGTGCGTAGGCCACAGTTGGTAGAACATGAATACTATTCAGCCGGCTATACCTTCTTGGAAACCTACCTTCGGCTATAAATACCCCAAATGGTATGATCATCTAATCTCATCTTGTATCTTACATCTTATACCTGATATCTGCTCTAGCAATCTCTTAATATATACTTATATTCAAGAGCAATCTAGCCTGATTCTCACGCCGGAGGGTGGTCACAAGGAGGAACCCCCCCTTCTCAGTGACGAGCTCACGGTGTCTGTTTTGCAGGTTATCAGAAGAACCATCTTTGCCGGATCTAACCCCTCGTGGGAAACATCTATCTAACCCCCAGATTATCCGTAATCTGCTCGGGGGCGATTAGTGTTTCTTCATTGGCGCCATCCGTGCATAAAAGCTAGAACTTCATTTCTTTTCAGTTTTTTCAAACTTCTGGAAAGATGGTTAAAGAAACTCCGGTAACCACAACCCCAGCTACTGGGGGAATACCGGCGACTACACAGTTTTTACGAACACTACCCCGGTTACCCAAGCCGGGAAGTGCAGTAAATTTTACGAACACTACCCCAGTTACCCAAGCTGGGGCAAGTGCAGTAAATAATCGCTCACTGGGATTCACCGATACCCAGTCAGGGAGACAAAGAACGAGGCTCCCCCGCCAAACACTCGATGAAGTCAAAGCGTGGGCGGAAGCACGTCAAAAAGAATTCCAAGCTGAGTTGGATGAACGCTTACGTTCACTCCAACAGCCTGAGGAATTCGAAGAATACTTGGACGATGATTCGGAGGAATCCGATAGTGACGCAAACCCTCGTCATAGGGCGAAAGGGAAGCGTAAGGAAACGGACTCCGAACCGAGAAGGCGTTTTGAGGAAACCTTCAAACCAAAAAACGCAGGTGGAAATCCACGTGACTTCTCGAAAACATTTACACCAACTGCTGCAAAGGCGGGAAAGTCCAAATTTGCAAGGGACATTGCGGAAGCAATCGTCCCGAAAAGTGCCAAACATATGTCCAACATCGGCACTTACGATGGTATATCTGATCCAGACGATCATTTGAACAGGTTCATAGCGGGGGCAACCGTCAGTAGTTGGAAGGAACCTACGTGGTGTTACATGTTCCAAATGACGCTTGTTGGGCCAGCTAAAGCGTGGTTCGATCGTCTACCGGTCAACCACATCTACGACTGGGCAGACTTCCAACAGAAGTTTAGCCAACAAAGAAAGTATACCGAAGAGCAATGGACAATCCTCAAATGCATTCGAGAGGAAGATGAATACCCGCTTCAACTCAAAGAAGCTAAGTCTGGGTAATATCAGCGAAGATCTTGTTCGCGCTGCCTTCATCAGGGCGCGAACGACCCAGAGCTCATCCGCACCTTAACGGGTAAAGATGGCATGCCATCCACATGGGATGCCATCATGACAGCAGCAAAACGCTTTGCGGAAACGGAGAAGCAACTGGGTAGAGATCTCCCCCAGAGCACAAACCTCTACACCCAGAAAACAAGAGAAAACAACGTCCTTACCGCCCGACTAAACAAAAAGCGGAAGCTAGGCATTTGGCAGTCAATGGTAAACTTTGACACCTCATCCGGCTTGCAACATCGATTAGGCGGAAGGGATAACGTACAGTCAAACCAGAACTCCAGATGGACGTCACTCACCAAAAGCGTCACCGAGATATTCGCCACTGAGGAGCTCTCATGGCCAAAGGCTCCAATAATCCGACATCGTCACAATGCTGATCGGAGCAAATACTGTGACTTTCACAGGACAAAAGGCCACGACACTGAAGAATGCACAGACGTAAAGGACATGGTCGAAGCATTTGTCAGAGATGGGACGCTCGCGCACCTCGTGGCGCAATGAACGCTGAGCAGGCTGATGCGTGTAGAACCCCAGTTGGGGAAAACACGAATAAAATTGCAGCTTCAATGTTGGAGACTACATACTGCGTAAACAACGAGATCCCGAACCAGGTGCATATCGGCTCGATGGCACTCCCATCCCAACAACATGGAAGGGAGCTCAATTACACAGTTTGCATGTAGATCAATTCCAAATTTGTAAAGGCCAAGAGCCACTTCTAATGGAAATGATTCTCCTTAGAACATCGACGCTGATGATTTTACATTTATACTTATGAACTTTCCACACGGATATGCCGGTCTTCACCGCATACATAAGTGTGAAAGAAGTCGTTGCGTGGGGAAGGCGGCAAAACCCGCATAAACCCAAAAAACGGCAAACCTTCACGCAGGTCAGTTAAGGGTAAAGTTCAGTCATCCCACTAAATGAAAGTGCCGGTCTATCCGCACGAATCATGATAGAGGAAACTGAACACTAACCTATTAACAACCGCGCGTTGAACAGTTAATTTATTCAAAACTGATGCCGGTTTTAACCGCATAATTACGTGGAAAGTCGTTGCGTGGGGAAGGCGGCAAAACCCGCATAAACCTAAAAAACGGCAAACCTTAACGCAGGTCAGTTAAGGGTAAAGTTCAGTCATCCCACTAAATGAAAGTGCCGGTCTATCCGCACGAATCATGATAGAGGAAACTGAACACTAACCTATTAACAACCGCGCGTCGAACGGTTAATTTATTCAACACTGATGCCAGTTTTCACCGCATAATTACGTGGAAAGTCGTTGCGTGGGGAAGGTGGCAAAACCCGCATAAACCCAAAAAACGGCAAACCTTCACGCAGGTCAGTCATAGGTAAACTTTGGTCATCCAACTAAATGAAAGTGCCGGTCCTAACCGCACAAATCATGAGAGGAAACCGAACCTAATGACAACCGCGCGTCGAACGATTAACTTATTCAAAATACTTTAGAAAATTTCTAACAGGATGAGGAAAACCTCCACGCAGGTTAGATGTAGGTAAAGTTTAGCCATCCTACTAAGTGCAAGTGACGGTCCTACCCGCACAATCACGAAAGAGGAAGCAAAACTTCAACCTATTATCTACCACGTTCAAAGGTTAACTTATTCTAAACACTTAGAAATTTCTAAAAAGATGAGGAAAACCTCCACGCAGGTCAGATATAGGTAAAAGTTTAGCCATCATACTAAGTGCAAGTGACGGTCCTACCCGCACAATCACGAAAGAGGAAGCAAAACTTCAATCTATTATCTACCACGTTCAAAGGTTAACTTATTCTAAACACTTGGAAAATTGCTAATTTAAACTAAAGTATGCATGAGCAAGTCATATAACGTTTATAAAGCAAGTAATCCAGTGAAAGTAGCGGTCTTACCCGCACAAAGATTTATATTTCATAATATTCATTACAAGGGCCGGGTAACTACCCGCCTACAAGAATATAAATCTATACAAGCTAAACCTATCCTAACAGTGGGAAGGGATCTTCAGGATCAAGCTTCAGGACCACTTCCACTTGGACCAGCACCATCAGTAGAGCGTGGCGGTTCAAGGAAAGCTTTAAGGATAGCTAGCCCATCATCAGCAGCAGCAACTTCGTTCACCTTCTCCACCACCGGATGCGGGAAGGCGGCATACTGGTTCACTGCTTGGTCATAAACAGCTTCAGTATCCACATCATACAAAGGGAAGTTGGAAGGCGGGATACCTTTCTCAACGAACCCTAGACCAAGCAGGAAGCCGGCCTTTTCCCCATCCTCATGAGAAGCGTTGAGGGCTGCGCTCATGGCATCGTCGTATGATGTGTCCGTGAAGACTCGATGCACAACCTACAAAGAAAAAATACAAGTATCAAAACCTTTTCTATTTACAAAGAAAAGCGTGAAGACATTATGAAGCTAAGCTTACCTGAGACAACGCTTCTCGAAGAAGCCATTCCTTGGTAACCAGAGCTTCCTGGAGGGCAGCTTGAGCTTAATTACGGGCGCGTTCGGCTTCACTTTTGTTAAGGTTGGCAAGCAACACTTCTTTAGCCGCAGCCTCTTCAACGCCCTTTAGCTTCCGCTCAGTATGGTCAAGCACCCCCCTCTGGTCCAAGATCTCTTGGAGCTTCTTGGCGTCTTCCATCGCCAAGGCATCATGAGCCTGTTGGAGCGCCTCTAGTTTGGCTTTAAGTTCCTCATTCTCGAGGCGTAGAGGCTCATCAACAGCTTCAGCCTTGGTGGCCCTCTCAGTTGCGTTCCTTGCAGTTTCCTTAGCCAGCCGAAGCTGTTCGTTAACAGCTTGGGCAGACTTGGAACGGGCCTCGAGACGGGCCTGAACTTCAACTTCAAGGGCCTTGAACGCCTTCTCCTTCTCCGCAGCAGCGGCGGAGAGCCACCTATTCTCCTCCCGGACAGCCCGCGCCTGAGCTACTTCCTGGATACGAGCTGCTTTTAACTTGTCGTTTTCACGACAAAGCAGCTCGACGCGCGGCTGTATCCGGGCCAGGAGAACCCGAAGCTCATTGGTTAGCCTACCCTCCTGGTAGCTAGCCATGGCTTCCCCCAACGCACCACTGGGAGCTGCGTGACGAGCCCACTCCACGCACTCCACAGGTGTGCGAAGGGTTGTTCCTCGGCGGATGTTCCATCGTGGAACATACACTTCATTGGAATCCGACACTGCAAAAAACAAAAAGCAGTTAGGAAAAGATGATATATAAAAAATAAAAAAAGAAAAGGCCAAAAGAACCCTACGCACCTGTAGGGTCGACAACAGGCCGATAGCCGCCAAACCCATCACCTGAACCCAAGGGAAATCCGTCCAGGAGGTCAGGCAAATGGGAATGAGGCAGAGGTTGGCGAGAAGCCCCAAGCATACCTGAAGGATCAGTCGTCGTTGCCGATGACGGAGGAGGCATGAAGGCCGCCGCGGTAGTAGAAACCAGCGGAGGTGAACTCACCGTAGGTGAACTCACAACCGTGGTCGCCGCTGCGGAGGAGTCCGCAGAAAAAGTCACCGCCGGCTCAGTGAAAGATTCAGTAAATATGGCACTGACAGCCGGCGGTGATGTCATCACAGTTGGAACCGTTGGCTCAACGGGGTGAGCAACTGAACCAACGGAAGCAGGCGCAGCCGCCTGGGTCGTCGCCTCAGGTAGGCTGACCAAGCCTACCGTCATGGGTCCGGAGGTACTCCTCCCCGCTCCACCCTGGAATGCGGTAGCATCCACGCCTGCACAAAGAAGATAAGTATTAATGATGGAAAGCTATGAAGTTAAAAATAAAGGAAGTTTGTACTTACGGGTTTTCTTGAGCCTAAAGGTGCGGAGAGGCGGGGACGAACCCGATGGAGCCGGCCTCTTTACGCCGCTCACCGTCGTCATCCTGGGCTCTCCGGAGGTGACAGTCGTCGCAGCCTCCGGAGCAGTGGTCTTATCACCACCAGGGTTCCCCGCCACCTCCTCGCTCTCGGCCTCTGAATCAGACCGAGGCACCGGATCGGCAGTGGAGGCCACCTTCTCCTTCCCCTTCCCGCCGGCAGCCTTCTTCTTCCGCACCAACGGAGGACCATCTGCGGATTCCTCATCAGAACACAAGATTGGAGCCAGCAGAGGTTTCAGCATTGAGGGGTCGAGGGTTGAATAACGCCTTACCTGGCCGCCTGGCGCTCAGGATCTCGTGGCCTGGCGGGTAGACCTCCACAAACCGATCCGCCGTCTGTTCAAGGATGGGCAACTCGTTCTCATCTAGAGCACGAGTCCCCATCCGAGCGGGACTATCAGCCTCCTGCGGATACAGGAGCGACTGCAAGTCGTTCCCCTCTGAAATAAACAGGAAAGAAGTTAGAAGAGATTCTAAATCAACAAAAAGAAATGAAGCATAACGTAAGGGACAGAGTTCAAACCGTATTCAAGGAGGATCGGGATCTTTTGCGCCTCCGCACCCTTCCACACCCGGCTCATCCCGAGCATCACCATCCCGGACTCCGCAAAGCGGTAAACCGGAGATTGGACTCGGGAAATCTTTGAAAACCATTCCGCCTCCTGTTAGTTGGAGGCGTGAAGGCTGGGGAGTGCTTGCCCATTCTTGAACTTCATGGCAAGGGGGATGGCGCGAGCGGAGATATAGAAGAACTCCCGCTTCCATGAACGAAGACTGCGCTCGGTTGCGCAAATCTTCAAACCCTTGATCCGGGTTATCAGAGTATACCACCCCTGGATGCACCTCCAAGAGTAGAAGGTCATCAGGCGGTCGACAAAGGGCTCAACGCCCAGAATCCGGCACACCCACTCGAAGTGGCGAATCTTCGCGATCGCCATCGGGTGTACCTCGGTCAGGTGTACACCGTGCCTCTCCAGAACACGATACACAAACTTCGTCAAGGGGAACCTAAGATTCCCATAAACAAAGAATGCGGCATATACCCCGATCTTGCCTCTGGGGGCATCATACACCGTCTGATGAGGTTCAGGAAACTCAGGCTCGAGAGACTCGAGCATGAACTTCCTGACGATGTACTGATATAGATCGACAGGCAGAGCACACTGGCACTCGCCAGCAGTACTCTTGTCATCCTTGTCGGACGTGGATGACGGGTTCTCGGCGTACACCCCAGCCTCCTGGGCTGTAGCCTCAAGATCGTAAGCAAAAGACATCTTGCAGGTATGAAAAAGAGAACGATTTCAAGAGAATGCTCGACTGAAAAGGTGAGTATTCGCCGGAAATCGTTTTGAAGATGAAGAGAAAAGTGAAAGTGTGGATTACAAAGGACCCTCCCCCCCTTTATATACTAATCGCAATTAATGCGATGAATTTAATGCGGAAGAGAGAGAAATCGCAGGTGCAATGAAACTATGACACGTGGCAAAAAGCAAGCTGGCAACAGCTGTTGAAAGGACGCGTGCCATTAATTTCGCGGCCACGCGCCCGAAAAATCGCGCCCACGCGCCTGAAAAAGCGTCTGGAATGACCATGTACTGTCACGTCACCATAACTTCCTGCACGTCCTGACACAGTCAGAAGAAACCGTCGGACGACGTTTCAACAGCTTGGACTGTTCTTATCCTTTCACCAACTCTTCGAATTTCAAAATTTCAAAAAGATTCAAAAGTAAGCGGGAAAATACCCCTTACCTTAGCAACCAAGTAACTGTAAGACAGGTGCGAGTACAGTGTTAAGGCAAAACCCTTCACATACTTAGCACCTGCAGAGAATTGAAGCCAAGAATTCCTCGGCAACCAAGTAACTATAAGACGGGTGCGGGTACAGTGTTAAGGTAAAACCCTTCACATACTTAGCACCCGCAGGGAATTGACGCCAGGAATACCTTGGAAGTAAAGTAACCGTAAGACGAGTGCGGGTACAGTGTCAAGGCAAAACCCTTCACATACCTAGCGCTCCGCAGGGAATTGAAACCAAGAAGGATCTTCTGGGCAATGCTTGCGGAAACGGGAATAACATCCCCGCATAGCGGGAACGTCGAGAACTACATTGTTTGAAGCTTCAAGATGGAATTGGTGGTTTTAACATAATTGATCACTATGTTCAAAACTACCAAAACCTCATGGAGAATCCACACAAGTGGGACTCAACGCTCCTGACTTGCGAGGAGGTTACAGACCTACCCGCATCATACCCAAAGATCAAGCAGGAAAGTCGGGAATTTCTGCAAGTGACATAAGGACTTCCGCGGGAAGAATCCCCATGGAAAACCTTAAAACTAAACCCTTTTCAAAACCCTTTGCTTAAGTCCAAAAGTTCACCTCACTTTATTAAAAATTCATGAGAAGAACATTGGACTGGGGGGACTTGAAGAGGTAGGTCTCAGCAGAGCCCAGTTGGACCCGTAGGACTCACCTTGAAGAGAGACGTCTGCGCAGAAACCAACTGGATCCGCAGGACCCACCATGCTCAGAGACGTGACGTCCTTACGCGCTGTACGCAAGCTGTTCCCGCAGGAAATGCCTCCCAATGGTGAAGTACTCCGCCTGTTCCCGCAGCTGCGGATACAAGCCATCAGGGAAGGCCACCCGCGCAGCAAGGCTACACGCACAAGGCACTTAGCTCTCAATAATTCAGTAGTCACCTGAAGGAATGAGCAAAGCCGGGAACAATCCCGAAATAAGCCAGTCCGTACGATACTGGAGGATCTTTTGTACTGTACCTGACGAGGTATGGGCAAAAGATCTGACCAGAGATACGACAGCTCATTGACAACAGTATGGCGAGCAGCATGCTCTTGTACTGTATGTCACTATTAGCCGCTGCCTACTCACCAACTCCTGTCATACCACGTGCATAGCCGGCAGTTGGTGGAAAAGGAATAGTACACAGCAGGCCTGGTCACTGTCAGCCGCTGCCTACCCACCAACTACCAGCATGGCACGTGCGTAGGCCACAGTTGGTAGAACAGGAATACTATTCAGCCGGCTATACCTTCTTGGAAACCTACCTTCGGCTATAAATACCCCAAATGGTATGATCATCTAATCTCATCTTGTATCTTACATCTTATACCTGATATCTGCTCTAGCAATCTCTTAATATATACTTATATTCAAGAGCAATCTAGTCTGATTCTCACGCCGGAGGGTGGTCACAAGGAGGAACCCCCCCTTCTCAGTGACGAGCTCACGGTGTCTATTTTGCAGGTTATCAGAAGAACCATCTTTGCCGGATCTAACCCCTCGTGGGAAACATCTATCTAACCCCCAGATTATCCGTAATCTGCCCGGGGCCGATTAGTGTTTCTTCATTACCCATACGGATGATAACGTAAGGATCGCTGGTATTGACATCACGAACGGCAAGGTTAACACCTTGGTGGATATGAATCCTAAGAAGACCCAACAAGTGCTCCATGATCAAGATCTAGATTAATTAATTGACTTATATATGTACGTACTGTGCGGATTAATTAAACAGCAAAAGGAAAAATAATTAAACAGCAAAAGGAAAAAAAGAAATGAAGAAGAAATAAAGAGAGAGAGTTTGAATGGAATGAAGTGTGTTTGGTTTAGGGTTTTATTTATAGAGGAGCCAGGTGACTGGCAATGACGAGGTCTACCTAGGTGGAACATGTAAACGAAACAAAGGGTTTTGTTTTGTTTGGTTTGGTTTGGTCTGGTCCGTTTGTTCGTGTGGGCCACTTCAAACCTTCAACTTTCTTACACTATTAATTAATTAAAGAATTCATTTCAAAGGTATAAATTTGTAAAATTAGCTTTCGATTTTAGTTTTACTAAAACAGATATACGAAAATAGCTTTCAATTTTGGTTTTACTAAAATATCATACAACAATAGCGCGGTACATTCCGAAATTCCATGCGTAGAAACATGTGATTAATTATAAGCGAAAAAGTTATGCGACTAGGCATAGAATTAAATATGTTATTGCTAGAAGGTATGGGCATCCCACGAGAGATAAATATGACGGCTCGTTGGCTTATATGTAAGACGGAAAATCAAGTGATAGTTTTCAACAAAGTGAATATCGTTTTTAAAGTGACGGAGGTTATAAAATCTTAGTAATTTCTTTCGATAAAAAATAGATTTAGTCATTAATCAAATCCTTAATTATGTTGGAAATATTGTTCTAAATTTTCATTTTATATTGTTGTATTGCGTTCTCTTGTTTTAGCGTCTAGTGTCTTGCCTGCTAGTTATGGCGGTTTGATGAATATGTTGTTTGAAAAAATATAAAAAGCAAAAAGGTACGTTTAAAATATAAAAAGTTAAAAAGTATTAATAATTTATTTTTAGGTAGTAATTCAAATATCCAAAAGCCAAAAGTTTTTGAAAAGGTATGTAAATAATGATCACTAAAAGACTAGTAAAAAATTTATATATGTTAAAATTCATTTATAGAAATATAAAATGACTTTTCATAAGTATTTAAAACTTGATTAAAACTTTTCAAATCTGATTATGTTAGAAGTGCGTACTTTATTGAAAGTTAGTTTTTTAGAAATATTAATTAAATTTATTAACACCTAATTTTTTAAATACTATTTAAAGTTTAGATACTTTGATGATTAGAATAGGGGCAATAAGACTGTACATTATTAAAGATTTATTTAGTGAACGAGTTGCACTTGCACCAAAAAA
This sequence comes from Bidens hawaiensis, assembly GCF_021521415.1. Taxonomy (NCBI): domain Eukaryota; kingdom Viridiplantae; phylum Streptophyta; class Magnoliopsida; order Asterales; family Asteraceae; genus Bidens; species Bidens hawaiensis. Next base: position 147,437 of record NW_027493574.1, on the reverse strand, counting down.
TGAGGTTGTTCAAGAAATTAGCAAACGTTTATAATCCATATTTTCGGGAGATGAAAATATTATCATTTTTCAGATGGTATATGTCAGCCATAAAATTATACGTTACAAGAAACTATAGTCTCTTGATGTTTTAAATGACCTCAAAATCTGAGGTAGTCAAGTCATATGTTAGTTTTAAATGTTAACTAGAAAATCGGTCTATTCAATGAAACAAAACTACATATGAAAATACAATATGATAACCGTGCTATAGAAGTCGAAATCATATCCAGAAGTAATATTAAAACTCATACTTTTATTCATAAAAAAATCCTACACTTTTAGATAAAATAATTAATTTCAAAGAATAAAATTTTCACTTTATTTTTGTTTTGCAATTAAGATTAATAAAAGCTAATGTCAATCATTATAGATAGTTGATTTGTTTTTAGACAGTTATTTTAGCTTATGGTCAGTTATATGTTGCATTATCTAAAATTTAAGGCAAAAACAATATGAAACTACTAAGTTTTGATATAGAAAGTAAAGTTATAAATAAAACTACAAATATCGTGTCCAAAGAAATGTTTTGGGATTTATGAATTTTGTAACAACTTTTTAATTCTATATTGTGTATTGTGTAATTTATCCTATCATATAATATATATTTATATTTGTTGAGCATATTATTTGTATTTTATATTGTATTATTATTTAAATAAAATTATTTTATTTTAACCCGTGTGCTACACGAGTAACTAACCTAGTTTTTTTTATAAAAGCAAAAAATCAACAAACACAAACACAAACACAAACACAAACACAATAACCCATTAACCCCTCAAATGGCCTCACCAGAAACCCACCTCCTCCACCTCTTCTTCCTCATCCTCCACCTCACCACCACCACCACCAATCTTACCACCTTAATCTACAAAGGATGCGCCAACCAAAACTTCCAAAACCCACTAGCCACCCAAAACCTCAAAACCCTTTACACAACACTCGTCTCACAATCATCCACCACCACCTTCTTCAAAACCATCGCTGGAGACAATGATTCACCCACCACCATCACTGGTCTCTACCAATGCCGTGGAGATTTGTCCAACGAAGATTGTAACACGTGTGTTATCGCCGGCAGGAAATTGGTCGGAACTTTGGCAAGGTATGTATGTGTGTTTGAGAGAGAGAGAGGGCCCACACGATTTCCCATCCGCGCCGGCCGTTGCAACAATCTCTTCCACCGCGCCCAGCCCTCAACGACGCCCCTCTACGGTGTTCCACGCCCACGGCGTCCAAAAAGACCACCCCATCACGGCCCATAGTGGGTGGTCTAAGAGTTTAGAAGAATATGGTTATTTATGCAAGTTTATTTTAATTACTTTTCTCTTGAAAAACAACTTGCAGTGCAAGGAAAGTCGGTTAAGAAAATGTTATCATTGTATACCAAGAAAAAAATATATGTAGTTACCAAGATTACATACATCTAATCTCGTGAGCTACTCGTATATATTTATTTTTACAATATTGACCCTATAACTTGTTAACTTGTTAGTGATTTTAATGTAATTAAGGATTAACTTGTTGATCAAGTTAATTGTAATATGAATCTAAATAAGTCAGGTACGGGGTGCACAATTATTTGATCTTACTATAATTTATAATTCTATTGGTACTTAGGGGATGGGGGTTCCAAGAGGGCAACGCCCCCTTGGCGAGGGTCCGGAGGCAGCAACCCTGGTGACGGGGTGCGAGGCAACCCCTGGTAGGGTCCAAGGGGCAGCGCCCCTAGCTGAGGTCGAGCTACCAGGTCGATCATCTTGGAAAAATTTTCGGGATTCTTCAACTTGCTTGGAAAACCCTATAAGGGCATGCGAGTCCGCTCATTTGTAACAACCCTCAGCCGCTACCCTTTTCCCTCACCCAAAATCGCCCTCCGTCATTAAGTTAAGCCGCCGCCGCCGCTGCTCATTCTCCGGCCAAGATCCGCAGGCCAACTGTTCGAGCAGCTTCGAGGTAGATATTATATAATTCTGCTCGTTTTCGCATACATAATAAAAACGTTAATTTCTTTAGTATTAACTGTTATTATCGAAAACGAATTTTAAAACTGAAGTTGGGGCTGGTACAAGGCTTACAAACTGAAATCATGTTATACGAGGCTATGGTGTTTTTGTTTTGTTTTTGAAGATGATGATATGTTCACTAGTAATATATAAATTACTTTTAATTCCACCTTTCTGTTTCTTTTTTATTATTACTATTACTATTACTATTACTATTACTATTACTATTACTACATCATAAAGTCCCTAAAAAAAGATCAAGTGGGTTTTGAGTTCTTTGTCAGTTTACGATTTGGGATTGAACCACCTATTCATTTGTTTTGATAATAAACTATTTGAAATATTTTATTAATCTTTTATTTAACGAAGGAGTTATAAAAGAAAGGAAATTAAACTCTTTATTTTAACAATAATAATAGGTGTTCACACGTTTACTATCGTTCTAAGGATTCTTTCTTTCGGTTATTGGCATTCGTCAATTCAGGTTTGGACCTCTTAACAACTTATGTGTACGGATTTGGTTTCCATTACTTCGTAATAGGGAATTTTAATTCGTTATTTAAATTGCTTATGTGATCATAGTGTATTTAATGTATATATAAATAGTTATATATGGATATATTGAATTATTGACGTATTGAACAATTGATTGCGACGCACCACCAGGTGACGCTCTGAAAAAGTGATAGCGACGCACCGAAAGGTGACGCGCTGAAAAAGTGTATGTGACCAAGTGAATGTGTTTATTCTTACCTAGTGAATGTGACGAATTGACCAAGTGAATGCGACCAAGTGAATGTGAATTATTGAATGTGTATGTATATATATATATATATATTGATTGTTAGCTATTATTTAAGGCATTGCATTATTTTATAGTTGTTGTCCCACTGAGTAATCTTTTACTCAGGCGTGCATATTTTGTTTTCATGTGCGCCAGGTAACAGGGCTATCTGGAAGGATCTGATCGATGGTTCAAGGGGAAATCATAATGATTCAAAGATTTTTAAGAACAAATAACAAAAATATGTTTCGTATTTGATATTTTTGTAATTATTGTAAGCGATTTAATGTTTTGTCATTAATAAGAATCAATGCTTTGAGTTCTGACCTACTGTAAAGGTGACACGTCAGCCCTAGCGCGGGGTGTGGGAGGGGGGGGGGGGGGTTGTTAAATACGTATATGTAACTTCATGAGCTACATATGTGTGTGTATAAAATCTTTTTATACGTTTTTAACTTTATAAACAAAAGTAGTGAAAAAACTAATTATTTGGTGCTAGTTTTTTCAGTTTTCTGATAACTATATTGTCTATGTGGTTGTGGTTTTCCTATTAACTCGATCGCCTTACATGCGCTTGTGCGTTTGTGTGTGATATTATAATGGATAGCACGATTTCATCCCATAAAAGTCATGATCTAACATAGTGAAATTTGATATAACCACCTGTATGATAAAACTATTATTTTTGTAAAATTAGTAATAAGACTTAGAAGGGTCAAGTTATGCTGGTTTCACTTGAATATGAGTCAAAATAGGCAGGCGTAAAGAATTGAACACATGAAAGATGTATATATGGGTCAGGTTGGTCAAGAAAGGCAAGTCAAATGGGTATAGTCGTCATAGATAAACATACACAACTTGGACGATATGACATATCGACCGAGAACATGTGCCATAAAAGCACATTTATTAATTACACCGAACATATTATGCTTCTTCACCTCACACCTTATAGGTGTACAAAATGTAAAAAGTTGATGTGTGAATGTGAACCTTGTATTAAATCTTTAATAGAAAATCAAAGTGATATTTTCTTGGGATGAGTGGTTAAAAAACATTTTTCTCGATGTAATTTGTTTGTTTGTTTTCGGCTCCTTATTGGATCCTTTTGTTTTAATATCATCATTGTTAAAATTTTTTTTTATTAAAAACTTTTTAAATTCAAACGAGCAAGAAAACAGACTTGAAAAACACGTTTTGGAACACTTACTCTCTCAACCTAAATGCATTATCATCAACGAGAGTAATCGACTGAACGTATACCTAAACGTGTTTCATAAGAACTGCAATTGAGAGCTAAAATTAAACAATTGAGAAGATAAAAGAAGTGCCTATAATTAAACAAATGAAATAATAACCGATCCACATAACCCAAACAAAAAGTGCCCAACAAGAAGTAATTGGAGAGAGAAAAGAATATTAGATATGATAATATGATAACTAGTACGATAAGATAACATGTTATATTTTTGTTTGTTATATTTAATATAACAACTGAAGTCGCAAGGGGTGGAGGAGTACTTGAACGCATGTTGGACTACGACTTGGGCCATTGCCAATGTCTCCATTATAATAATGTATATATTTGACTTGACTTATATCGGACGTTTATATTTATAATTTATTTATTTATATTATAATCCCAACTACTAAATTTGTCTACAAAAAAGGCTATACATTATGACAAGTAAATGAACAATTTTAGATAAATTATGACAATTAATTAAGGGATTACTCCATAGAATAGTAACCAACTTTCCAAGTTGTTCCAATCAGGTCATTGATACAAACTTTTGTTCCAATCAGGTCACTGAACTTTAATTTTTGTTCTAATCCTAGATATTTTATCTGAATAGCAGGCAATCTAAGTTTTTTTTTTAATTTTCAATGTTTTTACTATGCATAATAACTTTTAAAGGTTGCGAAAATTAGTAAAAATGCGAAATATAATTTTAAAGTTTCGAAAATTTGCAAAAAAAGTTCGGAAAATTGAGGTTCGGGTTAGAACGGGTCAAGGTCGGAACAGGTCAAAACGGGTTTCGGGTTAGTTTTATATTTTTTTTGAACCAACGAATCAGCACGTTACAACTCGTTTTAACAGAAAAAGCTCGTTTAAGCGATTTTTCAGTTCGTTTCAGCACTTAACAGCTCGTTTAAGTGATTTTACAGTTCGTTTCAGCACTTAACAGCTCGTTTAAGCGATTTTTAAGGTCATTTCAGCACTTAACAGCTCGTTTAAGCGATTTTTAGATTCGTTTCAGCACTTAACAGCTCGTTTAAGCGATTTTTAAGTTCGTTTTAGCACTTAATAGCTCGTTTAAGTGATTTTTCAGTTCGTTTCAGCACCTAACAGCTCGTTTTAGCGATTTTTTAGTTCGTTTCAGCACTTAACAGCTCGTTTAAGCGATTTTTAGGTTCGTTTCAGCACTTAACAACTCGTTTAAGTGATTTTTCAGCTCGTTAAGTGCTGAAACGAAATTAAAAATCGCTTAAACGAGCTGTTAAGTGCTGAAACGAACCTAAAAATCGCTTAAACGAGCTGTTAAGTGCTGAAATGAACTAAAAAATCGCTTAAACGAGCTGTTAAGTGCTGAAACGAACTTAAAACGCTTAAACGAGCTGTTAAGTGCTAAAACGAACATAAAAATCGCTTAAACGAGCTGTTAAGTGCTGAAACGAACTGAAAAATCGCTTAAACGAGATGTTAAGTGCTGAAACGAACTGAAAATCACTTAAACGAGCTGTTAAGTGCTGAAACGAACCTAAAAATCGCTTAAACGAGCTGTTAAGTGCTGAAACGAACTGAAAAATCGCTTAAACGAGCTGTTAAGTGCTGAAACGAACTGAAAAATCGCTTAAACGAGCTGTTAAGTGCTGAAACGAACTGCAAAATTGTTTAAACGAGCTGTTAAGTGCTGAAATGAACTGAAAAAATCGCTTAAACGAGCTTTTTCTGTTAAATCGAGTTGTAACGTGTTGAAAACGCGCTGATTCGTTGGTTCAAAAACGAACCTCAATTTTCCGAACTTTTTTTTTAAAATTTTCGGAATTTTAAAATTATATTTCGTATTTTTACTAATTTTCGCAACCTTTAAAAGTTATTATGCAAAGTAAAAACATTGAAAATAAAAAAAAAAAACCTAGATTACCTGCTATTCAGGTAAAATATCTAGGATTGGAACAAAAATGAAAGTTCAGTGACCTGATTGGAACAAAAGTTTGTATCAGTGACCTGATTTGAACAACTTGCAAAGTTGGTTACTATTCTATGGAGTAATCCCATTAATTAAATAAGGCTAGGGTAGCGTTCTTTTATCAATTGGCGCCACGGGAGAGTAGGTGATTGAGGTGAGCAAATCTTCACTCAAATCAAGTACGGAATTAGTCGTAAAGACAAAGTGAAAACCGTTAGAAGTGGCCTGAGGTCAAGAGCTGTTAAAAACAATCAAGCTCGTCTTAACCACAATGACATAGACAAGCTCAAGCAGCCACTCACTTAAGGTACAATTAGTGGTCCGAGGTGAGTTATTCTTACTAGAGACAAAGTTTTGTGTATTTACATAAGATAGGTCTTGCCATATGCAATCCGCGTCGAAGACTACTATGGCTCATTATAAACTTATGATGAAATTTATCTTAACCTTGGATAGTTTAGAGCAATCACATCATACCCACTATATCCCGCTCTATCTTTAAAATTTAAAAAAAAATTACAAAAACATCGCTAGATCTCATCCACCATATATCTTCCACCGCCTTAAATTTAACAAAAACCCACACACTCTCTTCAAATATCATCAGACAAATAAATGTGTCTAGTCCTTAACTTCTCTCTCATTTATGGAACTCAGTTTATGACTTGAAAATTTCAGTGTGTATACAAATAATGAGTTGGGCGTATCTATTGTCTAACTTTTAACTCATAATAACATATAGTTTGCATGTCTCATTTAATATATTGTATCTTCCAATGAATCGTCCATCGTCTAAAATCATAATTCAGTCCAACACTTCACAAAATCTCAGTTTCTGAATTTGTCTATGAAGAATTGAAGATCGAAGTGTTCAAACACACCATGGGATTCAATAACAAAAGTTCTAGTCTTCTGTTACATAGGTGAGGTGCATTGATCCCATATGTAAGATCATTGTTTACGCCTTACGGTTTCATAAATGAGGTTCATGGTCGTCACGTTAGAATTTCTTCAATCACATAAATGAGGTTCATTAGTACAGCTTTACAATTCCATTTTAGTATAGCTTTATATTTCATTGGGTACAACTTTACAAGAAAAATAAAACATGTGAATTCAATGATGGTTGATGCATTGATACTTGATATAGTCCAACATCCAAAATGTACACCATGTCCTTAAAAACGAACTTGCACAAGCCTTGCCACTAGTATCACCTTTTACTATAACCTAAACATACATCAAATGTATATGCTAAATAAGTTTCAATTAAAGTTTAAAACTTCAAAGACATGAATATTAAGCGGGCTAGGCCGGCCCCATATCAGGCCCACTCTGGCTTTGGCCCAATTAGGACAAAGAAGTAAATTTCCCAACTTTCGGTTCAAGTCGCAAAGAAAAGCCACCAGTAGCCGTCCTACTGCCGTAGCAACAAGGTCCGGATTGGACACCTTGATTATTTACTTCACGTGGTTACCAAGACAAACAGACGAGAAAAATGTGATAGGATTTAAGACAAAAAAAAAGAGTGTATAGACATTGAATGTTCCCGTACGAACCTTGTTTGAAAGTTCATTTAGTTATTATGTCGGTTTAAAATATTGTTTGTGTTGCTTGATCAACGTATACTTTGTGTAGGTGAAAGACCTTAGACTAACTTGGTAAGACGAGGTAGATGTCAAGATGGCAATCAACCAGTAATTATTAAAAATAGAGTTTTAGAATATTAATTTTATTAATGGAGATTTAGACATGAAGATTGTTGGGTACTTCTGATGGAGTTGATTTTTCATTGGCCGTCATTAAGACGACTTATTTATTTTTCATTTATTTAATGTTGACGATATTATTATAGGTGATTGGTAAGTGGTAGATATGAAAAATATTTTTATGGCTTTAAATGTTTCTACTTAGCTTCTGGGTTGAAAATAAATGTCCGCAATTACTTGGTCAGTTTTGTTTAGATTATGTGGAGACTTTGGATCATATTCTAGCAGATTGTGTTATAGTGGTGAATACTCGGGTATCAATTTCTCAGTAGCTTGATATAGCTTTCTCCTCTTTTGTTCTCGACTTGGCCCATATTAGGTTTCGTAGAATCTTTGCTTCATCGATCTAAAGGGAATAAAATAGGTGGGTTCTTTGGAGAATGCGGAAAGACAATATCTTTGATTAAGAATAAGAAAGATTACACTTTTTTATCTGATTGTTAGTTTTTCTTTTTTATGATTTATGAATAAAACCATAAGGTAATTTATATTAGTTTAGTCGAGTGGCTTAAACGCCCAATTGTCATGAGGTCATCTTTCAGGTTCTCATGCGGCACCCTAAGAGTCAGTTGTTCGGCACCGTTTATGATACGAGTCAGTGGTTTGGTTCGACAGTTAATTCACTTGTTACTCTTGCCCGTTCTAAAACTTGTACAATTTGAACAATGGATAGGTTATAGGATTACACCATTATCACAAAAGAGGATGATTTTGATACTCTGTGTCTAACTTCATTGAGTTATGTTTCAAACATGAGACCTCAAAATTACAAACTTTAACTAACCCGCCATGTCAGCGGAGATTTGGACTAGAAGGTGAAATAAATTAATTTGGTAACGTTTATTAAATGGCTTTCACAAAAAGATGATTTAATAAAATTAAAATGGGATATTCGGAATGAGATGAGCCATAAAAAGCCTAACACGTGTCATCTACCTTCTTTGCCACACCACATAATATGTTGACACCGGAAAATGAAAATCTAGTCAGTTGACTTGAAGAACGCTAATTAATCTAGAATTTGGACTGTATTTGTGCAATGGAAGGAGTAAATGCTTGGCTTGTTACCTAGATTAAATCTGAATATCTTTACCAGTAAGCACCACTGTTAATCTATTTGTTCAAGTTTCCTATGGTGACTGTAAATAGCCTCCAATTGACTGGTCTTACTCCTTTTCTGTATATGATTGATTATCTATGCTAGGAACATACTTTTTTTAATTGTTTTCTTGGATGTTTTGATCACAATCGACGTATTAGAGATTAGGCTAAACTTTTGTAGGCTAATTTGATGAGTTCCCAACTTTCCATGATACATTGCATGAAACTCAGATCTCAAACCGGTTGGTGTATAATTTACTGATGTGTATGTATATTAGGATTTCAGCACAATGGAGTGTCATACAATGAGCACTTCAATACAAGGACTCTCATCTTGGTAAGACTTTATATTAGTTCAACTTTTTGCAACAATAACGCTGGGCTTGTTATGATCTGGATGGCTAACTGCTAACATATCTTTTTAAAGTTACGTGCTAACATATCTCGTTCTACTGCCTATATTGCGACTGATGATTTTTCTTCTGATATGTTCTTGACAGTCAAGGCGGCAACAAACACATGTCGTGGTGTTTACAACCAAATAGAATTTCAAGTCCAACAAATACACATAAATTTCACTGTAATTCGGTTCCGTTGTGTTCGACGAGGGTGTTTTGGAAGTTGTCTTATATAAAACAAGATTATTGTATGAAAAACGGCAGACACTATGCGCAATGGAGAGTACTTTGTCTCCCCACCACTCTTGAGGAAAAGTTTTCATCAATGAACAATGACAAATATGATTTGGATTCATTCTCAGAAGACGTTTCTGAACAACTGGTTGACAGCGAGCAGGTGTTTTAAGTTTTAACTCGTGTTATTAATTCTGATATTCATAACTTTAGTTTTTCTTAATGTTACTTGTTTTTTTATGGATAGTTAAAAGCACTTATTGCCGATGCTGAGAGGGCGAAACTGTTAAAGAAACTAAGTGAAGCTAATCAGCACAATCGGTATCTCAAACGTCAGGTATTTAACTACCATTTTCCCATTACTGTTATTATATTATTCCAATTTGACTGTTAATTGAGTTTACTTTTAACTGCAGTTGCTTGTAAGGGAGGAAGCATTTGCTCAATTTAAAAGTGAACTTGCTGTCACTGAACTTGAGATCCAGGTTAACTTCATTATTTTCTCTTTAATTATATGTTTTCTTTACATTCTTAAATTTGTATTTTAATTTATTTTGCAGGCATTATTAAACATGGCAAAAGAAATTGCTAGTTATGGCATTCCAGCAGGTTCAAGAAAAGTAAACGGGAAATACATTCAGTCTCTTCTTCTGTTACAGTTACAAGGTATGAATTGTAATCATAAATTCTCAAACTTTCACTTATTAGCCGGTCTAATAAATCATATATTTAATGATAATGCACGCGAAAAGGCATGCAAGAAAAGCTAAAGAAGCAAATTAAGGATGTCGAACTTGCACAGTCCAAAGAGGTGACTTTATTCTGGTCCGGCATGGCAGAGGTGTGTATTATAACTGGATTGACTTTGACCTTGACTTTGACTTTTGGCTTGGTAACTGATATTGACCCGTATTTTGCTTTTAGAGCGTTCAAGTGATGGGCTCATTTGATGGGTGGAGTCATGGAGAATACTTATCAGCAGAATATACCGGTTCTTACACGAGATTCTCCACATCGTTGATGCTTAGACCTGGAAGGTATGAAACTTTGAACTAAAAGTTAATATTTATTTTATCTGACAAATACATTAATGAATGAAGGTATGAATCTGTGAACTAAAAGTTAATATTTATTTTATCTGACAAATACATTAATGAATGAAGGTATGAAATTAAATTCTTGGTGGATGGAGAGTGGCTTCTGTCACCAGAATACCCGACTGTCGGAGAGGGATTAATGGAGAACAGCTTGTTGGTAGTTGAATAGTGTGTCAAAGCAGTTACTATCTTACCAGTAGTGTATATATAACTGAAAGTTAAAACACTCCCAAACATTCTGTATGTATGATTTTTCAGTTTCTTGTTCCGATTCTAACTATGCAACTTGTCATGCCTTTGCGTAAACAACTTGTTATGGGCATAAGGTGTCCATACTCCGTGGTCTGTTTTTCGGTCAAACCAAACCGGCCGAATTGGTTGGGTTGGTTAGACCGGCCAAACCGATTTGGTTTTGAAGGTTTGAATAAGTTTTTTTTCTTTTTCATGATTGTTACTTCGTATTATATTAATTTAAAAAGATTAATTGGTATGATGCATATACGTAAATGAATATTATTAAAATAAAAATATAACAAAGGTTAAATGACCGGTTCAGTTTACAGAATAGTTTTCAATTTCTAATCTGTCTAAACAGCGGGCAATCAAAAGTCCAAAACCAAATTTAAGACAACTAAACCTGCCCCTCCTTTCTTTTTTACCCTTCTTTTCTCTTTATCCTTTTTATGATTATCTATTTATTTTTCTAAGAACGGAAACTTGCATACAATCCAATTCTATTTCTAAATTCTATTTTTTTTCTATTAAATTTGACAAGACTTGAACCCTTATCATTTGAAAATCAAAGTCTTGTTACCTTAATACTTTTGGATCAAAGGCCTCTTGTTACATACTTCTACAGATTTTGTCTTATAATATTATAACTTTATATTCCAAATAGTGCAATATCTTACTTTTCATTCATGATCTAATTTTGTTAAAAAAGAATCAACTTGCATATAAAAATTTATCGAACTGTTATTTTACTCTAAATCCAATGTTCGGTTTAGCTGAAGGTAATATTAGTTGAATTTGTTTATAAGATATTAAGGTGCATGATTTTTATTTAATCTATATGAATACCTGTTTTAGATAAAAAATAGAGTTGATATATACAAGCCACTGAGAGGCATTTATTAATTTGGTTTCATTTACTTTGGTTTTAGACAGAATTACAAATTTTGTCCTTTAAAAAAAGCCAAACTACGGTTCGTATTCTTTTTTTTTTAGTTTCTTTGCAGGTGATGTACTTTAAACTTTTTTTCTACACGTTATGTCCTTTACGTTAACTGGGTTAGAAAAACTCAGTTAAATGCCCTCACGTGAGGCGCATGTGAGGGCATATTAGTCTTTTCGTCTACACCTGCAAAAAGTTTATATAACACTCTCTTTCTTCCAGAACTCATCCACCACCACCAAACCCACCACCAACACCCACCATCAACACCCACCTTCAACCTCCAGCAACCACCACCAAACCCACCAACCTCCCCTCCAAAACCTAATTTCATCTTCCAGACCAAACCAAAAACCCCAATTCCATCACCTCCAGCGCCGTCTACGCTCGTACTCTGCTACAACCTTCTTTTGTTGGAGACGAAACCACTCATCCGGAGACAAGGGTCTCTTAGCTTTGGAACTATGACAATGAGTTCCCTCCGATTCAGAATCATCAGAATCATCCTCTTGGCCTAATTCTGAATGAGTCTGGCGAGTTTCTCTCGTAATTCGCCCCGGGTTGCCAGATTTAGAATCTCTTTGCGCTGTGACATGTCCTAGATCCGTCGGAGTAGGACTCGCTGGTGCCGTGACATGTCCTAGGTCACATGGAGTGGAACTTCCAGGTGTCGTGACACGTGCAAAGATACTTGAGGTAAAACCTCCCAGCGCTTCAGTATCGGTAGTACGTAAGAGCGGTGCAGGAGTTCCCGTCGGCCCCTCATGAAGCTTACTCATGTCGTACGAACCAAAAAACCAACAAAAATTCTTGCAATTCTAACACTAAAACGGATGGCGCAAATGAAGAAACACGGATCTGATCCCCTTGACGGGACCTAGATCCAATGAGTCAACAGGGTAGGATACAATAACAACCAACACGATATGAGCACAACTTCCCAAAGTCTAGTGACCGGAACCTGCAAAACAGACACCGTGAGATCGTTACAGGAAGGATAAGAGGGGGGGGGGTATTCCCGTAACCACCCTACGGCGTGAGAATAAGTACAGTTCCTAAGAGAGAAAGTACTTAAGTAATGTTAGTAGATAGTTGGGAGTGAATGAATACCTCATGCAGGTTGAGAGGGTATTTATAGCCGAAGGATGTGAGAATGTGATTGGGCCAGCTGTCCCGTTCTAGAAGATCTCCTGTAACCGTCTGGACACGAATCCTTACATGATAGGTTGAGTTATATGTCCCATGTGCATGAGTATAACAACCTGGACACGCGCCATTCTATGATAGGATCAGCTAATTCCTGACCATGTGCACGGTTATAGCAACCTGGCCAGCTGTCCTCAATTCATTGGTTAACAGGTCACGTATCCTTCAAGTAACAATCGTGGTTATTCTTCAAGAAGGTAATTGGTTAATTACAGCTGTCCTGTTGGCATTGCCTCCCGGTAATCTTGGCGGGTAGATGTGCTATCACGCGGATGACGCTAGAAGTTGCCTAGATGCTTCCGCATGTGACATAAGGATGTTTCTTCCTTCGCAAAGTTATGCGGGTAATCCGAATGTCCCGCGGGTACTTTGTGAATAGTGTTCCTCTGCCCCGCGGGTATCATTTAAAGGTATTTGAGTCTTTCTGGTACCCTACCTCTATACTATCTGTATGAGAAAACCTCACCCAAGTTGTAATTGAGAACCACTCGCAAATCTACTCTAAACTCTAAAGATATGTATACCCTTAGATCTACGAAAGTAACTTAAAATTAGTTAACCTCTCACATGCGTTTACGCCATTTTTAATGTTCTCTACTTGAAATCGGTAACCATATACTTTTATGTTACTTTTAGTCTTCTCTACTTAAAATTGATTAACCGGACCCCTCTATATACCCGTATATCTAAAGTCCTTTAACATAACTACACGTGGTTGGCAACATCATTATAAAATTGAAAGTTTTGAAACTTTGTTTACATTTCACCAACAAACGAACCAATAGCATGTGCTACCTCGAAGTCTATACTAGTTCTGTCCCTGCAACTCGTGTTGTTTCCTTGAACTAACCATAAAATGTCACAAGGACTCTTCTGTCTTGTCCATGTCATTTGATTGTCCATTTTCACATTATGGCTATTGGACAATTTGATAAACGAAAGTCGACCGTGCACAAAGTTGATGCAAAAAGAGATCGAGTGTGATGGCTGAAATTTATATGTAGGTAGGATGGATGCACTTGGTGTAGGTGAGATTGTAGTGATTTGATTATTCCTTTTTAAAGATTAACGGGGTATACAGATTGATTGTATTGATCTTTGATTGGCTTAATGATATGCGTCAGAAACCATAATACTAAAGGTGCATTTATTTTTATCATTGGATTGATACAAAGGAATATAAAGTGCATTAATATTGGACTGATAATGCTAGTGCTTACCGTCTTACCTATCCGGCTTTGTTCCTGTAATTATTGATACATAGTTTAATGCATATTTCAGTGTGTGTGAAAAGTTAGTAATAGTTTATCTAAAAGAATCCCATATTACTTGGATTGTATTTCGATCATTTACAGTTGGATCACGCATCGACCATTCCCTCAGTTTTAAAATTTTTTTGAACATTTTTTTAACACATAAATCTATTTTTACCTTACACAGTAAGAATTTAAATTCACAACTTTTTACATTTGTAAAAGCGACACCATCTACCACCGGGCTAAACTAATAAGTCATGGGCCCCTCACTTTTAAATGTGTTATATCTTTGTTTTCCTGTGACTATGTGAACATGTACAGTGGCAAAGCTTGGACTTCGTTACGACGGTGACTGAAGTCACGAACCCAAAATATTTGGGTTGGCGATTCGGTTCGTTTCGGGTCGGATCAAACAATATGACATATATATATAATTTGTTGGGAAATCAAGTTTCTAACAATTTTCCAACAAAAAGTTACGTTGGAAAAACACATGCTTGAAAATCGTTTTCAACCGTTTTTCAACAACTTTTCTTACACAATTGCTACAAAAACAAGTGGTTGTAAACTTCATACAACTTTCCTATAAAAACTATTTTGACTTAACATAATGTTTATTAGATAATGTTGTAGCAAAGTTGGAGCTTATTTTTTTTGTTGGAAATCTGTTAGAACTATTTGTCGTAGGAAATTTGTAGGAAAATTTTGTGGGAAAATGACTTGTTTTCTAGTAGTGATTGGATCATTTCAGAAGTTTTTTCACAGCGAGAAGTGAATGTGTAACTCCATTAATCCCTAATTTCACTCCCTTTCGTATTGTGTAGGTGCGTATATACGTGTGTAGGTACGTATTTTTGTATATGTGTATGTATGTTTGTATGTGTGTAGGTATGTAGGTTTGAATGTGGCTCGGTACGTTTGTATGTGTGTAGGTAGGTTTGAATGTGTGTAGCTAAGACATAAATACAACCAACCTACATACATGTAGGTAACATCATGAGAAATGGAGTGAAATTATGGATTAATGGAGTTACACCTTCACTTCTCGATGTAATATCACTTCTCACAAGATCCATCCCCTATATATATATATATATATATATATATATATATATATATATTTATTTATTTATTAACCCCCGTATTACGGGGGTTGTTTTATATTGTTTGTTCTAATATTTATTTATTTATTTTTTGAATTTATATTTTTTTATTGTATGAAAGTTAAAAATATACTTATAGTTTGATAATAAATTGTTTCACAAATAAATGAGATGTTATAACCCGGTTTAAAAGCTATATGGTTTTGATGAGACCTAAGACCCGTTTATATTTTTTACTATAAAATTGGTTTTTTAATTATAAATAATATTTATGAAAGTTAATAATATACGTATGGTTTGATGAGACCCAAGACCTGTTTATTTTTTTTACTATCAAATTGGTTTTTTAATTTAAATAATATATATATCTTTTTTAAAATAAATCATATATTAATTTTTATTATATCCTATTTTATAGGATTTTTACATCAATAATTTGGTGAGAATAATTTTTAATTTAATAAGATGTTATAACCCGTTTAAGGAATATCTGGGTTTGGTAAAACCCATACCCATGAATTTGAGTCAAATGCATGAGAAGCCTCCATTTAAAAATCAAGCAAATCTGGTGACTCCAAAAAAAGGGGGAGCGACCACATTGCGAAACGTAGGATTTTTATATCTTCCTTTATATATATATATATATATATATATATATATATATATATATATATATATACGCGAGGGATATTTTGAGAACTTGATGAGTTATAAGAACTTTAAGAACTAAATTTTGGACCACACATTTAATTAAATGATATGAAATATGTGACTGAGATTAAATTTAATTAGAAAATACATCAGGAGAGAAAATAAGTATTTTTGATGATTACACAAGTTTAAATATTAGTTACACATGTGTAATAATTCGATTCGGTTTGTAAAAAAATACTTTAATTTTTGTGCATTACTTACACTTACGTATTACACATGTGTAAAAAAAATTCAAAAAAAAAAAATTTGTTACGTTGAGTTCTTTCGAGTTCTTAAAACTCAAAGCGGTTCTCAAAATAAATCAATTATATATATATATATATATATATATATATATATATATATATATAAATTTTTTCATACATTCAAACGATTGTTCTTTACCATTAAAATAAAACTAGATAATTTTTAACCAACAAGACCTAAAATATTCATAATAATGCGAGAGCCGAGAGGAATGGTGAGTACCTTAGAAGAAGAATTACAAAGTAGCTCGACAACCTTTAAGATTTTTAAATTCCTCAATAATGGATTCCGAATCAAATGTTTTAGCAATTTCCTTTTTTATGTAAACCACCAAGTTATTCGCAAGATACTCATATGACATCTTATTGCGAAGGCGATTCTTGAATATTTGCATTTTACTGTGGTTGTGGAGCTTTTGAATCACCATGATTTTCTTGCTGATTTACTTTGTTAAGATCCACATAGTTAGCATTTGATTGTGGTTGTTGTGGAGCTTCATAATTAGCCAGCTCACTGGTTGAAGCTCTGTGACGTTTATTCGTTTGTTCATCATCCATTTAAAAAAAAGAATAAAGAGTATCTTGCTTTTTCATGATTTACCTAATTAAAAAGATTCAAGGGGGTGAGTTAAAGTAAAATTTCACCATAAAATACAAATTACAAGCTTAGTTGATCAATTTCTCCCCAATTCCCATACAAGCCCTAAATTTATAATCCTTGAACATTAATCAATATGAACGCAATACAATATTTAATAACAATACAAAGATGAATTATTACCTATATGATAGGGTTGAGCAACGGGCGGTAGGCGGTGGACGGCAGACGACAGTGGCTATGGTTGTGGCCTGTGGTGGTCTCCTGTCACACTCGGACTAAAGGCGGCGGAACATGCCGGGGTGCTACGGATTGCTCAAGAACACAAGACACTATTTAAGTGACAATATTTAAACAACTTATTCGTTTCATTCAATCATAAAAAATAACACAACTTGTTCATAAAAAATAACACCAAACACAAGAAATAAATTGTTCATTCTTCTAATAACCTAAACGGTCTCAAAATAAATTAGTGTCTTCAAACTTCGATCAACCAACAATCAAACCTATAACAATGCATATAATAAATTTTGTCAACAAGAATGTTGGTGAGCAATTTCATAGTTTTGAGTATATATAATATGACGCAAAATCCACAACTCGTATATAAAACTATAAATAAAAGCAACAATTGCAGTATATAAATCATAAATAAATAAATAAGGATCCTTTTTAATTTGTAACAACCAACATACTCGGATAATGAGGTCCTGTTCTACTAGCATAAAGCTAGAGTAGTTAGGGGTGTGTATGATCATACTTATTGAGGTTCAACAACAATATCAAAATAAACACTCGTGCACGTAAAGCATATGAAGCATATAACACACAACAGGGCAATTATTCTAAGTATCATACATCCTAGACTTTGTGGGTTGAGCATCTAGTATCCTAAATCATTCTTGTTTTGATAGGTATGCAAGTTACCCCCAAGGTATAAAAATGAAACAGGGGATGAAATGTGTAACATCCCCAAAATTTTGGTCCAAATTTAACAAACTTAGTAAACTTGAAGGATCAAAGTATTTCTCTAAAATAAGTAATGAGAAAATTAAATAAAGAAAATGAAATCATTCTATAAGGAAATAAAAATATCCCATAAATAAAGTCATCTCATGTTAAAGATATGGAATAAGAAAATTCCATCCCACATTGAAAGATGTAAGAAAGTGGAAGCATTCCACATGGGTATAAATAAGAAAGTTAAAAACCATCCCACATGGAAAGTGGTAAAGATTTGAAAGCTCTTTATAAAGAGATAAAATTTCATAATAATATTCTTTTATGCTTAGCATGCACCCAGTGGTCCTAGCAGAGGGTGCGAAACACTTTACGCGCACGAGCACGGGCTCGGGCGATGGGCGCATTGTGGCGCTTTGATGGCGCACTTTGCAAGAAGTGACAAACTACCAAAAGTAAAAATTTTGAGTTCAGGAAGCCATCGCGATGAGCACAGAACCAAGGTCATCACGTAACGCGATGGACCTTGATGAATCAGCGGACACGTGTCAGCACGACGTATGGCGGCGGAGAATATACGGCGCCGCGATACGTGACGGGCTTACCAAGACCCATTACGCATCGCGATGGGTTGCAAATCAGCCTATAAAAGGGGGACTCATGGCTCCTTCGTCTCTCACACCACAATCCTTTCTTTCTTTAGAATTACTCTCTCTACCTCGTTTTGCGTGTCGATCATCTTTTGGCGCGTCGAACCTCGTAATCCGTGCCAAATAACCGACGTTTTCTCGAAGTGCTTGCCACCTGAAAATAACATGACATTCTATCTCGAAGTACGTGCACGCCATGACGACCAACATATGTCGCCTCGTTTTGCGTGCCAATCTTGAAGTTCATGCTAAGACCGAAGTTCTGACAATTTAAGCACCAGTACGCGACATAGAGTAGAACTGCTGCTCGTACAAGCTTAGGTATATAACTTTGAATACCCGTGTAAGGTAGGAGTTCTGCCTAAGTCATTATATTATTATATTACATGGCTTAGACCATAGTCAGGGGTATAGTTCAAACCTTGATCATAATTATGTTTACATAAGCTTTTAACATACAAAGGATTATAGTAATGTTTCTTTACTATTAAGAAACACATAATTTTACATTCATAAGGATATATAGTTTCTTCGCGATTAAGAAACGTAACATTTTATACACAAGGAATATAGTTAATATATTGTTTCTTCATGATTAAGAAACATGATATTTTACATACAAATGTAGCAGTCAATGAATGTTTCTTCTTGAAGAAGAAACACTCAAGAAGAAACATATTATAGATGTTTCTTCATGAAGAAGAAACTCAGAATATGATTAGTAAATAAACTAAAAGACTACAGGTCTAAATAGTTTATTCAAACAAATGATCAATCAAAGTTTAAAGCTATCAAAACCAGACTAAAGGTCTAAAGCCGGATCAAGAGACAATCCAGATATTTATATATACCTATTTTATTATAGGTCAATCAATCAATAAATCAGTCAATCAATCAATCATTCACAGTCAAGGTTTCAAACGCACACTGAGGGTACTAGTGAATACGTTAACGTTTTCAATCAATCAATCAAAACATATTTATACTCGAGCCAGTCAATAATTTCATGAGATCATGTGATCTCTAAAACTTTATAATACAACGTAGAGAATAAAATCAACTCAGACTGAATATGCATGTGTCTGGATCCAAACATAACTGTTAAGCCTAATCAGTCATAGGCTAGGTAGCCACAGGCTAAACGGTCATGACTAGTTCTCTGTTCAGGGCCTTGTGGCTCGGAGAATACCGTTATGTGTGTAGGGCAGTGGTACATATACCGGAAGTAGAAAAGCTTCCGCTGAGATTGTCGAGAAAACTATATTTGTATTGTAACGTCATTCAAATGTTTATAGAGTCAAACGTGTTCACCAGCATATAGCTGACGTATTTTTCCCCACATTTCAGGGAAACAGATTAGCACAGGTAGCAAGACATTATAGACATTCATGGAGTTAGATACTCGCAAGGTAATAATGGCTCAGTTTTAAATTATTAAATATTATAACAAGATTTAAACATGATTAATAAATCAAGGACTTGGGTATTTATTATCCGAAAAGTTTTCAATTAAATTAATATTTTATTATAACCAAAGTCTTTCGCTAAATAAACCGCAACTCTGATACATTTACAAAACATGTACCAACTTGTGGTCACACGCCTAGGCCCTAAATCGTGGTTTGACAAAATGTACTCACATGAAATAAGTAACTTGAAATATTACTTTGCGATAAAACGGAAAAGTAAGCCGTAAGTTCAACGAGCAAGACCTAGATTAAGAGGGTCTTGAGTTAGTAGATGGTCTTAAAAGTTTTAAAGTAAAATAACATGACAAGTAAGACAAATAATTAAAGTTTGAGTGTTAAAGTGTAAATACATAAGAAATTAAAAGTGACGGTTTTTGAAAAGTAAGTTTACTCGAAATCGAGTCTCGGTATTTTATTCATTAGTTTTACTTAACCTTTGTTAAGTAGATATTTGGGTATAATTGCGATAGTGCAAGACCCTTTATTAGATAGATACTGGTGTGTGTATAATGATGCTCTTTCTAAATGACCCACAACTAAGCTTTAAATTTATTAAACAGAAATCCTAACGAATCCACACACAACCGGCAAGTGTACCGATCACTAATAGTATAGACCTAAGAAAGTCCGAGTATCGAACACAAGGACACGAGAAAACTTACTTAATACTTAACCATAACCAAGACTCACCTAAGAATAATATATTTTAAATGATTTTTTAATTATTAACTACTTAACCTAACTTAAATTAACTTAAAATACTTAAATTAAGAAAATAGACGAAACTTTGAAAATAAGATTTATCAAGGGGGAAAACGTCTACCTAGGTAAGAATCCTATTAAAGGTATAATAAGCTAATGGATTGTAGAATCTCACGACACCGGTATCTAAGGATGACACAACTAAGGTTCACTCAGGAAGCTAGATTACCTCTCGGTCTCACTAACAAACCCTAATTTACACTTAATTGATTTAAGTACTAACCGAGTGACAAATTGTTAAAGTGCTCTAATGCCGACTCTCCTCTCGGTCTCACCGACACACTACCCTAATGGAGACGAATACTACGCAACCAAGGATAGAGGAACAATTTAGTTTAACTTAAACTAGGTCAACAAATCGCTCACAAACCCAAACCCGACAAGAACCGAACCCGCTCTCGCGCGATCCTAATCTTAACAAGTAAAAGCTATGAGACGACCCTACTTCCTATCACCTCTCGGTCTGTAAGAAGGTATCTACCCGCTGATTTTAACTAATTAATATACCCAACTTAACCCTATGATTGTACACCTCGCAAACAATCTCTAAACACAAAGTAAAGTGTTCAAACAAGCTAATATCAACTAAAACCGATTCAATCAATCAAGCAAGAGGTAATTGAGTATTATTAATCAAAACACAGCCACTAAACACAACCTAATTCAATGTTAAACCAAACTTTACATTAACAATTCAATTCATGATCATCAATAATCCAATCTATTTACTAAAACCTAACAATATTCATCTAACCTAGGTAGAACTAACTAAATTAGCCTATTATTAGTTTTGGATAGCAGCATATATTCAAGTTAAACATCATAAACTTAAACATAAACATAAGTAAACTCATTCAAGATTCAAGAACAATCAAACAATTCAATGTCTAAGTTACTTGTAAAACAATCCAATATAAAAGATCAAACCAACTAGTTAGGGTTCTTGAACAAAAACACAAAGTTTATGGATGTATTACTCATTATTATGGCTGAGATTATGAGTGTATATGACCCGTAGCTGTTGTCCACAACCGTCCTTAGCCCCCTTCTTCTTCCCTTGGCTCAAGAATTGCAAAAAACGAATTTTTCCTCTTGAATGAGGGCTTTTAGGGTTATTTTTTTCCTACTTGGCTGCTAATTTCGTGATTGATGGCTTGTCTAGGGTTTTTTTTTTGTTAATTAACTTAATATAGTATCATGTAAGGCTTTAATCTTGTGGGCTTGGGTCGGGCCTCGAGTTTTAGTCTTCAAAATTGATCAAAAAAGGCCCCTAGAGTCTTCAAACTTTACCTTTTTCTTTATTAAAACTCATAACCTACAATTAATATTCAATCTATATAAAATCAAGCAAAAACAAGCCATAACTCTTATTTATTAAACTATTTAAGCACTTAAACATGATAAAAAGGGTACGGAAAGTAAGGGTGTTTTACAACACATCAGATACCAAAACGAGATTTTACAAGTGTTCGGATTTGTCGTTTCGAGTCTTGATAATTGGCCAAGTCCGAAGCCGAGATTCCAAAGTGATAAATGTTATGAGATAACTCAATGAAATTAAAAGAAACTTAACCAAGTGTGTAGTTCTATTAGGAAGAACCTCAACGTCCGTTAAGCGAGTGTTTGGCTTTGTTGGTCCAAACTTGTTATAAGATCAAGTTGGATCCGACATGCCACATATTTTGAGAAAATAATTAAAATTAGTTTATAATATAGTTTTAAGGAAAAATATGAGATTCGGTGGCCTAAAACACAACTAATGTGTCTCAAGCGAGTGAACTCGTTTAGTTCGGTCTTGGTTCGGTCCTTGACTCGGAATAAGACCGGGGATGGTTACCACATACCCAATACCATAGAACTTATTTGAATAAACTTAGAAATGATAATACTTAAGTCTTACATACAACATGTTAATAATGAAGTATTTAAACGAAAGTTCGGTCTTGGTTCGGTCATTGACTCGGAATGAAACCGAGGATGGTTACAATATACCCAAATAACATTGAACTATTAAAATGATTTGGAAACTAAAATAATTAGAAACTAAACAATATCAATAAGCTTAAACGAATTAAAGTGTTAACAAGGACTATAATAGTCCTCTATGTAGCCTTGACTTATAATAGCATAACACCTAATCCGACCATGGTCGGAGAAGGGAAGGCCAAGAAAACAAGGTGAATATAATTTAAACAAACAATAATAACAAGCTTTAATTACCTAGAATTAGTTAAAATATAAGATTAGCTTCAGTTTGACTTTGAGAAGTCAAACTATCAAGAGTTTGAAAGATGAATCTTAGAACTTAGATGGGGAGTGTTTGATGTGAAAGAGCAGATTAAAATGGGTGTATTGGCCTTGTTTTTATATGGGAAAATGTAAGGGCCATCAATAATATCACTATCAAGGGATTTTCTTGCATTTTGATTGGTTTAGAGGGTCAAACAAGGTGTAATACATCAAAAAACGAGCTGATGCATCTGCAGGTGGGTGGAGGTGATGCGCGACCAACTCACCCTTCCTGGCCGTGCCGTGCGGCGTGCCAGGGGGTGGGTTTTGGTCTCCAGCTTTGGTTAATTGGCGAGTTAGGTCCCCGAAGTTCGTTTTAAGTCGTTTTAAGAATAAAATGGTGTTTTAAAGTACCGTAAAGGGGTGTTTTCTTGATCCAACAACTGTATAACATAAATGAAACATAAAACCCAATATTTTATTAATAACGAAGGATTCGATACACAAAATGGGTCGGGTTTCCAATATACATACAAATACGAATTAAACCACAAATGACGAATGTCATATCTCTAGTCAGGTAGGAACAGCCGAATATGTTACAGGGGCACATGCGAGTTTTATAAAAATCCAAACCCTAATTAGTTATCAATCCCCGTTATTTTTTTATGTTTTGTTTAAACAAGTTTTTATTTTACAAATAACCCCCTCAATTTTGAGTTTTATTTAAACAAAACTTTTTTGTTTATCAAAACAACAATGTTTTATAAAAAAACCAAAAATGGGGGTAATATATTTTAATAAAAAAATCAGTGGTGGCCGGTAGTATTTTGGAAAAATACATTGGGGATGACTGCGCTTAATACCTATAAAAATTTTCGGGGAAAATCACGATATTTACCATACTAACGGAGAAAACAGTAGTGAGCAGGGCCACCCGAGTCCCCAAAGAGCTGTGCCCCTGTTGGGCACCGACCCACCCTATCCAAGCCTTACATTCGTCCCTGCCCGAAGGCCCACTAGTGGTAAAACTCGGACACCTCAGGATCAATTAGAAATCACAAAGATATTAGTATTCTTTCATTGAGTGTACCCATGCCCCCTCCAAAGTGTTGTTAGTGGAGTTTGAACCACTACACCATATTAAAAGTACATATATAATATTTATCGATCGACATGTTTAATTGTTGTTGTTGTTATTATTATTATTTTATTTTTCATGGAACGACCAACTAAGTAACGCCGAGTACTCCGCATGCGACCCCCATCAGCAAAAGGTAGCCCGAGCCGGCCACGAGTCCGGACGGACGGATCCCCTAGCGGTCCACCTATTGAGGGATTCCACAAATAAAACTCGACCCCACACCCGCCAAACGGTACGACAACGAGGAGCCGGTAAAACCGGGTGAGATCAGGACTCGAACCTTGGCAACTATTGGGTTATCTTTCATATCTCCCATATGATAGTGAGGTTTGAACCCCATACCTCTCACTAGTAAAGTGAGTTCTCTACCATTGAGCCACATCCAATTTATTATTATTATTATTATTATAGTAACGCATTTTGTTATTATTAGTAGTAAAAATAAGTGACAATTTTACATACACCATATGCACCACATTATTCTTCACAAACAAACCTTGGAATTCTCGAAATCATCTAAGTTTCAATAGATCCTTTAATTCAGTCGCCTTCAAACAAACATGAATTCCGACATTTGAATCTCGTTTTTGAATGTCTAGAATCATAAGAATCTTATAGTACGTTGCCAGCTATTTATAGTTCTTGCCGTTCTTGGTACAAAACCGTCCTTAGTATCCTAAGATTCCATTATGGAGACCAAAAAGAACATGAAGAGAAGTCTTTTGATGAGAATGATTTTGCCCAAGAAGAAAAAGAACAACGAAGAAGGCGTTGCTAATGCTAGGAATTCACGGCTTTTGATCACTGTGAATGTGGCTGGAAGTTCTGGGCCTTTGAGATTTGTGGTGAATGATGATGATAAGGTTTCTACCGTTATAGATTCATCACTAAAGTTGTATGCTCGTGGTGGTCGGCTTCCTCTTATTGGGTCGGATTTCAACAAATTCATACTTTACGCATCGGATGTAGGTTCAGGTGGGGTTTTGAATCATTTCAAATTGTTTCGTTTTCTTTTACATTCTTTTTAACCATGAGGTCACTCATTATCAAACAACTTACGAAACTCCACCAATACCCTGCTAACCAACAAGACAATTACAAAGTGCGGGTTGGTGAGTTTCAAGAGGTTACGCATGACAAGAAATTAGTAGAAATAAGATTCGATTCTGTTATACTTTCTTACTTTCTCAATGCATGATTATAAGAAGTGTATGATATAAAATTATGTTAAATATACATTTTTTGGTCCCATTTTAGCATTGAGTCCAAGTGAAGCAATTGGGTCTTGTGGCGGGAGAAATTTTGTGCTATACATGAAGAAGAACAATCAAGTACCTCATGAAGCAAGGTCAAGGATGGTTACACGGCAGCATAGTGGAAGATGGAAAGCATGTATTGTTTGTTTAGCTCAATAAACATTGGATCTTGAAATATGGCACCGTATAAATTTAAACATTAAAAGATTCCTGGATCAACGCATATGTTTGGTCATGAGATAACTCTGAACTTGAAAATGAAAAGTTGAGAGACTTGGATCAAGTGAAGTTGAAGTAAACGTAGAAGCAAATTGTGAGTTGGAGTTCTAAACCTTTTTTAATCATATAACGTTTATAATTATGCTTAGATCATATATTGTTTTTTGAACGACAAATTTATGTTGGAGACTTGAACCTAAAAGGCTAAAAACCTTCCAATCGTTAGTGTTTTAAAGACATAAGATCATATAATATGGTTAAAACGTGCGATCAATTGTAATTTGGTTTACATAATCCATGACTATGCATTGGGATATGTTTATTTGCTCTAGGTGCATTTTTATTTCCTTAAAACGTACACGAAACGAGATATAAGATTGTGGGTATATAAACCCATTACAATAATATGTAACATTATATAAATAAAACTAAAATAGAAATCTAACAAAATGTACAACGGTGGATTTAATTTCATATGCTCATGTTTGACAAAGTTATCTCAAAACTAGAGTGTTACATGGGTCTTATTTACGGGTTGACGATTTGAACTTGACACAAACCCAAAAAATCACGTGTACACATGATGATGAGCACACACTAAACAAAAGTGTTTATATTAACTAGGTACAATATAAAGAGAGATTATGTCTTTAGATAATCATACAAAAATAATTACAAAACTCAACTGAATATAATACAGTCCTCGCAGTTCGAGTGACAATCGAATGAACGCTCAAAAGTCTGGTACGAGTGACGTTTGTAAGAATGTTTGCATACTGTGACGATGATGGGACCTTTGGGATCGTATTTGACCGGGGCAAACCTTTTCTCAAACAAGTGTATGTCAAATAGCTAGGCAATGCGTAATTAGCAAACCTGCTGGACTACGTAATTGATATTCGGTCGATTAATATGTGGGATCTTAAAACACTCCTACAAGGCTATAGTACACTCCGAAGACAAAAGAGGTTCATAAAGAGGCCGTTAAGGGCAAATGAGCAAAAAAAAGAAACAAGGAGGAGCGGGATGTGACAATCGTCAATTTCAGGTTAACTCCGTTAACTCAACTCCGTCAATTCAAACTTAAGATCATTGAATCTATAACGCACACTTCATTACATTTAAACTAGGGTTTAAATGACGCTTAACACTTACTACATGTGTAGTCTTTCGGGATTTGCACCGAAACGCAAACGAGTTGACGCAAACGATTGAGGAATAAACGAAAAACGACAAAACAGTAATTATGTGATAATTATGTGTTAGACTTATGTGTTACGTGATAACATGGTTATGAACATTAACTCAAGATGTAAACTAGTTAGTTAAGTTAGAAAAACAACAATTGAAAGTGGAGGGACTTGAGTGTAACTTGTATGTCTATAAATATAGCCTTAATAACTTAACCCTAACTTATTATCACAAACCCCAAGCTCCGATCGGCCTCCTTCCTTGTGAACCCTTGGCTGCCGTCCACCTTATACACACATTCAACCAAGAAATCAAGCTTGTGATTGAAGAACTAGGTGCTAGGAAGGTATAATTGATCATCCTATACATTCTTGTTGCTTGATTTTGATGTTGTTGGGTTAACCACAAACCCTAAGCTGCCGATTTAGTGTATGTATATAGCTAATATGATTGTGGTTGATTGAATGATGATTTGATAACTAGATTGAATCTTGTTGCATGTTGATTGTTGTATCTTTGATTTGAGTTCAAACACAAACCCTAATCAAGTATGTAATATGTAATTGATGTGCATGGATGGTGTTTATGGAGTCTAGAGGGTTATATGAATGCATGATAGTTCATAGATTGTTATTATGTTGAGTTTGGATGCAAACAGTTTCTGGACAGAATGTGTATATGATGTTTAAGTGACTGTAACGAAGTGTAAACGTGAAAATTGGTTGAGATTATTGGTACTACAGTAAACTAGGTTGAGTCTAGTTTCTATAAAGTATGAATTTGTAATTTTTGGACAAGTAGAAGTTAACTTTTATGAATTTACAAATACATTGTGCAAAGCTGAGCTGTTAGACCTGCTGTTAGGTTGTGTTGTAAATGTTATATCTCATGAACTACGAGACCAATTGGGTTGGTTCCACTTCTGGAAGTTGACTTATTGAGTTAGGAACCTAACCCAAGTGGTCTTGCATTTATTGGATTTTTCGTTTAACGGGAATTGCAAATAACATTCTGTTGCGCATGAATTTGACTGTTATGAGTTTGCTGTAATGATTTGATGATTGTGAGAAAACTATGAGGAATAAAAATGTAATAAAATATTTTCTGGAAACCTAAGACATATGTGCTTCTGTGATGATTTTTGGTAAATTAATTGAGATGTTATGATCGGTGAAATAGTACAATCTTTCTAGTAGGATTTCTGTCTCGGTGAAACTAGCTGCTGAGTTGTGTAAAAATGCATGAAACATGATACTTGCTATATAATTGTTATGTTTTGACCAAAATACCCTTGCGGGGAATAATTGCTAATTGATTGCCATGATTTGACCAAATTGCCCTCATGGGGAATAATGGCTAGTTAATTGTTATTTGTTGACCAAAATGCCCTTACGGGAAAAACTGCTGGTAATGTACGTTATGAATACATGACACGTATATGATTGCTTACACATGTGATGTGTCACAAAAAAAACACTTGTTAAAGTCACACACGATTCACAAACGAAACAAGAAACATGTTATGTGCATAGGCATTATGTGCCGGGTCTAGAGACTCGATAATATTCCGACACTTAGAAAAATCTCTTTGTTGTTTTAGAACGTTAGAGAGAGTTTTTCGGTGACGCGCATCTTGGTGATTTAAGTTGGGAAATTCTTCGCAAACAGCGAGTTTCACTTTCCCCTCTTTAAACTGTTTTCAAACGCTTTTCACTTGGGGGAGATAACATACTCCACAACGCATTTAAGATTTTGTTATAAATTATATATCACTTATAAAGGCTAAGTGGCAAACGAAATATTTGAAGTCCTACACATCGAACCGGTTAATATTTAGAATAAGGAGTCACTGTTGAGTAGTACTACTGGGTTTGACAAACCCCACCCAACGCTAAACTCGACTGGAGGTCGAGCGGGTGTAATTTTGGCAAACACGTACCATGGTCTGGAGGACCTGGTGACAAGGCACTTAATAAACGAGTCAGCTTCGGTGTCGAACACTTAGTAATACTTGTTGTATAGACTAGCTACCTATCGATATATAATTTGACATAACACTATCTGGTAACGCAAAACGCTGTAACGCTGTAACGCAAAACGCTTAACGCAAAACGCTGTAACGCTGAACGCAAACGCTAAACGATTTATTTTTATATAACTTGTGAACTCACCAACCTTGTGTTGACACTTTCAGTATGTTATTCTCAGGTAGCCGAGGCGGGTGCGCGGTTTAGGAACATGCATTGCTTGATAAACTTTTAACTATGCAAACTTACTTTTAACTGTTATCCTTGGTTTTAAATCGTCCTGCGTGATGTAAAATTGTTTCTATGGTTTTACGCTTCCGCACTTATTTTCATTTAAACGTTTTTATGGTTTGATTATAACTGATGATTCCGATCCTGTTAGTTCACACCCTCTGACGGTAAAACTCCGTTAGTGGATTTTGAAGGTGTGACACGGGAGGCTCCAGCCGAGCGGCCGAGGAATTCGTTCCAAAAAGAAAAACAACTCCTTAGACAAAAGAGGAGAAAAAGGCTTTGCGTCGTGCTTGGGTTGAAATATTCGAAAATCGACAAGCCGATATTTTTTTAACCTTTTTTTGTTTCGTATAAAATTTTAAAAATACGTTTGAAACTTATTCTTATTTAATTGTAGTTGACTATAAAATACACCGTAATTTGGGGAAACGTGCGACAGTTGTTTTATAAGATGGTGCGAAGTACGAAACGTACCGACAATATGATATCCGAAAGATGGTTCGAAACTCACAAATTTGTCAGAATTTTTACAAATTTACATAACAGATACAGTCGTCGAATGCGACCGAGCGGGAGCGATGATCTTCAAGTCTACAAATTCATATGCGAGAAATGGAAAACTGAAGTGTTCAACAAGTACGGAACGATAAAAAACGTGGGACATGGACGACGTGTGGCAAATACTCAAGTCGTGCTCGAAAGGGTTGGGTTAGTTACACCGGGCCTTGATGGTGGCTCTATATCAAAGCGTACGAAAACTACTTCGTTTGGTTCATTTGTCTCATCTAGTAGCTCGGATGCTAATGTAGGGATCGACCTAAACGTGTCCGGGCAAAAAGATCAACCACAAGTACCTAGGTCAATCTAGAATTTGTCAAAGACGTACACCAAATATCGTGTAATATCGAGACGGCGACCGGGGTGAAAATTTCAAAAGACAGATTTAGGAAGTTAGACTTTCTTACTAAGAACTTTAGCAACCTCGACCCCATGCACCGAGAGGTATATGAACAAGAACAAGCGCTTCTTCTTGAGGAAATCAAAGCATATCAAGAAGGAAGACGAAGAGCAGGAGGCGGCGGAGATCATAAATAAATTTGTATTTATATTCGTAAATTTGTAAATTTTTTTTATATTTTAGGATGTTTAATAATTTGTATTATTAGGATTTTTTAATGTTTTTATTATTAGTTTTTTAGTTATATTATTATTTTATATTAAACAAAATAAATAGATCCGATAATTCGTTGAAGCCACGGTTCGTCTGGACCACAACAGATTCAGGCAGCTTTAGCGAGTGTACAGTAAGCATCCAGTCAATACTACATGACATAATATTATTGGATGAATTCATAGCTCGACTTTAAAGAGTACACATGTTCTTAACTTCTAAGACCATCTCCGTTGGATGGTTTTGGTGTGGTTCAAACCAAGCTAAAAACCAAGAAACCAATGGAGAACTTGGTTTAAACCAAAAATCATATTTGAAGTTTGGTTTTTCAAACCAACAAAAACCACCATTTGTGGGTCCCAACACTATATCTTTCACCCCATATATATATTTACCCATATTTATATTTATAAAACATATTTAAATATTATACTTATATACATACTTTTTTATACTTATTTCAAAATTTATTAATTTTTTGTGTTTGTCTATTTTTTACGTAACGGCTAAATTTTTTAACGATTTTATTATCTATTTTACAACGGTTAAATTATGTATTTTTTTTGTTTATCTATTTGTTATATTTTAGTTAATCTATTTTTTACTAAATTTTTATTATATTGCTATTTATTCAAATAAAAATTAAATATTTAATAGTATTATGAAATTCTTATTTAAATAAATGTAAAAGTAAGTGATGATGTGAAAATGTAAAGATGGTTTGAAAAGGTGTATTGTTGGAGTAAAAGATATGGTTTTTAAGAAAGCTGACGTGACAGTAACGTGAGTAGTTTAAACTAGAAACTGGTGGAGATGGTCTAACATAATCCATGATTATTTGTTAACACGGAGAATCATTTACACATGCACTTGGCACTAACTCCATATATCCATGGACCAATCCACAAATGACAACACATTGGATAAAGAATCTACAAAGTCCACACAGCATCTTGGGCGCACTCCAATAGCCCTAATTGAGGCTATTTCTATAATATAGCTTCAAATTTTGTGGAAGAAAGTATCTTCTAAAAGTATTATTTCTCTACTTTTTCATTCA
This sequence comes from Bidens hawaiensis, assembly GCF_021521415.1. NCBI lineage: Eukaryota > Viridiplantae > Streptophyta > Magnoliopsida > Asterales > Asteraceae > Bidens > Bidens hawaiensis. The sequence continues at coordinate 116,141 of NW_027493574.1, read as the reverse complement.
GCTCCAAAACCTTTTAGGCTTTTACGACCTTAATTTTGCTTTACAATACAATACTTTAATTATATTTTATTTATTATAAGAACTTTTATACGGGCTTGCTTTATCTTGTAGTAATATAAAGGAGTTAAGATGATAGGCTAAAACAGATTAATATGATAAACTAATTTTTGGAAGATTGATTTTCCTTATTCCTTTAACGCATATTAAGATGCATATAAATTATTAATTTAATAATATACATGAAACTGGCCACGAGTCCACGACCAATCAAAAGGTGTCCAAAAAAGCCAGTTGTATGCTCGCCGGTTTTACCTGTATCAGGCTGAGGAGTCTGTCCGACCTAATCTCATTCTATAGAAACCTTACCATCCTATACCCAAATACCCAAAAATCAATTAAACTAATTTTTATTAGGTTCGGGTTTTTGTAAGACTTTCAAATATCAAAAACCCATTAACCCGAACTAATTAACCGAAACCAAAGACAAAACCCGATCAACACATGCATATAGTCATATACGTACTTAACTTGTTTGTAGTGCAAGTGATTATATATGTACAAATAATAATATATGGATGAAAATTTTGATTTTCCAGATTACATTTTTTTGTTGTTTGTCTTAATAGAATTTATTGATATTATTAGTGTTTTCCTCTTGTCAATAATTTAAATTTTCAACTTTATAATATAATAAGTAATTTTGAGGATAGTTCTTTATAGAAGAAAACTTTTATTACTTTTATGTTATATTTATCAACATGATCACACCTATGCAAGTCATTATAATATCCTAGTATGTATGGTGAGTGTGTTCGATTAAAACAATATATCAGGAGATTATGTGGAATTGAAAATGAAAACGCGTTCACCAGACCAGAGTGGAGTTTTACCCACCCCTCTATTGTAATTGAATCCTTTTTATTTAATATATTAAAAGATATTCTTTAAAAAAAAGTGAGTGGAGTTTCAATGATCTTTGTAAAACCAAGTGGTCCAATTGGATTACTAGCAGCAAATGCAAAATTTTCTGTTCATTCATCAAACAAAGAAGTTAAGGTGTTAAAAATTACGGAGAACATTAAATTTCACGGTTACCTTTGGTTTAAACTTTAAAGATAGATCAAAGCACAAATATGTTCTTTTTTTTTTTTTTGCAAAGATTCGTATAATTTTTCTTTCATGTAATTAGTTTTTCTGTTATGTTGTGTGCCCTTGCTTTTGCTTGGGGTTTTCTAATAAAATTTTCCGTTAGAAAAAAAGTTAAAAGGTAACAGACAATTATTAAAAACATCTTGTATATATTTTAGTGTCTTCGTAAAATTCAATGCTTAAGGAAAGTATTAGGTAGTGTTTGTTATGCATGAATGAGAGACGGAATGGAATGAACTATTACAATGGAATGAAAAAAGATGTGTTTGGTTGATCGATGGAATGAAATCACTCATTACAATGTCAATTTCATTCCCTCTAAAACACCTCAAATTCATTCCATTCACCCTCCTTGTTTTTTTTTTCATTCCATCACTCTTTCACATTATTTCACCTCCACCACCCTCCCACCACCACTACCCATTGTCCTCTTACCACCACCGCCTCTATCGTTGCCACCACCCACTGCCACCTCCGCCGCCAACCACCACCACCACCCGCCTCTGCCGCCTGCCCCCCGCCGCTCGCCACTACCATCCCACCTCCACCGCCTTCCACCACCACCAACCGCCTCCGCCGCCTGCCACCACCGTCCACCACCTATCGGCGCCGCACACTACCACCACACACCAACCGGCCATCACCGCCCGCCACCCGTCGCTTACCGCCGCCACCGCCACCGCCACCACCACACCACTACCAACAATTGCTCCCAGTTCCCGCCCATCGCCACCGCCGCCCACCATCCCATCGCCACTCACTACCATTTTTATTTTATTCCGTTTTTTTCTAGCTTACCAAAAACTAATAATTTATTTCATTCTCACATTGTAACCAAATATGTCAATGGAATGGTAATGAATCATATCATTACCTCGTTCATTTCATTCTTTCGCTCATTCTATTCCATTACCCCTTACCAAACAGACCCTAGTTTTAAAGTTTGAGATTACCAAACTTGGTACCTTTTTTGTTCTTATTTTAGCAAATTTGTATCTAGTATGTCAGTTCCCACATGTTACTGAAACAGGTGTTATTAAATGACGACTAAAATATTATATATTAACGTTGCCTTTTTGAACCTATATTTTTCGAGATCATACACTTTCTAAACATTTGTTAGTTTGTTACTAATTCATTATAAGGGTTAATTAACCACGTAAAAAGGCTTGCATGCTTTAAAGAATGGAAAGATAGTTACTCATAATATCATTTTCCATAGTCATAAGACTGTGTTGTAAGGCCCTGTTACCGGTGTCTCATTTTAACGTTGAATTTACTCATAAACATAGTTCTAAATATCAGAGTTAATAAAAACATTCGCGGAATATTAAAAACATTCAAACCATTTCATTACATAACCATATTTCTTGTCTTAACGATCATTCCAAATCATTTAACATAAAACATTGTCTTTAAAATAACATAACATTTCCTTGAGATGCCAGCTTCTTCAAGTCCATGCCATGCGTCTCCCCTTATGCAAGCTGCCTCAAGCTTCTTCAAGTCCATGTCATGGATTTAAGTATTTTAAAAAAGAATTTTTTTGACAGATTTATAATTTCAACATTAAATAATGACAATTAGCGTCTCATAATAAAACTAAAATTCATATATAGCAAAATAATCCATTTCATATAATATTTCAACATACTAACAAACATTCAAAAGTCGACCATTCTTCACGATATTTTAAAGTTTAACATTTTATTAACATCGATACGAACATTCACTGGTAAATAATGGATGCCACAAAAGTCGACCATTCTTCATATGACATTCTTCAATTTCAAATTGTTTCGTTTTCTTTTACATTCTTTTTAACCATGAGGTCACTCATTATCAAACAACTTACGAAACTCCACCAATGCCCTGCTAACCAACAAGACAATTACAAAGTGCGGGTTGGTGAGTTTCAAGAGGTTACGCATGACAAGAAATTAGTAGAAATAAGATTCGATTCTGTTATACTTTCTTACTTTCTCAATGCATGATTATAAGAAGTGTATGATATAAAATTATGTTAAATATACATTTTTTGGTCCCATTTTAGCATTGAGTCCAAGTGAAGCAATTGGGTCTTGTGGCGGGAGAAATTTTGTGCTATACATGAAGAAGAACAATCAAGTACCTCATGAAGCAAGGTCAAGGATGGTTACACGGCAGCATAGTGGAAGATGGAAAGCATGTATTGTTTGTTTAGCTCAATAAACATTGGATCTTGAAATATGGCACCGTATAAATTTAAACATTAAAAGATTCCTGGATCAACGCATATGTTTGGTCATGAGATAACTCTGAACTTGAAAATGAAAAGTTGAGAGACTTGGATCAAGTGAAGTTGAAGTAAACGTAGAAGCAAATTGTGAGTTGGAGTTCTAAACCTTTTTTAATCATATAACGTTTATAATTATGCTTAAGATCATATATTGTTTTTTGAACGACAAATTTATGTTGGAGACTTGAACCTAAAAGGCTAAAAACCTTCCAATCGTTAGTGTTTTAAAGACATAAGATCATATAATATGGTTAAAACGTGCGATCAATTGTAATTTGGTTTACATAATCCATGACTATGCATTGGGATATGTTTATTTGCTCTAGGTGCATTTTTATTTCCTTAAAACGTACACGAAACGAGATATAAGATTGTGGGTATATAAACCCATTACAATAATATGTAACATTATATAAATAAAACTAAAATAGAAATCTAACAAAATGTACAACGGTGGATTTAATTTCATATGCTCATGTTTGACAAAGTTATCTCAAAACTAGAGTGTTACATGGGTCTTATTTACGGGTTGACGATTTGAACTTGACACAAACCCAAAAAATCACGTGTACACATGATGATGAGCACACACTAAACAAAAGTGTTTATATTAACTAGGTACAATATAAAGAGAGATTATGTCTTTAGATAATCATACAAAAATAATTACAAAACTCAACTGAATATAATACAGTCCTCGCAGTTCGAGTGACAATCGAATGAACGCTCAAAAGTCTGGTACGAGTGACGTTTGTAAGAATGTTTGCATACTGTGACGATGATGGGACCTTTGGGATCGTATTTGACCGGGGCAAACCTTTTCTCAAACAAGTGTATGTCAAATAGCTAGGCAATGCGTAATTAGCAAACCTGCTGGACTACGTAATTGATATTCGGTCGATTAATATGTGGGATGTTAAAACACTCCTACAAGGCTATAGTACACTCCGAAGACAAAAGAGGTTCATAAAGAGGCCGTTAAGGGCAAATGAGCAAAAAAAAGAAACAAGGAGGAGCGGGATGTGACAATCGTCAATTTCAGGTTAACTCCGTTAACTCAACTCCGTCAATTCAAACTTAAGATCATTGAATCTATAACGCACACTTCATTACATTTAAACTAGGGTTTAAATGACGCTTAACACTTACTACATGTGTAGTCTTTCGGGATTTGCACCGAAACGCAAACGAGTTGACGCAAACGATTGAGGAATAAACGAAAAACGACAAAACAGTAATTATGTGATAATTATGTGTTAGACTTATGTGTTACGTGATAACATGGTTATGAACATTGACTCAAGATGTAAACTAGTTAGTTAAGTTAGAGTTTTCGGTTATGCCTTTTGGTCTAACCAACGCACCAGCCGTATTTATGGATCTCATGAATCGAGTATGCAAGGCGTACCTCGACAAGTTTGTGATTGTTTTCATCGATGATATTCTCGTCTACTACAAGAACGAAGCTGACCATGAAGAGCACTTAAGGGTAATTCTGGAATTGCTGAAGAAGGAACAATTGTATGCTAAACTCTCGAAATGTGAGTTTTGGCTTCGCGAAGTTCACTTTTTAGGGCATGTGATCAACGAGAATGGTATCCATGTCGATCCCGGTAAGGTAGAGGCCATCAAAAACTGGGAAGCACCTAAGACTCCGACTGAGGTGCGACAATTCCTAGGACTGGCCGGCTACTACCGGCGTTTCATCGAGGGATTTTCAAAGATTGCTCAACCCCTCACCGCTTTGACTCACAAAGGCACTAAGTACAATTGGGGTGACGCGCAAGAATCCGCCTTTCAACTATTGAAAACCAAACTCTGCAGCGCCCCTATCCTAGCCCTCCCCGAGGGAATGGAAAATTTTGAGGTACACTGTGACGCATCTATACAAGGTCTCGGTTGTGTGCTGATGCAACTCGAGAAGGTTATAGCCTACGCCTCTCGACAACTACGGGTTCACGAGAAGAACTACACGACCCATGATTTGGAACTTGGAGCTGTGGTGTTTGCTCTTAAGATATGGAGGCATTACTTGTACGGTACCAAGTTTACCATTTACACCGACCACAAGAGTCTCCAACATATCTACGATCAGAAGGAGCTGAACATGCGACAGCGTCGTTGGGTCGAGCTGCTCAAAGATTACGGTTGTGCCATCAAGTACCACCCTGGCAAGGCCAATGTAGTGGCCGACGCCCTCAGCAGAAAAGAAACAGATAAACCCAGACGAGTGCGAGCATTGCAACTCACGATTCATGCCAGCTTACCTGATCAGATTCGCGATGCGCAACTTGAAGCTTTGAAAGATGACAATCTTCCATCGGAACTCATGCGGGGCATGAACAAGCAACTTGAAACCAGATCGGACGGGGTCCGATATTTTGAGAACCGGATTTGGGTTCCCCGATACGGAGAGTTGAGAACTCTAGTGATGGACGAAGCTCACAAGTCCCGATATTCTATCCACCCTGGCTCAGATAAAATGTACCATGATTTAAAGGCACTTTACTGGTGGCCGAACATGAAAGCCGACATTGCCACCTACGTGAGCAAATGCTTGACTTGTGCCAGAGTCAAGATAGAATACCAAAAACCATCTGGTCTACTGCAACAACCGGAACTCCCAATGTGGAAATGGGAACACATCTCAATGGATTTTATTACGGGTTTACCTAAGACACCGACGGGATGCGATACCATCTGGGTGATCGTTGACCGGTTGACTAAATCGGCACACTTCCTAGCAATTAAAGAAACGGACAAAATGGAAAGACTGACTCGTGTTTACATGAAGGAAGTAGTGTCTAGACACGGAGTGCCTGTCTCAATCATTTCTGATCGAGATTCTCGTTTCACTTCGCACTTTTGGAAGTCGCTGCAAAGCGCACTAGGCACCCGTCTCGATATGAGCACAGCATACCATCCTCAGACGGATGGGCAAAGTGAGCGAACTATTCAGACCCTGGAGGATATGTTGCGTGCCTGCGTATTGGATTTCGGAAAAAGTTGGGAACCCCACTTACCCTTGGTAGAGTTTTCGTATAATAACAGCTACCACGCAAGTATTAAGGCAGCGCCGTTTGAAGCGCTGTACGGACGGAAGTGTCGATCACCACTCTGCTGGGCAGAGGTGGGTGACAGCCAAATCACTGGTCCGGAACTGGTACTCGAAACTTCGGAAAAGATTGTTCAAATCCGAAATCGCATGGCAGCAGCACGAGATCGCCAAAAGAGTTACGCCGACAAGCGCCGAAAACCCCTCGAATTTCAAGTGAATGATCGAGTGTTACTCAAAGTCTCACCTTGGAAAGGTGTGGTTCGCTTTGGTAAGCGAAACAAACTCAACCCACGATATGTTGGTCCTTACCGGATAACTGAGCGCATTGGTCCGGTGGCGTACCGACTGGACCTACCAACAGAACTTAGTGGTGTACACGATGTATTCCACGTATCAAATTTGAAGAAATGCCTGTCCGATGAAACCCAAGTAGTTCCTTTGGAGGAACTGCAAGTTGATGAACAGTTACGTTTCATTGAGGAACCAGTCGAGGTTTTGGATTGGGAAACCAAAACGCTCAAACACAGCAAAATTCCAATCGTTAAAGTTCGTTGGAACTCGAGACGTGGACCGGAGTTCACGTGGGAACGCGAGGATCAAATGATGAAAAAGTATCCTCACCATTTTGAAGGGCTAACCAAACACAGAAAACCGCGAAACCCGGCAAACCGTCAGACATCACCGGAGGTAAGAATTAAATTTCGGGACGAAATTTCTTTCTACTAGGGAATGATATGACAAACTGAAATTTTTTTTCTTACTCTTTCAGACACTCATCACGACTTGACTCAAATTTTCGGGACGAAAATTCTTTAACATGGGAATGATGTGACAATCGTCAATTTCAGGTTAACTCCGTTAACTCAACTCCGTCAATTCAAACTTAAGATCATTGAATCTATAACGCACACTTCATTACATTTAAACTAGGGTTTAAATGACGCTTAACACTTACTACATGTGTAGTCTTTCGGGATTTGCACCGAAACGCAAACGAGTTGACGCAAACGATTGAGGAATAAACGAAAAACGACAAAACAGTAATTATGTGATAATTATGTGTTAGACTTATGTGTTACGTGATAACATGGTTATGAACATTAACTCAAGATGTAAACTAGTTAGTTAAGTTAGAAAAAAAACAATTGAAAGTGGAGGGACTTGAGTGTAACTTGTATGTCTATAAATATAGCCTTAATAACTTGACCCTAACTTATTATCACAAACCCCAAGCTCCGATCGGCCTCCTTCCTTGTGAACCCTTGGCTGCCGTCCACCTTATACACACATTCAACCAAGAAATCAAGCTTGTGATTGAAGAACTAGGTGCTAGGAAGGTATAATTGATCATCCTATACATTCTTGTTGCTTGATTTTGATGTTGTTGGGTTAACCACAAACCCTAAGCTGCCGATTTAGTGTATGTATATAGCTAATATGATTGTGGTTGATTGAATGATGATTTGATAACTAGATTGAATCTTATTGCATGTTGATTGTTGTATTTTTGATTTGAGTTCAAACACAAACCCTAATCAAGTATGTAATATGTAATTGATGTGCATGGATGGTGTTTATGGATGCACTTGGTGTAGGTGAGATTGTAGTGATTTGATTATTCCTTTTTAAAGATTAAGGGGGTATACAGATTGTATTGATCTTTGATTGGCTTAATGATATGCGTCAGAAACCATAATACTAAAGGTGCATTTATTTTTATCATTGGATTGATACAAAGGAATATAAAGTGCATTAATATTGGACTGATAATGCTAGTGCTTACCGTCTTACCTATCCGGCTTTGTTCCTGTAATTATTGATACATAGTTTAATGCATATTTCAGTGTGTGTGAAAAGTTAGTAATAGTTTATCAAAAAGAATCCCATATTACTTGGATTGTATTTCGATCATTTACAGTTGGATCACGCATCGACCATTCCCTCAGTTTTAAAATTTTTTTGAACATTTTTTTAACACATAAATCTATTTTTACCTTACACAGTAAGAATTTAAATTCACAACTTTTTACATTTGTAAAAGAGACACCATCTACCACCGGGCTAAACTAATAAGTCATGGGCCCCTCACTTTTAAATGTGTTATATCTTTGTTTTCTTGTGACTATGTGAATATGTATAGTTGCAAAGCTTGGACTTCGTTACGACGGTGACTGAAGTCACGAACCCAAAATATTTGGGTTGGCGATTCGGTTCGTTTCGGGTCGGATCAAACAATATGACATATATATATATATATATATATATATATGTATGTATATGTATGTATTCACTACTAGAAAAAGAGATGTTTTTCTACAACTGAATTCGTAGGAAATTTGTTGGGAAATCAAGTTTCTAACAATTTTCCAACAAAAAGTTACGTTGGAAAAACACATGCTTGAAAATCGTTTTCAACCGTTTTTCAACAACTTTTCTTACGCAATTGCTACAAAAACAAGTGGTTGTAAACTTCATACAACTTTCCTACAAAAACTATTTTGACTTAACATAATGTTTATTAGATAATGTTGTAGCAAAGTTGGAGCTTATTTTTTTTGTTGGAAATCTGTTGGAACTATTTGTCGTAGGAAATTTGTAGGAAAATTTTGTGGGAAAATGACTTGTTTTCTAGTAGTGATTGGATCATTTCAGAAGTTTTTTCACAGCGATAAGTGATTGTGTAACTCCATTAATCCCTAATTTCACTCCCTTTCGTATTGTGTAGGTGCGTATATACGTGTGTAGGTACGTATTTTTGTATATGTGTATGTATGTTTGTATGTGTGTAGGTATGTAGGTTTGAATGTGGCTCGGTACGTTTGTATGTGTGTAGGTAGGTTTGAATGTGTGTAGCTAAGACATAAATACAACCAACCTACATACATGTAGGTAACATCATGAGAAATGGAGTGAAATTATGGATTAATGGAGTTACACCTTCACTTCTCGATGTAATATCACTTCTCACAAGATCCATCCCCTATATATATATATATGTATATATATATATATATTTATTTATTTACCCCCGTATTACGGGGGTTGTTTTATATTGTTTGTTCTAATATTTATTTATTTATTATTTGAATTTATATTTTTTTATTGTATGAAAGTTAAAAATATACTTATAGTTTGATAATAAATTGTTTCACAAATAAATGAGATGTTATAACCCGGTTTAAAAGCTATATGGTTTTGATGAGACCTAAGACCCGTTTATATTTTTTACTATAAAATTTGTTTTTTAATTATAAATAATATTTATGAAAGTTAATAATATACGTATGGTTTGATGAGACCCAAGACCTGTTTATTTTTTTTACTATCAAATTGGTTTTTTAATTTAAATATATATATATATATATATATATATATATCTTTTTTAAAATAAATCATATATTAATTTTTATTATATCCTATTTAATAGGATTTTTACATCAATAATTTGGTGAGAATAATTTTTAATTTAATAAGATGTTATAACCCGTTTAAGGAATATCTGGGTTTGGTAAAACCCATACCCATGAATTTGAGTCAAATGCATGAGAAGCCTCCATTTAAAAATCAAGCAAATCTGGTGACTCCAAAAAAAGGGGGAGCGACCACATCGCGACACGTAGGATTTTTATATCTTCCTTTATATATATATATATATATATATATATATATATATATATATACGCGAGGGATATTTTGAGAACTTGATGAGTTATAAGAACTTTAAGAACTAAATTTTGGACAACACATTTAATTAAATGATATAAAATATGTGGCTGAGATTAAATTTAATTAAAAAATACATCAGGAGAGAGAATAAGTATTTTTGATGATTACACAAGTTTAAATATTAGTTACACATGTGTAATAATTCGATTCGGTTTGTAAAAAAATACTTTAATTTTTGTGCATTACTTACACTTACGTATTACACATGTGTAAAAAAAATTCAAAAAAAAAATTGTTACGTTGAGTTCTTTCGAGTTCTTAAAACTCAAAGCAGTTCTCAAAATAAATCAATTATATATATATATATATATATATATATATATAAATTTTTTCATACATTCAAACGATTGTTCTTTACCATTAAAAAAAACTAGATAATTTTTTAACCAACAAGACCTAAAATATTCATAATAATGCGAGAGCCGAGAGGAATGGTGAGTACCTTAGAAGAAGAATTACAAAGTAGCTCGACAACCTTTAAGATTTTTAAATTCCTCAATAATGGATTCCGAATCAAATGTTTTAGCAATTTCCTTTTTTATGTAAACCACCAAGTTATTCGCAAGATACTCATATGACATCTTATTGCGAAGGCGATTCTTGAATATTTGCATTTTACTGTGGTTGTGGAGCTTTCGAATCACCATGATTTTCTTGCTGATTTACTTTGTTAAGATCCACATAGTTAGCATTTGATTGTGGTTGTTGTGGAGCTTCATAATTAACCAGCTCACTGGTTGAAGCTCTGTGACGTTTATTCGTTTGTTCATCATCCGTTTAAAAAAAGAATAAAGAGTATCTTGCTTTTTCATGATTTACCTAATTAAAAAGATTCAAGGGGGTGAGTTAAAGTAAAATTTCACCATAAAATACAAATTACAAGCTTAGTTGATCAATTTCTCCCCAATTCCCATACAAGCCCTAAATTTATAATCCTTGAACATTAATCAATATGAACGCAATACAATATTTAATAACAACACAAAGATGAATTATTACCTTATTGATAGGGTTGAGCAACGGGCGGTAGGCGGTGGACGGAAGACGACAGTGGCTATGGTTGTGGCCTGTGGTGGTCTCCTGTCACACTCGGACTAAAGGCGGCGGAACATGCCGGGGTGCTACGGATTGCTCAAGAACACAAGACACTATTTAAGTGACAATATTTAAACAACTTATTCGTTTCATTCAATCATAAAAAATAACACAACTTGTTCATAAAAAATAACACCAAACATAAGAAATAAATTGTTCATTCTTCTAATAACCTAAACGGTCTCAAAATAAAATAGTGTCTTCAAACTTTTTGATCAACCAACAATCAAACCTATAACAATGCATATAATAAATTTTGTCAACAAGAATGTTGGTGAGCAATTTCATAGTTTTGAGTATATATAATATGACGCAAAATCCACAACTCGTATATAAAACTATAAATAAAAGCAACAATTGCAGTATATAAATCATAAATAAATAAATAAGGATCCTTTTTAATTTGTAACAACCAACATACTCGGATAATGAGGCCCTGTTCTACTAGCATAAAGCTAGAGTAGTTAGGGGTGTGTATGATCATACTTATTGAGGCTCAACAACAATATCAAAATAAACACTCGTGCACGTAAAGCATATGAAGCATATAACACACAACAGGGCAATTATTCTAAGTATCATACATCCTAGACTTTGTGGGTTGAGCATCTAGTATCCTAAATCATTCTTGTTTTGATAGGTATGCAAGTTACCCCCAAGGTATAAAAATGAAAACAGGGGATGAAATGTGTAACATCCCCAAAATTTTGGTCCAAATTTAACAACTTAGTAAACTTGAAGGATCAAAGTATTTCTCTAAAATAAGTAATGAGAAAATTAAATAAAGAAAATGAAATCATTCTATAAGGAAATAAAAATATCCCATAAATAAAGTCATCTCATGTTAAAGATATGGAATAAGAAAATTTCATCCCACATTGAAAGATGTAAGAAAGTGGAAGCATTCCACATGGGTATAAATAAGAAAGTTAAAAACCATCCCACATGGAAAGTGGTAAAGATTTGAAAGCTCTTTATAAAGAGATAAAATTTCATAATAATATTCTTTTATGCTTAGCATGCACCCAGTGGTCCTAGCAGAGGGTGCGAAACACCTGACGCGCACGAGCACGGGCTCGGGCGATGGGCGCATTGTGGCGCTTTGATGGCGCACTTTGCAAGAAGTGACAAACTACCAAAAGTAAAATTTTGAGTTCAGAAAGCCATCGCGATGAGCACAGAACCAAGGTCATCGCGTAACGCGATGGACCTTGATGAATCAGCGGACACGTGTCAGCACGACGTATGGCGGCGGAGAATATACGGCGCCGAGATACGCGACGGGCTTACCAAGACCCATTACGCATCGCGATGGGTTGCAAATCAGCCTATAAAAGGGGGACTCATGGCTCCTTCATCTCTCACACCACAATCCTTTCTTTCTTTAGAATTACTCTCTCTACCTCGTTTTGCGCGTCGATCATCTTTTGGCGCGTCGAACCTCGTAATCCGTGCCAAATAACCGACGTTTTCTAGAAGTGCTTGCCACCTGAAAATAACATGACATTCTATCTCGAAGTACGTGCACGCCATGACGACCAACATATGTCGCCTCGTTTTGCGTGCCAATCTTGAAGTTCATGCTAAGACCGAAGTTCTGACAATTTAAGCACCAGTACGCGACATAGAGTAGAAGTGCTGCTCGTACAAGCTTAGGTATATAACTTTGAATACCCGTGTAAGGTAGGAGTTCTGCCTAATTCATTATATTATTATATTACATGGCTTAGACCATAGTCAGGGGTATAGTTCAAACCTTGATCATAATTATGTTTATATAAGCATTTAACATACAAAGGATTATAGTAATGTTTCTTTACTATTAAGAAACACATAATTTTACATTCATAAGGATATATAGTTTTTTCGCGATTAAGAAACGTAACATTTTATACACAAGGAATATAGTTAATATATTGTTTCTTCATGATTAAGAAAACATGATATTTTACATACAAATGTAGCAGTCAATGAATGTTTCTTCTTGAAGAAGAAACACTCAAGAAGAAACATATTATATATGTTTCTTCATGAAGAAGAAACTCAGAATATGATTAGTAAATAAACTAAAAGACTACAGGTCTAAATATTTTATTCAAACAAATGATCAATCAAAGTTTAAAGCTATCAAAACCATACTAAAGGTCTAAAGCCGGATCAAGAGACAATCCAGATATTTATATATACCTATTTTATTATAGGTCAATCAATCAATAAATCAGTCAATCAATCAATCATTCACAGTCAAGGTTTCAAACGCACACTGAGGGTACAAGTGATACGTTAACCTTTTCAATCAATCAATCAAAACATATTTATACTCGAGCCAGTCAATAATTTCATGAGATCATGTGATCTCTAAAACTTTATAATACAACGTAGAGAATAAAATCAACTCAGACTGAATATGCATGTGTCTGGATCCAAACATAACTGTTAAGCCTAATCAGTCATAGGCTAGGTAGCCACAGGCTAAACGGTCATGACTAGTTCTCTGTTCAGGGCCTTGTGGCTCGGAGAATACCGTTATGTGTGTAGGGCAGTGGTACATATACCGGAAGTAGAAAAGCTTCCGCTGAGATTGTCGAGAAAACTATATTTGTATTGTAACGTCATTCAAATGTTTATAGAGTCAAACGTGTTCACCAGCATATAGCTGACGTATTTTTCCCCACATTTCAGGGAAACAGATTAGCACAGGTAGCAAGACATTATAGACATTCATGGAGTTAGATACTCGCAAGGTAATAATGGCTCAGTTTTAAATTATTAAAATATTATAACAAGATTTAAACATGATTAATAAATCAAGGACTTGGGTATTTATTATCCGAAAAGTTTTCAAATAAATTAATATTTTATTATAACCAAAGTCTTTCGCTAAATAAACCGCAACTCTGATACATTTACAAAACATGTACCAACTTGTGTTCACACGCCTAGGCCCTAAATCGTGGTTTGACAAAATGTACTCACATGAAATAAGTAACTTGAAATATTACTTTGCGATAAAACGGAAAGGTAAGCCGTAAGTTCAACGAGCAAGACCTAGATTAAGAGGGTCTTGAGTTAGTAGATGGTCTTAAAAGTTTTAAAGTAAAATAACATGACAAGTAAGACAAATAATTAAAGTTTGAGTGTTAAAGTGTAAATACATAAGAAATTAAAAGTGACGGTTTTTGAAAAGTAAGTTTACTCGAAATCGAGTCTCGGTATTTTATTCATTAGTTTTACTTAACCTTTGTTAAGTAGATATTTGGGTATAATTGCGATATTGCAAGACCCTTTATTAGATAGATACTGGTGTGTGTATAATGATGCTCTTTCTAAATGACCCACAACTAAGCTTTAAATTTATTAAACGGAAATCCTAACGAATCCACACACAACCGGCAAGTGTACCGATCACTAATAGTATAGACCTAAGAAAGTCCGAGTATCGAACACAAGGACACGAGAAAACGTACTTAATACTTAACCATAACCAAGACTCACCTAAGAATAATATATTTTAAATGATTTTTAATTATTAACTACTTAACCTAACTTAAATTAACTTAAAATACTTAAATTAAGAAAACTAGACGAAACTTTGAAAATAAGATTTATCAAGTGGGAAACGTCTACCTAGGTAAGAATCCTATTAAAGGTATAATAAGCTAATGGATTGTAGAATCTCACGACACCGGTATCTAAGGATGACACAACTAAGGTTCACTCAGGAAGCTAGATTACCTCTCGGTCTCACTAACAAACCCTAATTTACACTTAATTGATTTAAGTACTAACCGAGTGACAAATTGTTAAAGTGCTCTAATGCCGACTCTCCTCTCGGTCTCACCGACACACTACCCTAATGGAGACGAATACTACGTAACCAAGGATAGAGGAACAATTTAGTTTAACTTAAACTAGGTCAACAAATCGCTCACAAACCCAAACCCGACAAGAACCGAACCCGCTCTCGCGCGATCCTAATCTTAACAAGTAAAAGCTATGAGACGACCCTACTTCCTATCACCTCTCGGTCTGTAAGAAGGTGTCTACCCGCTGATTTTAACTAATTAATATACCCAACTTAACCCTACGATTGTACACCCCGCAAACAATCTCTAAACACAAAGTAAAGAGTTCAAACAAGCTAATATCAACTAAAACCGATTCAATCAATCAAGCAAGAGGTAATTGAGTATTATTAATCAAAACACAGCCACTAAACACAACCTAATTCAATGTTAAACCAAACTTTACATTAACAATTCAATTCATGATCATCAATAATCCAATCTATTTACTAAAACCTAACAATATTCATCTAACCTAGGTAGAACTAACTAAATTAGCCTATTATTAGTTTTGGACAGCAGCATATATTCAAGTTAAACATCATAAACATCAACATAAACATAAGTAAACTCATTCAAGATTCAAGAACAATCAAACAATTCAATGTCTAAGTTACTTGTAAAACAATCCAATATAAAAGATCAAACCAACTAGTTAGGGTTCTTGAACAAAAACACAAAGTTTATGGATGTATTACTCATTATTATGGCTGAGATTATGAGTGTATATGACCCGTAGCTGCTGTCCACAACCGTCCTTAGCCCCCTTCTTCTTCCCTTGGCTCAAGAATTGCAAAAAACGAATTTTTCCTCTTGAATGAGGGCTTTTAGGGTTATTTTTTTCCTAGTTGGCTGCTAATTTCGTGATTGATGGCTGGTCTAGGGTTTTTTTTTTGTTAATTAACTTAATATAGTATCATGTAAGGCTTTAATCTTGTGGGCTTGGGTCGGGCCTCGAGTTTTAGTCTTCAAAATTGATCAAAAAAGGCCCCTAGTGTCTTCAAACTTTACCTTTTTCTTTATTAAAACTCATAACCTACAATTAATATTCAATCTATATAAAATCAAGCAAAAACAAGCCATAACTCTTATTTATTAAACTATTTAAGCACTTAAACATGATAAAAAGGGTACGGAAAGTAAGGGTGTTTTACAACACATCAGATACCAAAACGAGATTTTACGAGTGTTCGGATTTGTCATTACGAGTCTTGATAATTGGCCAAGTCCGAAGCCGAGATTCCAAAGTGATAAATGTTATGAGATAACTCAATGAAATTAAAAGAAACTTAACCAAGTGTGTAGTTCTATTAGGAAGAACCTCAACGTCCGTTAAGCGAGTGTTTGGCTTTGTTGGTCCAAACTTGTTATAAGATCAAGTTGGATCCGACATGCCACATATTTTGAGAAAATAATTAAAATTAGTTTATAATATAGTTTTAAGGAAAAATATGAGATTCGGTGGCCTAAAACACAACTAATGTGTCTCAAGCGAGTGAACTCGTTTAGTTCGGTCTTGGTTCGGTCCTTGACTCGGAATAAGACCGGGGATGGTTACCACATACCCAATACCATAGAACTTATTTGAATAAACTTAGAAATGATAATACTTAAGTCTTACATACAACATGTTAATAATGAAGTATTTAAACGAAAGTTCGGTCTTGGTTCGGTCATTGACTCGGAATGAAACCGAGGATGGTTACAATATACCCAAATAACATTGAACTATTAAAATGATTTGGAAACTAAAATAATTAGAAACTAAACAATATCAATAAGCTTAAACGAATTAAAGTGTTAACAAGGACTATAATAGTCCTCTATGTAGCCTTGACTTATAATAGCATAACACCTAATCCGACCATGGTCGGAGAAGGGAAGGCCAAGAAAACAAGGTGAATATAATTTAAACAAACAATAATAACAAGCTTTAATTACCTAGAATTAGTTAAAATATAAGATTAGCTTCAGTTTGACTTTGAGAAGTCAAACTATCAAGAGTTTGAAAGATGAATCTTAGAACTTAGATGGGGAGTGTTTGATGTGAAAGAGCAGATTAAAATGGGTGTATTGGCCTTGTTTTTATATGGGAAAATGTAAGGGCCATCAATAATATCACTATCAAGGGATTTTCTTGCATTTTGATTGGTTTAGAGGGTCAAACAAGGTGTAATACATCAAAAAACGAGCTGATGCATCTGCAGGTGGGTGGAGGTGATGCGCGACCAACTCACCCTTCCTGGCCGTGCCGTGCGGCGTGCCAGGGGGTGGGTTTTGGTCTCCAGCTTTGGTTAATTGGCGAGTTAGGTCCCCGAAGTTCGTTTTAAGTCGTTTTAAGAATAAAATGGTGTTTTAAAGTACCGTAAAGGGGTGTTTTCTTGATCCAACAACTGTATAACATAAATGAAACATAAAACCCAATATTTTATTAATAACGAAGGATTCGATACACAAAATGGGTCGGGTTTCCAATATACATACAAATACGAATTAAACCACAAATGACGAATGTCATATCTCTAGTCAGGTAGGAACAGCCGAATATGTTACAGGGGCACATGCGAGTTTTATAAAAATCCAAACCCTAATTAGTTATCAATCCCCGTTATTTTTTTATGTTTTGTTTAAACAAGTTTTTATTTTACAAATAACCCCCTCAATTTTGAGTTTTATTTAAACAAAGCTTTTTTGTTTATCAAAACAACAATGTTTTATAAAAAAACCAAAAATGGGGGTAATATATTTTAATAAAAAAATCAGTGGTGCCGGTAGTATTTTGGAAAAATACATTGGGGATGACTGCGCTTAATACCTATAAAAATTTTCGGGAAAAATCACGATATTTACCATACTAACGGAGAAAACAGTAGTGAGCAGGGCCACCCGAGTCCCCAAAGAGCTGTGCCCCTGTTGGGCACCGACCCACCCAATCCAAGCCTTACATTCGTCCCTGCCCGAAGGCCCACTAGTGGTAAAACTCGGACACCTCAGGATCAAATTAGAAATCACAAAGATATTAGTATTCTTTCATTGAGTGTACCCATGCCCCCTCCAAAGTGTTGTTAGTGGAGTTTGAACCACTACACCATATTAAAAGTACATATATAATATTTATCGATCGACATGTTTAATTGTTGTTGTTATTATTATTATTATTATTTTATTTTTCATGGAATGACCAACTAAGTAACGCCGAGTACTCCGCATGCGACCCCCATCAGCTAAAGGTAGCCCGAGCCGGCCACGAGTCCGGACGGACGGATCCCCTAGCGGTCCACCTATTGAGGGATTCCACAAATAAAACTCGACTCCACACCCGCCAAACGGTACGACAACGAGGAGCCGGTAAAACCGGGTGAGATCAGGACTCGAACCTTGGCAACTATTGGGTTATCTTTCATATCTCCCATATGATAGTGAGGTTTGAACCCATACCTCTCACTAATAAAGTGAGTGCTCTACCATTGAGCCACATCCAATTTATTATTATTATTATTATTATTATTATTATTATAGTAACGCATTTTGTTATTATTAGTAGTATAAATAAGTGACAATTTTACATACACCATATGCACCACATTGTTCTTCACAAACAAACCTTGGAATTCTCGAAATCATCTAAGTTTCAATAGATCCTTTAATTCAGTCGCCTTCAAACAAACATGAATTCCGACATTTGAATCTCGTTTTTGAATGTCTAGAATCATAAGAATCTTATAGTACGTTGCCAGCTATTTATAGTTCTTGCTGTTCTTGGTACAAAACCGTCCTTAGTATCCTAAGATTCCATTATGGAGACCAAAAAGAACATGAAGAGAAGTCTTTCGATGAGAATGATTTTGCCCAAGAAGAAAAAGAACAACGAAGAAGGCGTTGCTAATGCTAGGAATTCACGGCTTTTGATCACTGTGAATGTGGCTGGAAGTTCTGGGCCTTTGAGATTTGTGGTGAATGATGATGATAAGGTTTCTACCGTTATAGATTCATCACTAAAGTTGTATGCTCGTGGTGGTCGGCTTCCTCTTATTGGGTCGGATTTCAACAAATTCATACTTTACGCATCGGATGTAGGTTCAGGTGGGGTTTTGAATCATTTCAAATTGTTTCGTTTTCTTTTACATTCTTTTTAACCATGAGGTCACTCATTATCAAACAACTTACGAAACTCCACCAATACCCTGCTAACCAACAAGACAATTACAAAGTGCGGGTTGGTGAGTTTCAAGAGGTTACGCATGACAAGAAATTAGTAGAAATAAGATTCGATTCTGTTATACTTTCTTACTTTCTCAATGCATGATTATAAGAAGTGTATGATATAAAATTATGTTAAATATACATTTTTTGGTCCCATTTTAGCATTGAGTCCAAGTGAAGCAATTGGGTCTTGTGGCGGGAGAAATTTTGTGCTATACATGAAGAAGAACAATCAAGTACCTCATGAAGCAAGGTCAAGGATGGTTACACGGCAGCATAGTGGAAGATGGAAAGCATGTATTGTTTGTTTAGCTCAATAAACATTGGATCTTGAAATATGGCACCGTATAAATTTAAACATTAAAAGATTCCTGGATCAACGCATATGTTTGGTCATGAGATAACTCTGAACTTGAAAATGAAAAGTTGAGAGACTTGGATCAAGTGAAGTTGAAGTAAACGTAGAAGCAAATTGTGAGTTGGAGTTCTAAACCTTTTTTAATCATATAACGTTTATAATTATGCTTAGATCATATATTGTTTTTTGAACGACAAATTTATGTTGGAGACTTGAACCTAAAAGGCTAAAAACCTTCCAATCGTTAGTGTTTTAAAGACATAAGATCATATAATATGGTTAAAACGTGCGATCAATTGTAATTTGGTTTACATAATCCATGACTATGCATTGGGATATGTTTATTTGCTCTAGGTGCATTTTTATTTCCTTAAAACGTACACGAAACGAGATATAAGATTGTGGGTATATAAACCCATTACAATAATATGTAACATTATATAAATAAAACTAAAATAGAAATCTAACAAAATGTACAACGGTGGATTTAATTTCATATGCTCATGTTTGACAAAGTTATCTCAAAACTAGAGTGTTACATGGGTCTTATTTACGGGTTGACGATTTGAACTTGACACAAACCCAAAAAATCACGTGTACACATGATGATGAGCACACACTAAACAAAAGTGTTTATATTAACTAGGTACAATATAAAGAGAGATTATGTCTTTAGATAATCATACAAAAATAATTACAAAACTCAACTGAATATAATACAGTCCTCGCAGTTCGAGTGACAATCGAATGAACGCTCAAAAGTCTGGTACGAGTGACGTTTGTAAGAATGTTTGCATACTGTGACGATGATGGGACCTTTGGGATCGTATTTGACCGGGGCAAACCTTTTCTCAAACAAGTGTATGTCAAATAGCTAGGCAATGCGTAATTAGCAAACCTGCTGGATTACGTAATTGATATTCGGTCGATTAATATGTGGGATATTAAAACACTCCTACAAGGCTATAGTACACTCCGAAGACAAAAGAGGTTCATAAAGAGGCCGTTAAGGGCAAATGAGCAAAAAAAAGAAACAAGGAGGAGCGGGATGTGACAATCGTCAATTTCAGGTTAACTCCGTTAACTCAACTCCGTCAATTCAAACTTAAGATCATTGAATCTATAACGAACACTTCATTACATTTAAACTAGGGTTTAAATGACGCTTAACACTTACTACATGTGTAGTCTTTCGGGATTTGCACCGAAACGCAAAAGAGTTGACGCAAACGATTGAGGAATAAACGAAAAACGACAAAACAGTAATTATGTGATAATTATGTGTTACGTGATAACATGGTTATGAACATTAACTCAAGATGTAAACTAGTTAGTTAAGTTAGAAAAACAACAATTGAAAGTGGAGGGACTTGAGTGTAACTTGTATGTCTATAAATATAGCCTTAATAACTTAACCCTAACTTATTATCACAAACCCCAAGCTCCGATCGGCCTCCTTCCTTGTGAACCCTTGGCTGCCGTCCACCTTATACACACATTCAACCAAGAAATCAAGCTTGTGATTGAAGAACTAGGTGCTAGGAATGTATAATTGATCATCCTATACTTTCTTGTTGCTTGATTTTGATGTTGTTGGGTTAACCACAAACCCTAAGCTGCCGATTTAGTGTATGTATATAGCTAATATGATTGTGGTTGATTGAATGATGATTTGATAACTAGATTGAATCTTGTTGCATGTTGATTGTTGTATCTTTGATTTGAGTTCAAACACAAACCCTAATCAAGTATGTAATATGTAATTGATGTGCATGGATGGTGTTTATGGAGTCTAGAGGGTTATATGAATGCATGATAGTTCATAGATTGTTATTATGTTGAGTTTGGATGCAAACAGTTTCTGGACAGAATGTGTATATGATGTTTAAGTGACTGTAACGAAGTGTAAACGTGAAAATTGGTTGAGATTATTGGTACTACAGTAAACTAGGTTGATTCTAGTTTCTATAAAGTATGAATTTGTAATTTTTGGACAAGTAGAAGTTAACTTTTATGAATTTACAAAAACATTGTGCAAAGCTGAGCTGTTAGACCTGCTGTTAGGTTGTGTTGTAAATGTTATATCTCATGAACTACGAGACCAATTGGGTTGGTTCCACTTCTGGAAGTTGACTTATTGAGTTAGGAACCTAATCCAAGTGGTCTTGCATTTATTGGGTTTTTCGTTTAACGGGAATTGCAAATAACATTCTGTTGCGCATGAATTTGACTGTTATGAGTTTGCTGTAATGATTTGATGATTGTGAGAAAACTATGAGGAATAAAAATGTAATAAAATATGTTCTGGAAACCTAAGACATATGTGCTTCTGTGATGATTTTTGGTAAATTAATTGAGATGTTATGATCGGTGAAATAGTACAATCTTTCTAGTAGGATTTCTGTCTCGGTGAAACTAGCTACTGAGTTGTGTAAAAATGCATGAAACATGATACTTGCTATATAATTGTTATGTTTTGACCAAAATACCCTTGCGGGGAATAATTGCTAATTAATTGCCATGATTTGACCAAATTGCCCTCATGGGGAATAATGGCTAGTTAATTGTTATTTGTTGACCAAAATGCCCTTACGGGAAAAACTGCTGTTAATGTACGTTATGAATACATGACACGTATATGATTGCTTACACATGTGATGTGTCACAAAAAAAAAACACTTGTTAAAGTCACACACGATTCACAAACGAAACACGAAACATGTTATGTGCATAGGCATTATGTGCCGGGTCTAGAGACTCGATAATATTCCGACACTTAGAAAAATCTCTTTGTTGTTTTAGAACGTTAGAGAGAGTTTTTCGGTGACGCGCATCTTGGTGATTTAAGTTGGGAAATTCTTCGCAAACAGTGAGTTTCACTTTCCCCTCTTTAAACTGTTTTCAAACGCTTTTCACTTGGGGGAGATAACATACTCCACAATGCATTTAAGATTTTGTTATAAATTATATATCACTTGTAAAGGCTAAGTGGCAAACGAAATATTTGAAGTCCTACACATCGAACCGGTTAATATTTAGAATAGCGAGTCACTGTTGAGTAGTACTACTGGGTTTGACAAACCTCACCCAACGCTAAACTCGACTGGAGGTCGAGCGGGTGTAATTTTGGCTAACACGTACCATGGTCTGGAGGACCTGGTGACAAGGCACTTAATAAACGAGTCAGCTTCGGTGTCGAACACTTAGTAATACTTGTTGTATATACTAGCTACCTATCGATATATAATTTGACATAACACTATCTAGTAACGCAAAACGCTGTAACGCTGTAACGCAAAACGCTTAACGCAAAACGCTGTAACGCTGAACGCAAACGATAAACGATTTATTTTTATATAACTTGTGAACTCACCAACCTTGTGTTGACACTTTTAGTATGTTATTCTCAGGTAGCCGAGGCGGGCGCGCGGTTTAGGAACATGCATTGCTTGATAAACTTTTAACTATGCAAACTTACTTTTAACTGTTATCCTTGGTTTTAAATCGTCCTGCGTGACGTAACATTGTTTCTATGGTTTTACGCTTCCGCACTTATTTTCATTTAAACATTTTTATGGTTTGATTATAACTGATGATTCCGATCCTGTTAGTTCACACCCTCTGACGGTAAAACTCCGTTAGTGGATTTTGAGGGTGTGACACGGGAGGCTCCAGCCGAGCGGCCGAGGAATTCGTTCCAAAAAGAAAAACAACTCCTTAGACAAAAGAGGAGAAAAAGGCTTTGCGTCGTGCTTGGGTTGAAATATTCGAAAATCGACAAGCCGATATTTTTTTAACCTTTTTTTTGTTTCGTATAAAATTTTAAAAATACGTTTGAAACTTATTCTTATTTAATTGTAGTGGACTATAAAATACACCGTAATTTGGGGAAACGTGCGACAGTTGTTTTATAAGATGGTGCGAAGTACGAAACGTACCGACAATATGATATCCGAAAGATGGTTCGAAACTCACAAATTTGTCAGAATTTTTACAAATTTACATAACAGATACAGTCGTCGAATGCGACCGAGCGGGAGCGATGATCTTCAAGTCTACAAATTCATATGCGAGGAATGGAAAACTGAAGTGTTCAACAAGTGCGGAACGGTAAAAAACGTGGGACATGGACGACGTGTGGCAAATACTCAAGTCGTGCTCGAAAGGGTTGGGTTAGTTACACCGGGCCTTGATGGTGGCTCTATATCAAAGCGTACGAAAACTACTTCGTTTGGTTCATTTGTCTCATCTAGTAGCTCGGATGCTAATGTAGGGATCGACCTAAACGTGTCCGGGCAAAAAGATCAACCACAAGTACCTAGGTCAATCCAGAATTTGTCGAAGACGTACACAAAATATCGTGTAGTATCGAGACGGCGACCGGGGTGAAAATTTCAAAAGACAGATTTAGGAAGTTAGACTTTCTTACTAAGAACTTTAGCAACCTCGACCCCATGCGCCGAGAGGTATATGAACAAGAACAAGCGCTTCTTCTTGAGGAAATCAAAGTATATCAAGAAGGAAGACGAAGAGCAGGAGGCGGCGGAGATCATGAATAAATTTGTATTTATATTCGTAAATTTGTAAAAAATTTTTATATTTTAGGATGTTTAATAATTTGTATTATTAGGATTTTTTAATGTTTTTATTATTAGTTTTTTAGTTATATTATTATTTTATATTAAACAAAATAAATAGATCCGATAATTCGTTGAAGCCACGGTTCGTCTGAACCACAACAGATTCAGGCAGCTTTAGCGAGTGTACAGTAAGCATCCAGTCAATACTACATGACATAATATTATTGGATGAATTCATAGCTCGACTTTAAAGAGTACACATGTTCTTAACTTCTAAGACCATCTCCATTGGATGGTTTTGGTGTGGTTCAAACCAAGCTAAAAACCAAGAAACCAATGGAGAACTTGGTTTAAACCAAAAATCATATTTGAAGTTTGGTTTTTCAAACCAACAAAAACCATCATTTGTGGGCCCAACACTATATCTTTCACCCCATATATATATTTACCCATATTTATATTTATAAAACATATTTAAATATTATACTTATATACATACTTTTTTATACTTATTTCAAAATTTATTAATTTTTTGTGTTTGTCTATTTTTTACGTAACGGCAAGTTTAACGGCTAAATTTTTTAACGATTTTATTATCTATTTTACAACGGTTAAATTATGTATTTTTTTTTGTTTATCTATTTGTTATATTTTAGTTAATCTATTTTTTACTAAATTTTTATTATATTGCTATTTATTCAAATAAAAATTAAATATTTAATAGTATTATGAAATTCTTATTTAAATAAATGTAAAAGTAAGTGATGATGTGAAAATGTAAAGATGGTTTGAAAAGGTGTATTGTTGGAGTAAAAGATATGGTTTTTAAGAAAGCTGACGTGACAGTAATGTGACTAGTTTAAACTAGAAACTGGTGGAGATGGTCTAACATAATCCATGATTATTTGTTAACACGGAGAATCATTTACACATGCACTTGGCACTAACTCCATATATCCATGGACCAATCCACAAATGACAACACATTGGATAAAGAATCTACAAAGTCCACACAGCATCTTGGGCGCACTCCAATAGCCCTAATTGAGGCTATTTCTATAATATAGCTTCAAATTATGTGGAAGAAAGTATCTTCTAAAAGTATTATTTCTCTACTTTTTCATTCAGCTCCAAAACCTTTTAGGCTTTTACGACCTTAATTTTGCTTTACAATACAATACTTTAATTATATTTTATTTATTATAAGAACTTTTATACGAGCTTGCTTTATCTTGTAGTAATATAAAGGAGTTAAGATGATAGGCTAAAACAGATTAATATGATAAACTAATTTTTGGAAGATTGATTTTCCTTATTCCTTTAACGCATATTAAGATGCATATAAATTATTAATTTAATAATATACATGAAACTGGCCACGAGTCCACGACCAATCAAAAGGTGTCCAAAAAAGCCAGTTGTATGCTCGCCGGTTTTACCTGTATCAGGCTGAGGAGTCCGTCCGACCTAATCTCATTCTATAGAAACCTTACCATCCTATACCCAAATACCCAAAAATCAATTAAACTAATTTTTATTAGGTTCGGGTTTTTGTAAGACTTTCAAATATCAAAAACCCATTAACCCGAACTAATTAACCGAAACCAAAGACAAAACCCGATCAACACATGCATATAGTCATATACGTACTTAACTTGTTTGTAGTGCAAGTGATTATATATGTACAAATAATAATATATGGATGATAATTTTGATTTTCCAGATTACATTTTTTTGTTGTTTGTCTTAATAGAATTTATTGATATTATTAGTGTTTTCCTCTTGTCAATAATTTAAATTTTCAACTTTATAATATAATAAGTAATTTTGAGGATAGTTCTTTATAGAAGAAAACTTTTATTACTTTTATGTTATATTTATCAACATGATCACACCTATGCAAGTCATTATAATATCCTAGTATGTATGGTGAGTGTGTTCGATTAAAACAATATATCAGGAGATTATGTGGAATTGAAAATGAAAACGCGTTCACTAGACCAGAGTGGAGTTTTACCCACCCCTCTATTATAATTGAATCCTTTTTATTTAATATATTAAAAGATTTTCTTTAAAAAAAAGTGAGTGGAGTTTCAATGATCTTTGTAAAACCAAGTGGTCCAATTGGATTACTAGCAGCAAATGCAAAATTTTCTGTTCATTCATCTAACAAAGAAGTTAAGGTGTTAAAAATTACGGAGAACATTAAATTTTTAAATTTCACGGTTACCTTTGGTTTAAACTTTAAAGATAGATCATAGCACAAATATATTCTTTTTTTTTTTTTTTTGCAAAGATTCGTATAATTTTTCTTTCATGTAATTAGTTTTTCTGTTATGTTGTGTGCCCTTGCTTTTGCTTGGGGTTTTCTAATAAAATTTTCCGTTAGAAAAAAAGTTAAAAGGTAACAGACAATTATTAAAAACATCTTGTATATATTTTAGTGTCTTCGTAAAATTCAATGCTTAAGGAAAGTATTAGGTAGTGTTTGTTATGCATGAATGAGAGACGGAATGGAATGAACTATTACAATGGAATGAAAAAAGATGTGTTTGGTTGATCGATGGAATGGAATCACTCATTACAATGTCAATTTCATTCTCTCTAAAACACCTCAAATTCATTCTATTCACCCTCCTTGTTTTTTTTTCATTCCATCACTCTTTCACATTATTTCACCTCCACCACCCTCCCACCACCACTACCCATTGTCCTCTTACCACCACCGCCTCTATCGTTGCCACCACCCACTGCCACCTCCGCCGCCAACCACCACCACCACCCGCCTCTGCCGCCTGCCCCCGCCGCTCGCCACTACCATCCCGCCTCCACCGCCTTCCACCACCACCAACCGCCTCCGCCGCCTGCCACCACCGTCCACCACCTATCGGCGCCGCACACTACCACCACACACCAACCGGCCATCACCGCCCGCCACCCGTCGCTTACCGCCGCCACCCGCCACCACCACACCACTACCAACAATTGCTCCCAGTTCCCGCCCATCGCCACCGCCGCCCACCATCCCATCGCCACTCACTACCATTTTTATTTTATTCCGTTTTTTTCTAGCTTACCAAAAACTAATAATTTATTTCATTCTCACATTGTAACCAAATATGTCAATGGAATGGTAATGAATCATATCATTACCTCGTTCATTTCATTCTTTCGCTCATTCTATTCCATTACCCCTTATCAAACAGACCCTAGTTTTAAAGTTTGAGATTACCAAACTTGGTACCTTTTTTGTTCTTATTTTAGCAAATTTGTATCTAGTATGTCAGTTCCCACATGTTACTGAAACAGGTGTTATTAAATGACGACTAAAATATTATATATTAACGTTGCCTTTTTGAACCTATATTTTTCGAGATCATACACTTTCTAAACATTTGTTAGTTTGTTACTAATTCATTATAAGGGTTAATTAACCACGTAAAAAGGCTTGCATGCTTTAAAGAATGGAAAGATAGTTACTCATAATATCATTTTCCATAGTCATAAGACTGTGTTGTAAGGCCCTGTTACCGGTGTCTCATTTTAACGTTGGATTTACTCATAAACATAGTTCTAAATATCAGAGTTAATAAAAACATTCGCGGAATATTAAAAACATTCAAACCATTTCATTACATAACCATATTTCTTGTCTTAACGATCATTCCAAATCATTTAACATAAAACATTGTCTTTAAAATAACATAACATTTCCTTGAGATGCCAGCTTCTTCAAGTCCATGCCATGCGTCTCCCCTTATGCAAGCTGCCTCAAGCTTCTTCAAGTCCATGCCATGGATTTAAGTATTTTAAAAAAGAATTTTTTTGACAGATTTATAATTTCAACATTAAATAATGACAATTAGCGTCTCATAATAAAACTAAAATTCATATATAGCAAAATAATCCATTTAATTTAATATTTCAAAATACTAACAAACATTCAAAAGTCGACCATTCTTCACGATATTTTAAAGTTTAACATTTCATTAACATCGATACGAACATTCACAGGTAAATAATGGATGCCACAAAAGTCGACCATTCTTCATATGACATTCTTCAATTTCGAGTCTTGTTTTATATTCGTTTTTGTAATCATTTTGTAATATGTCGATTTTTCGCGTTATTTTAATAAATTATACATCATAGTTGTGGTTAAGCTTGTAAACCCGAACCGGCATTTTTATCAAATTATTGATATTATAACTCTAGCGTGTGTGGGGTTCGTCGAATACAGTTATTTATATTTTATAAGCTCGGTTAAGTAAACGTTAGGGATTAAAGTGTATTTCTTTAAAGTTATACAAGTTTTAAATCATTATAAACTAAATACCAAACTTGAGGGGCCATTTTTTAAAATATGTTATGTAATATATAAAACCAAAAAAACCCTAAACCTAAACCATTATAACCGGCCGCCACTTCCCTCCTTAGCCATTTTTCGGCGACCGATTTCCGGCGCCGTTTTTCGACTCTGGCGCACCTCCGGCCACACTCCCCTTCCTCCCTCTCGTTGTTTCGGAGACCCCACCACCTCAACCCGACACCACCACCGAACCCTCCCCTTTCCCCCATCTCTTTCTCTCAAATTCCGGCCGCCGCCACCCCTTGCCGTTTTTCCGGCAGCCATGATACTTCCGACGCACTGCCGTGCCACACTCACTCTCTCTGCTGTCTCCGTCTCGCCGTCTCTCTCTCTCTTTCTTCAGCTCCTTCTCTCTCTCCGTCTCTCTCTTTATCTCTCTACCTCTCTCCGTCTCTATCTCTCACTCTCTCTCTGATGCGTATTTTCCGGCGCGCCTCCGGCGGCAGGAATTGGCTCCGGTGACCCACCACGTCTCCGAAAACCCTCCTCCGACGACTCGTGAACACCTAATAGGTAACTTAACAATTTTGGGTTAATTATGAGTTTAACTAACAATTGTTATTTTGGTTCGGTTGATTTGTACGTTAGTTATTAAACGAGAGGTCTCGGGTTCGGGTCCCATCCTAGATTGGTTTTGGTTCTTTTTATACTTAATAAATTTATTATTACTATTAGTATTAACATCAATGCATAAAGATTGTTATTAGTATTATTACATATAACTTACTATTATATTTATTTAATAATAATAATAATAATAATAATATTATTATTATTATTATTATCATTATTATTATAAATATTAAAGTTGTTATTAATATTATTAAAGGTCATATTATTATTATCTATTAAAATCATATTTTATCATTAATAACTAGCAACAATATTAATATAGTTATTTTGTGAACTCGTTTAGATATCGAACCAACATCGAGTATGTTATCATTATCTACTATAAATATTACTTATTATTATTACTATTTTTATCAACAACACTTTAAATTAATAACGAGATTTTATTCTTTAACTATTATTACTAGTATTATTAATAATAATTATTGTTATAATTATTATACTATATTAATATTATTAGAAATAGTTATTGTTATTATTATTATCTTATATATCCATATATGTGTATATATATATAACATATTCTTAAAGTCATTATTATCCTTACTATCTTTATCTTTAATAATATTATGATAAGCTTTATTACCAATTCATTTTTATAAAAACGAACCCTTGATTTAAACCCATCTTGTTTTTATTTAATATTGGTTTAGTTATTTAAAAGCCTAATAAAATAATATTATTTTACTTTAAATTACCAATTAAGTACGAGTCCCTAATCGTTAACAAATTAACCGGTAACCCGATTTATAACCGAACCTTCTTGTCCAATGTTTCAAATGTAGTTTCAACTAAGTTCAAGTTCATTAATATATTTTATTTATTCATTTTCAATTAGCTTTCAAGTCGGATTCGCTCGTTTCATTTACAAGCTTTCTATATGTCGATCACTTGTTAGTTTCTCAATTCGTCAATCGAGGTGAGTACTTTCATACCCCGTTTTTCATTTTTCGTTTTGGGGTGACATTTCATACTTATCAAACTAAATTCTTTATTTACTTGAATCTTTAAACCCACAAACGTGATTGTATACTTTACTTAAATAATTGTTCGATTTGGTGTTCTATGCTTACATGCTTATGTGTTTATCGCTTTCGGATGGTGAAACTATAAATCCTAGACCATTTGGCAACCCCTCATGGCAAGGTGTCGTTAAAGTAATGCAATTAACGGTAACTATAAAATCCTAAACTACTTGGCAACCCCTTGTAGCTAGGTGGTGCTAATGTGTTTAGCAATTGTCAATAAAATCCTAGACTATTTTGCATCCCCTTATAGCTAGGTGTCGCTAACTTGTTTAGCGATAACTATTTTATCCTAGTTTATAGCTTTTATTTATTGTTTTGTATACAAGTTTTGTGGCTTTTTATTACTATATACCTATATGCTCAAACTTATGAATTGCTCACCAACCTTTGTGTTGACAAACTTTATTTTATGAAATGTTACAGGTTTGACTTTTGGTGACTCGAGGACTTGATGAAAAACGTTACCAAGACTATTAGGGTATTAGTAAAACGAACAACATGATTACTACTTGTTTCCAAATTTGTTTATATGAACGAGATGTGTTTGTTTATTGATTTATGAAATAAAATAAGTTGATTAAATATTGTCACTTTAAATAGTGTCTTGTGTATTTGGGCAATCGATTGCACCCCGGCATGTTCCGCCGCCTTTGGTCGTGGTGTAACAGATTGGTATCAGAGCCACAAGACTATAGGATAGGTGGTTTGACGTGACGACCTAGTTTAGTCTTTACTTTAG
This sequence comes from Bidens hawaiensis, assembly GCF_021521415.1. NCBI lineage: Eukaryota > Viridiplantae > Streptophyta > Magnoliopsida > Asterales > Asteraceae > Bidens > Bidens hawaiensis. Next base: position 85,080 of record NW_027493574.1, on the reverse strand, counting down.
GGTCCTTATACGTGTTGCCTATACGTGTTTACCCTACTTGATTGTGCAGTACACTTGTTTATTTATATACTTATTTATTTTATCAAATCATAAATACACACACACACACACACTTTCATAGTACTCCAAGGCATCCTTACCTTAAAACGCAAAAACATTAGTTTTTATTGTGTTTATGGATCACGAGCTTAACTTGGATCCCGTTGTTTCAATTCTTCTTAAAGATTGTCTCATATGAGATGACCACTTTACGTAGTCGAATGCGAGCGTTCCGCTCGCCATCTTAATTTTCGGTGTCAAAACAATAGAACTGCGGTGGTACGCGGACTAGCGTTTTGACATGACATTGTATTCTGATTTATTATTTTTGTTACAATCGTTATTTGAGTCGAAGACATGAAAAAGACGCGGTGGTACGTGCACATGTTTAGACCCCAATATGGTATATTTTTTATTTTTTTTGTAATAAAGGTTTTTAGTGTCGGAATATCAAGTCATGGTGGTTCATGCACGATTTTTCCGTCTTTAAATCTTAAAACATTATTATTACATTTCAAGAATTTAAACCATTTTCCTTTTATTTTGTTATAAATTCTTATCACAAGTCTTCATTTATAAATGTTATATTTTTTTATATTGTTAATAATTATTTTATATCTCGATTTTATATGGTAAAGTTTTACATCAATTTTCTCATTTTGATTTCACGATGATTCTTATTACAAATTTTGTTCATTATGAACTCTTCGATATAAGTTGAATATATATATATATAATCATATTAAGAAGGTTTTATGATAAATTTCACCTCAACTTTTCAAGTAAATTTCCTATTGTATAAACTTTAAATTGTCTTTAAGGTCCTTGTACAAAAATTTTATAAAAAAAATTATTTTTATAACTATTCCGTTATTTTGGACGATCACTTCAAAATTTTAATTATTTAAACCTTTCACGATATTTTTACACCACATTATACAATACACGAGGTAAAATTTTCACTACCCAAATTTATTTTCATAACAACTTTCATCATGTAATCTTTGGTTCGTTATAAATTTTCGCAAATAAAAATTTACATCATACGATTTTCCGCGTTTTAAAATTCTTGTGATAGTTTTGCCATAATTTTTCAAGAAATTCACAAACTTATAGCTTGTAATCTTCTTGAAACTCTCATGCAAAACTTCATAGAAATTTTACTTTAAAGACCAAAAAGAGCAAGCCCTTATAAGTCTATAAACATGATCACAAAAGTACAAAAGTACAACTACACTACAAACTTGATCATCCACGCTGTTAGCCATGTGGGGTCCCCTTGCTCACGTCTCATTACCATTAAGAAACGGACCACAAGGGACACGCTATATGTAAGCCCTACAGATGAAATTTTGCATACTCACCATGGTGATGGATTTGGGGTGTTGCTTGATAACTGGGGTATGTCATGTTGTGGGGAACACTAGCTATAAATTAATTGAACCTTAATCGTATCTAATGGCTGCTTGATAGACTTTGATGCTTAAACTTAGGTGGATAAACAATACCCTTGATCGTCTTAGCTAATCATAAAAAAATAGAGCAACAAAAGGTTTTAAATCTGCTAATTTTAAGGTTTAAGTCAAGTTGGGGTGGTCTGGTCCTGTAAAAGCTGAAAATAAGCGGGTCTAAATTGTGTAAACCACTGAGTAAAAAATAAATTGTCAGATCATTTTTGTCCCGGTAAAGATTAAGGCATGGGTTTAAGTGGACAACAATATCGGTGATCGCGGTTTTTGCGTTTTCCTGAGCTTTAAAAATTAACCTATATGTTTGTTAGACTTTAATTTTCCGATTCTGATCCAACTGCATCAAACTTTTTCAGGGACGAAAAAAGAATAAGTGTGGGGTATTTGATATAATGCTAAATATATATGTTTCCCTTGGTCATTTTAATTAATATTTTAATAGTTTTTGTTCGTTTTTGGTCGAGATTTGTATACTACTAACATTTCTATGTTTCGTAGGTTCCGGGATTTGATCGTGATTAAAAAGTGCGAAAAACGAGCTAAAACGAGTCAAAACGGAGATCCGGAACGCGTTAGGAAGAACCAGGATAGAGAACCGGTAAGACCGGGCCGGTCTGACCGGCCCCCATGAAAAGCACGCCGCGCCGCGCGAAGGGGGAAGGCCAAATGCCCTTAGCGCGGCGCCTAGAGGCTTCTGATGGGTTTTAATTCGTTTTTGCTTAATGTCGGGCCTCATTTTCGATATTTAAACACCTTTAACTTAAACCTGACATAACCGAAAGCCACCAGCCGATTTTGGGAGTTCTTGGAGCTATCTTACGAGTCTTGTGGTGATTTTGAAGGCAAGAGAACATTCGATGAAGAGCTAGACGTTTAAGATCGAAGAATACGGGTTTTATCGCCTTTAATCTTTCGTTCTTTATTATTTCACCATGTTTTCAGTTTTTATTACTTTGTTTGATTTAGATTTTAATATGCTAGGCTAAATTCCATAGACTGCCTAGGTCGTGATCAACCTTAGTTCGGTTTAATTTTATTTGGATTTTCGTTTCGTTATGGATATTATGTTCTAAGTAAACGGTTGAGTTTTATTTAGTTGATGCGTATAATTGCTTGGTTTTGTTTACTTGAATTTATTGTTTCACATTGCCCTTGTTGATTGTTTCATAGGATAGGGTTTTGTTAGGTCATTTACTGTGTGTTCTTGACTAGTTTGTGATTAATATTGATTAAAATCATAGAAACAATAAAATCAAGTAAACAAATAAAAGTGAACTGCCAGCCTAGAAAGCTGTAAGGTGATAGCTTGTTGATAGATCTTTGCATGACGGGATTGCTAGATTTAGTTCTTCGTAAGGAGTCCGTCTAGGTTTGATTGTCAGCATAGTCTATTAAGTTAATTGAATCTGCTTTGCTATCTTTGAAATCCGCGCTGTAAGGTAAGTTTTCGTCATAAAAGATACTTATACATAAGCGATTAAATAACCGTAAGGAAGTTTAATATAAAACTGGTGAGTCTTATAACTTGTTAGAAATCCATAGGCGTCTTCTTGAAGTTGAAGGGTCCTGTTCGGGTTTTCTATCAAGGGTCTATTTTATGATCTCAGTTCCATAACGTGAGTTTTCCATTTAATTAATAACCGTAACTTTGGGGATTCCGGCTTGGGTAGTTATTCTAATCATCTGAACTAATCCAAGTTTTCTAAATTGTTTATTAGTTTAAAGTAATTAAGGTTAAGGTTTTTATTAATTAATTAAGTTTAAGGTAATGATTATGTTTTATTATTATTTTATTAATTAGGGTTTGTTTTAATTAGTTTTAATAATTAGTTTAAATCCCCCTCAAATATTATTAATAAATAGTCGTGTTTTGTAGTTTGAGTATAATTTGCTAGTTTCGTAATTTAAAGAGTCTCGTGGGTTCGATATCCGGACTTACTTAGCTGTACTAGAGTCGACCAGTTCACTTACCGGTTAGTAGTTTAAGTTAAGTTTAAGGGTCTAGAGTATTACTTAGTGTTTAGATTAGGATAATTTTAGTTATTTATTTTATAACTACTTCAAGCACATCAGGCATGGTGGATACGCCGCTGGTACTTCCTATATATAAGTGTCTTTATTTTATTTTCATTTGTAGCGTTTTTCGAATCATGCAAGGATTTGACGCAATTCTTTTATTTAAAATTTTTCAGGCAATTGTTTTATCAAGAACGATATTCGTTAGTAATTATTTTTTTATTTTATTTTAATTTCGGACAAAATTTCCAAAAAGTTGGTAATACTGTGACATTCGTCAATTTCGGGTCTCGTTTTATATTCGTTTTTGTAATCATTTTGTAACATGTCGATTTTTCGCGTTATTTTAATAAATTATATATCGTAGTTGTGGTTAAGCTTGTAAACCCGAACCGGCATTTTTATCAAATTATTGATGTTATAACTCTAGCGTGTGTGGGGTTTGTCGAATACCGTTATTTATAATTTATAAGCTCGGTTAAGTAAACGTTAGGAACTAAAGTGAATTTCTTTAAAGTTTTACAAGTTTTAAATCATTATAAACTAAATACCAAACTTGTGGGGCCATTTTTGAAAATATGTTATGCAATATTTAAAATAAAAAAAATCCTAAACCTAAACCATTAGAACCAGCCGCCACTTCCCTCCTTAGCCGTTTTCTAGCGCCGTTTTCGGACTCCGGCGCACCTCCGGCCACATCCCTTTCCTCCCCCTCGTCGTTTCGGAGACCCCACCACCTCAACCCGACACCACCACCGAACCCTCCCCTTCCCCCAACTCTTTCTCTCAAATTCCGGCTGCCGCCACCCTTTGCCGTTTTTCCGGCAGCCACGATACTTCCGACGCACCGCCGTGCCTCACTCAGTCTCTCTGCTCTCTTCGTCTCTTTCACTCTCTCTCTCTCTCGCCGTCCCTCTCTCTCTTCGGCTCCCTCCCTCCCTATCTCTCTCTCTCCATCTCCGTCTCTCTCTTTATCTCTCTATCTCTCTCCGTCTCTATCTCTCACTCTCTCTCTGATGGGTATTTTCCGGCGCGCCTCCGGCGGCTGGAATTGGCTCCGGTGACCCACCACGTCTTCGAAAACCCTCCTCCGACGACTCGTGAACACCTAATAGGTAACTTAACAATTTTGGGTTTAATTATGAGTTTAACTAACAATCGTTATTTTGGTTAGGTTGATTTGTACGTTAGTTATTAAACTAGAGGTCTCGGGTTCGGGTCCCATCCTAGATTGGTTTTGGTTCTTTTTATACTTAATAAATTTATTATTACTATTAGTATTAACATCAATGCATAAAGATTGTTATTAGTATTATTACATATAACATACTATTATATTTATTTATTAATAATAATAATATTATTATTATTATTATCATTATTATTATAAATATTGAAGTTGTTATTAATATTATTAAAGGTCATATTATTATTATCTATTAAAATCATATTTTATCATTAATAACTAGCAATAATATTAATATAGTTATTTTGTGAACTCGTTTAGATATCGAACCAACATCGAGTTTGGTATCATTATCTACTATAAATATTACTTATTATTATTACTATTTTTATCAACAACACTTTAAATTAATAACAAGATTTTATTCTTTAACTATTATTACTAGTATTATTAATAATAATTATTGTTATAATTATTATACTATATTAATATTATTAGAAATAGTTATTTTTATTATTATTATCTTATATATCCATATATGTGTATATATATATAACATATTCTTAAAGTCATTATTATCCTTACTATCTTTATCTTTAATAATATTATGATAAGCTTTATTACCAATTCATTTTTATAAAAACGAACCCTTGATTTAAACCCATCTTGTTTTTATTTAATATTAGTTTAGTTATTTAAAAGCCTAATAAAATAATATTATTTTACTTTAAATTACCAATTAAGTACGAGTCTCTAATCGTTAACAAATTAACCGGTAACCCGATTTATAACCGAACCTTCTTGTCCAATGTTTCAAATGTAGTTTCAACTAAGTTCAAATTCATTAATATATTTTATTTATTCATTTTCAATTAATAAATAAGTCGGATTCGCTCGTTTCATTTACAAGCTTTCTATATGTCGATCACTTGTTAGTTTCTCAATTCGTCAATCGAGGTGAGTACTTTCATACCCCGTTTTCCATCTTTCGTTTTGGGGTGACATTTCATACTTATCAAACTAAATGTTTTATTTACTTGAATCTTTAAACCCACAAACGTGATTGTATACTTTACTTAAATAATTGCTCGATTTGGTGTTTTATGCTTACATGCTTACGTGTTTATCGCTTTTGGATGGTGGAACTATAAATCCTAGACCATTTGGCAACCCCTTATGGCAAGGTGTCGTTAAAGTAATGCAATTAACGGTAACTATAAAATCCTAAACTACTTGGCAACCCCTTGTAGCTAGGTGGTGCTAATGTGTTTAGCAATTGTCAATAAAATCCTAGACTATTTGGCATCCCCTTATAGCTAGGTGTCGCTAACTTGTTTAGCGATAACTATTTTATCCAAGTTTATAGCTTTTATTTATTGTTTTGTATACAAGTTTTGTGGCTTTTTATTACTATATACCTATATGCTCAAACTTATGAATTGCTCTCCAACCTTTGTGTTGACAAACTTAATTTTATGAAATGTTACAGGTTTGACTTTTGGTGACTTGAGGACTTGATGAAAAACGTTACCAAGACTATTAGGGTATTAGTAAAACGAACAAAATGATTACTACTTGTTTCCAAATTTGTTTATATGAACGAGATGTGTTTGTTTATTGATTTATGAAATAAAATAAGTTGATTAAATATTGTCACTTTAAATAGTGTCTTGTGTATTTGGGCGATCGGTTGCACCCCGGCATGTTCCGCCGCCTTTGGTCGTGGTGTGACAGATTGGTATCAGAGCCACAAGACTATAGGATAGGTGGTTAGACGTGACGACCTAGTTTAGTCTTTACTTTAGGGTCCTTATACGTGTTGCCTATACGTGTTTACCCTACTTGATTGTGCAGTACACTTGTTTATTTATATACTTATTTATTTTATCAAATCATAAATACACACACACACACACTTTCATAGAACTGCGGTGGTACGCGGACTAACGTTTTGACATGACATTGTATTCTGATTCATTATTTTTGTTACAATCGTTATTTGAGTCGAAGACATGAAAAAGACGCGGTGGTACGTGCACATGTTTAGACCCCAATATGGTATTTTTTTTTTTATTTTTTTTGTAATAAAGGTTTTTAGTGTCGGAATATCAAGTCATGGTGGTTCATGCACGATTTTTCCGCCTTTAAATCTTAAAACATTATTATTACATTTCAAGAATTTAAACCATTTTCCTTTTATTTTGTTATAAATTCTTATCGCAAGTCTTCATTTATAAATGTTATATTTTTTTATATTGTTAATAATTATTTTATATCTCGATTTTATATGGTAAAGTTTTACATCAATTTTCTCATTTTGATTTCACGATGATTCTTATTACAAATTTTGTTCATTATGATCTCTTCGATATAAGTTGAATATATATATATATATATATATATATAAGCATATTAAGAAGGTTTTATGATAAATTTCACCTCAACTTTTCAAGTAAATTTCCTATTGTATAAACTTTAAATTGTCTTTAAGGTCCTTGTACAAAAATTTTATAAAAAAAATTATTTTTATAACTATTCCGTTATTTTGGACGATCACTTCAAAATTTTAATTATTTAAACCTCTCACGATATTTTTTACACCACATTATACAATACACGTGGTAAAATTTTCACTACCCAAATTTATTTTCTTAACAACTTTCATCATGTAATCTTTGGTTCGTTATAAATTTTCGCAAATAAAAATTTACATCATACGATTTTCCGCGTTTTAAAATTCTTGTGATAGTTTTGCCATGATTTTTCAAGAAATTCACAAACTTATAGCTTGTAATCTTCTTGAAACTCTCATGCAAAACTTCATAGAAATTTTACTTTAAAGACCAAAAAGAGCAAGCCCTTATAAGTCTATAAACATGATCACAAAAGTACAAAAGTACAACTACACTACAGACTTGATCATCCACGCTGTTAGCCATGTGGGGTCCCCTTGCTCACGTCTCATTATCATTAAGAAACGGACCACAAGGGACACGCTACATGTAAGCCCTACAGATGAAATTTTGCATACTCACCTATGGTGATGGATTTGAGGTGTTGCTTGATAATGGGGTATGTCATGTTGTGGGGAACACTAGCTATAAATTAATTGAACCTTAATCGTATCTAATGGCTGCTTGATAGACTTTGATGCTTAAGCTTAGGTGGATAAACAATACCCTTGATCGTCTTAGCTATTCATAAAAAAATAGAGCAACAAAAGGTTTATTTTATGAATTGCTCACCAACCTTTGTGTTGACAAACTTTATTTTATGAAATGTTACAGGTTTGACTTTTGGTGACTCGAGGACTTGATGAAAACCGTTACCAAGTGTAAGGCCCCGTTACCGGTAACCCTACTTTCGTGTTGGATTTACTCATAAACACAGTTCTAAATATCAGAGTTAATTAAAAACTTTACGCGGAATATAAAACTTTCATAAAACATTACATATCAATTCATAATCATGTCTTTAAACATTCCTCTTGTCTTTCAAAATCAAAACGTAACTTATAAAACATATCGGATCTTCAGATGCCAGGCTTTAGTCTTCTGCCATGTGTCCTCCACTCAAGCCAGCTGTCTCATCCTACTCACCTGCGTGCATACTAAAAGTCAGCTACGCTGAGTGAGTTCTAGTTAATCATACACTACCATACAATACCTTGTTACATACATACGTACTTAACCTCATAACTTTCTTTCATACACACATAAGTACTCATACCTTCATTCTTACTTACATACTTTCTTTCTTACTTACATACTTTCTTTCTTACTTACATACTTTCTTTACATTCATAATCATACGTTTTAAAGAGCCTTTCGCCCTATAACCTCACAGATATTATAAGGGTCTGGTCCCTAACATCACAGATATTATAAGGGTCTGGTCCCTAACATCACAGATATTATAAGGGTCTGGTCCCTATCATCACAGATATTATGAGGGTCTGGTCCCTAACATCACAGATATTATTAGGGTCTGGTCCCTAACATCACAGATATTATTAGGGTCTGGTCCCATGTTTTCGAATATTAGTAGGGTTCGATTCCCTCTTCGTTACCATACAACCATACATCATACCTCGAGTATTATTAGGGCTCGGTACCCCTTTCGTAACCATACAACCATACAACCGTCATTTCCTTCTTTTATTAACTTTCTTACGTTCATACACATAAACATACATATCATACTTGCCATATTTATAACGTTACAACCTGACAGTACGTGCAATATCCGAAGATCGTTCACGAACCATCAAGCAATCATTCATACATATCACATATATCACCTATGGCATACACTTATCACTTTGGATAAATGTATTAACAACACATCAAGTATGCACACAGCCCCGAAAACATAACAAGGAATGGGGCTAGAAACTCACCTGGATCCTGTTACGCTCGCCGTTGATCGTAATTCCTTTCTTTAACTGGGCTCGGCTAACTGTATAATATTTACACATATCAATTAACTACTGCTACTCGTTTGTATTTCTATCTATATATGACCCACAACGAACGGGGGTCCGGGGGCAGCGCCCCTGGCAGCGGGGTTCTAGGAGCGGCAGCCCCTAGCGGGGTCCAAGGGGCAGAGCCCCTGGCTGGGGTTAAGCTGCCAGGTCAGCTTGGAAAAATTTTATTTTCGATAACTGCCTTAACACATTTTCCATTAGGTTTTTAATTTATTTTATAGACGAACTTCGCTTCAGGCGAAGTTAAACCTTAGGCGAACTTGGAAACAGCTTGGTTCTGGCTTGATTCGATCGAATAGGAACACGTTCGATCGAATAGGAACACGTTCGATCGAATACAACACGTTCGATCGAATAGGAACACGTTCGATCAAACAGGAACACGTTCGATCGAATAGGAACACGTTCGATCGAATACAACACTCATTCGATCGAATACAAAACTCATTCGATCGAATGAGTTGGAGACCATTCGGTTGCTTCCCTATTCGGTCGACTGGACTTGTTCGATCTACGCATTCGATCGAATGGACTGATTCGATCGACTGGTTCGATCGAATGAGTCTGATTCGACTCCTTCAAGCTGGGCGACGGAGAAACCCACGGGTTTTCCAGATTTTCCAGATTTTTGACCCAAAATCGAAGTTTTTGACATGGAAATGCTCGGGATTGAAAGGGCTATCGATTCCTAGTACTTTTAAACACAAAAGCTTGCATTTTGACACCAAAACAAGGCGGTTTTTGACCCGAAAACTCAAGTTACGAAAATGGGAGTTTTTGCTCGATTTGAGGTCGAAAATGGTTATGAAAACGGATGATTTTCGAGAGGGACTTACCAAAAACGATTAGGAACAAGATTGTGGACTCGGATTTGTGATTTGAGAACTTTCTCTCTCTAGCTTCTCTCTCTAGAAATGAGAGTGTTTGGGTGGGTGTAAGTGAAGGAAGATGGTGAAAAATGGTGGAAGTGTCAAGAACTTTCGTTTATATACTACGGGTTTGGTTAGGCTCGGGTTGGCTTCCTACGGGTCGAGACAGGCCGAGTTCATAAAATAACTAAGCCCAAGACCCGTTCCTTACTCGACATTAAATAACTAAAACGTGAAATTACTAAACATAACTTTCTTTTATTTATCAATATAAAAATTTTAGGATGTTACAAGTCTTCCTCCCTTAAAGAGGTTTCGTCCCCGAAACCTAACTATTACATAAACAAACTAGGGTAAAACTTGCGCATCTCATCCTCGACTTCCCAAGTAGCATCAGATCCCTTGCGGTGTTTCCATATCACTTTGACCAAGGGTATAATCTTGTGACGAAGCTGCTTCTCCTTGCGATCAACGATCTTTATCGGTTGCTCGATGTAGTTCAATTGTTCATCAACCTCAATGTCCATTAATGGCACGTGAGACGTGTCATCAGCTAGACACTTCCTCAGATGAGAAACATGGAAGGTTGAATGAATTCCTTCTAACTCATCGGGTAAATCCAGTTTGTAAGCTACTTCACCCACACGTTTTACAATCTTGAACGGTCCAATGTACCTCGGACTCAACTTTCCTCTTTTCCTAAAACGGATAATCCCCTTCCAAGGCGAGACCTTAAGCATCACATAGTCGCCAACGTTAAACTCAATTGGTCGTCGCCGCTTATCCGCATAAGACTTTTGTCTGTCTTGAGCGGCTTTCATTCTTGCTTTGATCTGATCGAACTTTGAAGACGTTTCTTGAACCACTTCTATACTTCCCATTTCCTTCTGACCAATCTCACCCCAACACACCGGGGTTCTACATCGTCTACCGTACAGCATCTCAAACGGTGGCATACCAATACTCGAATGGTAACTGTTGTTATAGGAGAACTCTGCCAGATGCAGATGATCATCCCAACTTCCACCAAAATCTAAAACGCAAGCACGTAGCATATCCTCAAGGGTTTGGATCGTCCTTTCAGACTGTCCATCGGTTTGAGGATGATACGCCGTACTGATGTTCAACCTCGTCCCCATAGCTTCATGAAATTTCTTCCATAACCTCGAAGTAAACCGTGTATCCCTATCAGACACGATCGATAACGGTACTCCATGCTTGGTTACAATTTCCTTAATGAACAAGCTTGCTAACGTTTCTGACGAGATGGCCTCTCGTATGGGCAGAAAGTGAGCACTCTTGGTCAAACGGTCCACAATCACCCAGATGGTATCATGTTGCTTAGCTGTACGAGGTAGCTTAGTCACGAAATCCATGGCGATGTGTTCCCATTTCCACTCAGGTATCTCTAGCGGTTGCATCTTCCCATAAGGCTTTTGGTGCTCGGCCTTGACTTGTAAGCAAGTTAAGCACTTACTAACATAATCCACTACATCACTCTTCATTCCTGGCCACCAGTAATCTCTTTTCAAGTCTTGGTACATCTTTGTAGCTCCAGGATGGATTGAGTACCTTGACTTATGAGCTTCATCTAAGATTCGACTTCTAAGATCACCATGGCGTGGAATCCACATACGGTCAAATCTAGTTTTAACTCCATGAGTGTTTTCCATCAACTCATCTTGCTGGCCATAAATCCTTTCTTTCTTTTCTAACCCTTCGTCTACTAACACTTCTGACTGCACCTTGATGATTTCTTCAAAAAGACTCGGGTTCATGATCAACTTGTATGACTTCACTGTTGCAAGGACTTCCTCATTCTTCCGACTTAACGCATCAGCGACCACGTTAGCTTTACCGGGGTAATACTTAATCTCACAGTCGTAATCCTTTATCAATTCTAACCATCTTCTCTGCCTCATGTTCAGTTCTTTCTGCTCGAAGAAGTACTTTAAACTCTTATGATCGGTATAGATAGTACACTTAGTGCCGTACAGATAATGCCTCCATATCTTAAGAGCATGCACTACAGCTGCTAACTCCAAATCATGCGTCGGGTAAGTACTCTCATGGACCTTCAACTGTCTAGACGCGTAGGCTATCACCTTCCCTCGTTGCATCAACACGCAACCTAACCCTTGATGCGAGGCATCAGCACAAACAACAAAATCCTCATCACCATCGGGTAAAGTAAGGATTGGAGCTTGCGTGAGTCTTCTCTTTAATTCTTCAAAGGCTTCTTCTTGAAATTTTCCCCAACTGAATACTATCGACTTTCGGGTCATACCGGTCAGCGGTGCGGCTATCTTGGAGAAACCTTCGATGAATCTCCTATAGTAGCCAGCTAACCCTAGGAAGCTTCGTATATCAGTCGGATTCTGCGGAGTCTTCCAATTCGTTATCGCTTCAATCTTAGCTGGGTCCACGGTAATCCCCTCCGGATTAACCACATGACCTAAAAATTGCACTTCTCTTAACCAGAACGCGCACTTCGAAAACTTGGCGTACAACCTTTCTTTCTTCAGAACTTCCAATACCTCTCTCAGATGCTCGGCATGGTCAGACTCACTCTTTGAATAAATCAATATATCATCGATGAAGACGATAACCGACTTATCCAACATCGGTCGACACACCCTATTCATCATGTCCATAAATGCTGCAGGAGCATTTGTTAGACCGAATGACATTACAAGGAACTCGTAGTGTCCATACCGCGTTCGGAACGCTGTTTTAGGGATGTCTACCTCTTTCACCTTCAGCTGATGGTAGCCTGATCTGAGATCTATTCGTGAGAACCAACTCGAACCTTGCAGTTGGTCAAACAGATCGTCAATCCTAGGCAAGGGGTATCTATTCTTTACCGTAAGCTTATTCAACTCACGATAGTCTATGCACATTCTCATACTTCCATCCTTTTTCTTCACAAACAAAACCGGTGCGCCCCACGGAGAAACACTCGGTCTGATAAAACCCTTGTCGAGGAGTTCTTGCAGTTGGGACATCAATTCCTTCATCTCGGACGGTGCTAGACGGTAAGGCGCCTTCGCGACGGGCTGGGCTCCTGGTACTAGATCTATCTGAAATTCTATCTCTCGCTCAGGTGGCAACCCCGGAAGATCCTCAGGGAATACTTCTGGGTAGTCGCGCACAATAGGAACATTCTTCATTTCTTTCGTCTCGGCCGTAGCGTTGACAACATACGCCAGGTAGGCACCGCACCCTCGCCTTAACAAACCCTCGGCTTTTATCATCGAAATGACATTAAGCCCATAACTCTCCTTATCACCATAAACCGTCACCGCACTACCATCCAATGACTTTAACCTTATCATCTTACTTTTACATACTATCTGAGCCTCAAACTCAGACAACCAATCCATACCCAAGACTACATCGAACCCTCCTAAGGCCATAACATACAAAGTAACAGGGAACTCATGTCCCTCTAACTCTATCTTACAATTCTTCACCATTTTTGTTATTTTCACCGAAGTGTCACTTGCGGTTTCTACTACAAAAGTTTCAGACACTCGGCAGCCTTTCATTTTAGCTAGTTTACTAAACGTCGTAGCTACAAAACTTCTATTCGCACCAGAATCAAATAATACAGAAGCGGAAACATCGTTCACTAGAAACGTACCTGTGACGACATCCGGAATCTGCCTGGCTTGTTCCTGGGTCAGCATGTAGGCTCTAGTTCTGGGCCTAGCTTGATCGGCATCCTTCTTTCCACTACCTCCAGCTACACCTTCAGTGCACTCCCTTGACATATGGCCTGTCTTGCCACATTTGTAACATGCTGGCTTCGCACTGCACTCATTGGCATAATGCCCTACCTTCCCGCACTTATAACAGGCATTCGACCCCATTCTGCATTCTCCACCATGAGCCTTTCCACATTTGAGACAAACATTAGAATTTTTACCCCACTTGCATTCACCACCATGCCTCTTTCCGCAGGTCTTACACGATCTCTTCTCCCACACTTTCTGTTTCTTATCCCTGGAGTTCCATAACTGAGTACCGGGTCGTTTAGTAGGAGTGACCCCTTTCTTCTCTTTCTCTTCGTCCCTTTCCACCCTATCATCCGCGGCCACGTCAGCATAGACCATTTCCGCGAGTCCAACAGCCGAATCAAAAGTAGCAGGTTGAATCGCCCTGACTAACATGCGGACCTTTTGTGGCAACCCCCTCACATAACACTTGATTCTCTTGACCTCAGTGTCAACCATGTCAGGCACCAACCTAGATAGTCGGTTGAACTCCGTGGTATACTCACGATGCGTCATCATACCGGCTTTTAAATTCTGGAACTTCATCTCCGTTCTTTCAACCTCGGCATCTGCACAGAACTTCTTCATTACCAACTCTTTCAAATCTTCCCACTTCATCTCTTTGATCTCTTCACGGGTCTTCCTCTGCTCCACACTCTCCCACCAATACATAGCCTCATCTACGAATGACTGAGTAGCATAACCCACAGCTTGGTCGGGACGGCATTCGCTAATGCGGATAACCTTGTCCATAGCGGTTAACCACTGGAGAGTAGCGATTGCGTCTCCTAAACCAGTCAGCTTAGGCGGGTCACAACCTTTGAAGGACTTATAGCTGCACCCACCTTGTCCTCCTCTCCTATCATCGACTTTCACAGACTTATCCCCACTCGAGGCCCCTCTTTCACCTTCCCCATCCTTTCTACCATCACCACCCGCCCCTTCAGCAGTTCGTTCACGGCTTCCAGCAGATCCTTCGGGATTCAGGTTCTTCACAGCAGCAACTACAGCCTGAACAATGGCTGCTTGAACTGCAGGACTAAGTTGAACTTCCTCGTTGTTGTTCTGGTCTCCTCCAGCTGCGCTTCCTTCATCTTCGGTGTGGGAAGCTTCTTCTACCGAGGGTTGCCGGACAAGACGAGGCCTGCCACGACGTCCAGTGCGACCCCCAGCTTCAACAAATTCTCCAGCTCCAGCCATCAATATCCTATATGAGAAAACACAAACATCATCACTCAAGGAACTATCTAGTACAAGGATAGTAAGGCTAACAGGTAATAACAGTGGCCAGTTGTGATTAGCTGATCACGTTACTTTCCGTGTCATATACACTTCCCTTTATGAGTCTATTTGTGCTGGTTCTACTTAAGCAGTTTGTCAATTTAAACAGTCAATTATTCCTATCCCTATCGTTCACATATCCTTTCTTATTAACATACATCATTTAATCATGCACTTTACCTTTACTGATCTTGCTTGAGCGACACATGGCATTCTTGAACTGGCATCTTCTTTCCTTTCTTACTTAAATCCCATTCTCTGTTCGAGTCTAAGCATGTAGGATGCTTAAATCTCTCGAACTTTGCTCTGATACCAACTTGTAAGGCCCCGTTACCGGTAACCCTACTTTCGTGTTGGATTTACTCATAAACACAGTTCTAAATATCAGAGTTAATTAAAAACTTTACGCGGAATATAAAACTTTCATAAAACATTACATATCAATTCATAATCATGTCTTTAAACATTCCTCTTGTCTTTCAAAATCAAAACGTAACTTATAAAACATATCGGATCTTCAGATGCCAGGCTTTAGTCTTCTGCCATGTGTCCTCCACTCAAGCCAGCTGTCTCATCCTACTCACCTGCGTGCATACTAAAAGTCAGCTACGCTGAGTGAGTTCTAGTTAATCATACACTACCATACAATACCTTGTTACATACATACGTACTTAACCTCATAACTTTCTTTCATACACACATAAGTACTCATACCTTCATTCTTACTTACATACTTTCTTTCTTACTTACATACTTTCTTTCTTACTTACATACTTTCTTTACATTCATAATCATACGTTTTAAAGAGCCTTTCGCCCTATAACCTCACAGATATTATAAGGGTCTGGTCCCTAACATCACAGATATTATAAGGGTCTGGTCCCTAACATCACAGATATTATAAGGGTCTGGTCCCTATCATCACAGATATTATGAGGGTCTGGTCCCTAACATCACAGATATTATTAGGGTCTGGTCCCTAACATCACAGATATTATTAGGGTCTGGTCCCATGTTTTCGAATATTAGTAGGGTTCGATTCCCTCTTCGTTACCATACAACCATACATCATACCTCGAGTATTATTAGGGCTCGGTACCCCTTTCGTAACCATACAACCATACAACCGTCATTTCCTTCTTTTATTAACTTTCTTACGTTCATACACATAAACATACATATCATACTTGCCATATTTATAACGTTACAACCTGACAGTACGTGCAATATCCGAAGATCGTTCACGAACCATCAAGCAATCATTCATACATATCACATATATCACCTATGGCATACACTTATCACTTTGGATAAATGTATTAACAACACATCAAGTATGCACACAGCCCCGAAAACATAACAAGGAATGGGGCTAGAAACTCACCTGGATCCTGTTACGCTCGCCGTTGATCGTAATTCCTTTCTTTAACTGGGCTCGGCTAACTGTATAATATTTACACATATCAATTAACTACTGCTACTCGTTTGTATTTCTATCTATATATGACCCACAACGAACGGGGGTCCGGGGGCAGCGCCCCTGGCAGCGGGGTTCTAGGGGCGGCAGCCCCTAGCGGGGTCCAAGGGGCAGAGCCCCTGGCTGGGGTTAAGCTGCCAGGTCAGCTTGGAAAAATTTTATTTTCGATAACTGCCTTAACACATTTTCCATTAGGTTTTTAATTTATTTTATAGACGAACTTCGCTTCAGGCGAAGTTAAACCTTAGGCGAACTTGGAAACAGCTTGGTTCTGGCTTGATTCGATCGAATAGGAACACGTTCGATCGAATAGGAACACGTTCGATCGAATACAACACGTTCGATCGAATAGGAACACGTTCGATCAAACAGGAACACGTTCGATCGAATAGGAACACGTTCGATCGAATACAACACTCATTCGATCGAATACAAAACTCATTCGATCGAATGAGTTGGAGACCATTCGGTTGCTTCCCTATTCGGTCGACTGGACTTGTTCGATCTACGCATTCGATCGAATGGACTGATTCGATCGACTGGTTCGATCGAATGAGTCTGATTCGACTCCTTCAAGCTGGGCGACGGAGAAACCCACGGGTTTTCCAGATTTTCCAGATTTTTGACCCAAAATCGAAGTTTTTGACATGGAAATGCTCGGGATTGAAAGGGCTATCGATTCCTAGTACTTTTAAACACAAAAGCTTGCATTTTGACACCAAAACAAGGCGGTTTTTGACCCGAAAACTCAAGTTACGAAAATGGGAGTTTTTGCTCGATTTGAGGTCGAAAATGGTTATGAAAACGGATGATTTTCGAGAGGGACTTACCAAAAACGATTAGGAACAAGATTGTGGACTCGGATTTGTGATTTGAGAACTTTCTCTCTCTAGCTTCTCTCTCTAGAAATGAGAGTGTTTGGGTGGGTGTAAGTGAAGGAAGATGGTGAAAAATGGTGGAAGTGTCAAGAACTTTCGTTTATATACTACGGGTTTGGTTAGGCTCGGGTTGGCTTCCTACGGGTCGAGACAGGCCGAGTTCATAAAATAACTAAGCCCAAGACCCGTTCCTTACTCGACATTAAATAACTAAAACGTGAAATTACTAAACATAACTTTCTTTTATTTATCAATATAAAAATTTTAGGATGTTACACCAAGGCTATTAAGGTATTAGTAAAACGAACAATATGATTACTACTTGTTTCCAAATTTGTTTATATGAACGAGATGTGTTTGTTTATTGATTTATGAAATAAAATAAGTTGATTAAATATTGTCACTTTAAATAGTGTCTTGTGTATTTGGGCAATCGGTTGCACCCCGGCATGTTCCGCCGTCTTTGGTCGTGGTGTGATAGATTGGTATCAGAGCCACAAGACTATAGGATAGGTGGTTAGACGTGACGACCTAGTTTAGTCTTTACTTTAGGGTCCTTATACGTGTTGCCTATACGTGTTTACCCTACTTGATTGTGCAGTACACTTGTTTATTTATATACTTATTTATTTTATCAAATCATAAATACACACACACACACACTTTCATAGTACTCCAAGGCATCCTTAACTTAAAACGCAAAAACATTAGTTTTTATTGTGTTTATGGATCACGAGCTTAACTTGGATCCCGTTGTTTCAATTCTTCTAAAAGATTGTCGCATATGAGATGACCACTTTACGTAGTCGAATGCAAGCGTTCCGCTCGCCATCTTAATTTTCGGTGTCAAAACAATAGAACTGCGGTGGTACGCGGAAAAACGTTTTGACATGACATTGTATTCTGATTTATTATTTTTGTTACAATCGTCATTTGAGTCGAAGACATGAAAAAGACGTGGTGGTACGTGCACATGTTTAGACCCCAATATGGTATATTTTTTTTTTTTTTGTAATAAAGGTTTTTAGTGTCGGAATATCAAGTCATGGTGGTTCATGCACGATTTTTCCGCCTTTAAATCTTAAAACATTATTATTACATTTCAAGATTTTAAACCATTTTCCTTTTATTTTGTTATAAATTCTTATCGCAAGTCTTCATTTATAAATGTTATATTTTTTTTATATTGTTAATAATTATTTTATATCTCGATTTTATATGGTAAAGTTTTACATCAATTTTCTCATTTTGATTTCACGATGATTCTTATTACAAATTTTGTTCATTATGATCTCTTCGATATAAGTTGAATATATATATATATATATGTATATATGTATATATATATATATAATCATATTAAGAAGGTTTTATGATAAATTTCACCTCAACTTTTCAAGTAAATTTCCTATTGTATAAACTTTAAATTGTCTTTTAAGTCCTTGTACAAAAATTTTATAAAAAAAATTATTTTTATAACTATTCCGTTATTTTGGACGATCACTTCAAAAGTTTAATTATTTAAACCTCTCACGATATTTTTTACACCACATTATACAATACACGTGGTAAAATTTTCACTACCCAAATTTATTTTCATAACAACTTTCATCATGTAATCTTTGGTTCGTTATAAATTTTCGCAAATAAAAATTTACATCATACGATTTTTCGTGTTTTAAAATTCTTGTGATAGTTTTGCCATGATTTTTCAAGAAATTCACAAACTTATAGCTTGTAATCTTCTTGAAACTCTCATGCAAAACTTCATAGGAATTTTACTTTAAAGACCAAAAATCGTTTACTCGTGATCTCTTGATTTACAATGCCGGTCATTCTAACTTACCGTGATATTTTATTACACGATATTAAATAATGAACTTGGTAAAAAAATTCTTATTACGCAACTTTGTTTTCCCAAAAACGACATTCATCATTTAATATTGAAACCTCATAACAAATTTTAACATTCAATTTACGTATTTTAAATTTCCTCATAAGCAAAAAAAATCATAATAACTTTTTTTATTTTAATCTTTATACAAAAAATTTGTGTGATTCACACGCACGGATCTAAAAAAAACTCTGTTTATATAATATATATATATATATATATATATATATATATATTCATATATATATTAACTTGTAATTTTTATTATCAAAATTTTCGTGGATGCTTCAAACATTATTTATAAATTATGATATTTTCAATTTAATACCTATTATTAGTAAAAAAATCTCCCTATAGACAACCACAAGTTCCCAATTACCCGTATACCATCTCAAACTACCGCCTTAAACCAAACTACCCTTCAACTTTAAAAGTTTCCCGAGCACTCACATCTTTCCTCAATATGAACGAAACCTAACACATCAAGTTATACCCTCACTTACCCAAACCCCATGTAAGTCCTGGATATACAAAAATCAACTCAATAAAAGGCCCTAACTACCAACACTTCTACGCCACGAAAACCTATCAAACCCACTATCCTAATACTTCAAAGACACGGACAAACACACTACGAATGCCTTGGACATATACAAACCAAAGTTTACCCAACTAAGACTCAAACCCTTCGAATCATACTATGTCGAGTCACAAACCATATCGCCACATCGTTCCCATCCAACCATAGAGTTTGATATCAAAATAGCAACCCAAACACTCCTTACAAAATACATGTATAAACCAAATCTCAACCCAAACTAGCCAAGATCAAATTATCCAACCCATCAATTTAACCCGAGCTCAAATAAGCTAAACCTCACCTATTAGCCCAACCACTACTCACACAAGTCATCTAAGCCTAATCCACTCAAAGGACATAAACACTCTCACTTACAACTAAATTTCTAAACCATTCACCGTACGAAGCCTGAAACCCCTCTCTACGCATGCAAGCTTCGTTTTTCCCTAAATTTTATTTATTTATATATATATACAACTAGTGTATTTATAACAACCTCATGTGTTCAAATA
Organism: Bidens hawaiensis; assembly: GCF_021521415.1. Classification (NCBI taxonomy): domain Eukaryota; kingdom Viridiplantae; phylum Streptophyta; class Magnoliopsida; order Asterales; family Asteraceae; genus Bidens; species Bidens hawaiensis. The sequence continues at coordinate 64,617 of NW_027493574.1, read as the reverse complement.
ATCATTTTTTAATTATAAACTCTAAATATATATATACATATATATATATATATATATATATATATATGGTATTGTCATGACAACAAAATTTGATTTTGAGGATTTGCTTCAAAGATTATTAAACGATTATATGGGTGATTTCAAGGATCATAAATATTGTCACCTAAAGTGATAAATCTCATAATGACTTTATAAATTCGAGGTTTCATTTTGAATGTTGAATGCGGGATTTATTTAGTAATAAATTACAACTTTCACCATATTACATAAACGCAATGACCGTGGCTTTGCAAATATTTTGGGACGCGTTTATAAATATTTTATATTGTTACACAAATTTTTGCTCAATAACGATTTACGCAAACTATTACTTCTTATTATCGCAAACATTACTTTATAAATATTTTTTTTATCACAACCGCTTTATGTATACAAATTCCTTCAACAAATTGGACTTACAAGATTTACACTTGATAATGACCATAACGTTCTCTAGCTACACGATTTACATATTTCGACGTTAAATTCGAGTCTCACAATTTTTGCGAATTTCTTTTTATTTGATGAGATGCTTCGATGATGATATTATGAACATGAGAGTTCATTTTTGTGTTTTGATTTTCGTGACCGAATGCAAACTATTCAATAACAATTTGTGTAATACTTTCAAAAGTTTAACTTCGCCAAAAATCTCGTTTATCTTTTAAACGATATTTTCATGACAATGTTATTTATATTGGAGCATTTATGTAAACGCGATTCTATACATTATTCTATATCATTTAATCTAATCTATTAACGGCCTATGTGTGGTTGTCTACAAGTTTTGGCGCTATTAGAAACCGTTATTATAATGACGATTATATAAATGGTTTCACAATAGTGGCCGTATTCACGTTTTTAACACATTTCATCGATTGTTTTTGGTTGTTAACTAAATGCTATTTTATTTATGTTGATACACGTATGCGTCACCCCCAAAGAAACTCACCTCATTCTCATGTTATCACATTTCATGTAATCATATCCTTAAATACTTATAACCACAAGTTTGTTCACGTGTGATAGTCATTGTACGACGTTATTGCAAGTTGTATAATCGTTTATCCCAACTTTATGTGATCATTTATTGGATTTTTCATTTCTATTTATTGGATTTTTCATTTCTATTTATTGGGTTTCATCCTATCTTGATGACTTTTGACTTCGAATCTTATTTCATATTGCTTACCCTAAATTTTTTTATTTGATCGTCTTTACTTAATTTAAGCCGAATTGTTATTTTCGCCTTGGTTTATATCCTAAGATTTTAAACTGTTTCATTTATGTATCCCATTTTCCTACTTATTAAAAAGTCAATCCCGAAATTCTCAACCGATAGTACTTTTTGTCAATATTGGTAAAATTCAACAAATTTATTTACACATCTATAATTTAAAGATTTCAAAATAAATATGTCTCTTAAACCACACAATGGAACGAACCATGTGGACCACACGACGATCGAAATAATTATGGGTGCACACTTAATTATCGAAATCCTCGTATGAAAGTCATAGTTAGTACTCTTGTGTGCGATAACTCAGACCCGAGTATGATAGCGGAAAAATGGTAGAAATGCGAGTTATGATAAGGGCATTGATATAATGCTAAATATATATGTTTCCCTTGTTCATTTTAATTAATATTTTAATAGTTTTTGTTCGTTTTTAGTCGAGATTTGTATACTACTAACATTTCTATGTTTCGTAGGTTTCGGGATTTAATCGTGATTAAAAAGGGCGAAAAACGAGCTAAAACGGAGATCCGGAACGCGCTAGGAAGAACCAGAACAGAGAACCGGTCAGACCGGGCCCCATGAAAAGCACGCCGCGCCGCGCGAAGGGGGAAGGCCAAATGCCCTTAGCGCGGCGCCTAGAGGCTTCTGATGGGTTTTAATTCGTTTTTGCTTAATGTCGGGCCTTATTTTCGATATTTAAACACCTTTAACTTAAACCTGACATAACCGAAAGCCACCAGCCGATTTTAGGAGTTCTTGGAGCTATCTTACGATTCTTGTGGTGATTTTGAAGGCAAGAGAACATCCGATGAAGAGCTAGACGTTTAAGATCGAAGAATACGGGTTTTATCGCCTTTAATCTTTCGTTCTTTATTATTTCACCATGTTTTCAGTTTTTATTACTCTGTTTGATTTAGATTTTAATATGCTAGGCTAAATTCCATAGACTGCCTAGGTCGTGATGAACCTTAGTTCGGTTTGATTTTATTTGGATTTTCGTTTCGTTATGGATATTATGTTCTAAGTAAACGGTTGAGTTTTATTTAGTTGATGTGTATGATTGCTTGGTTTTGTTTACTTGAATTTATTGTTTCACATAGCCCTTGTTGATTGTTTCATAGGATAGGGTTTTGTTAGGTCATTTACTGTGTGTTCTTGACTAGTTTGTAATTATTATTGATTAAAATCATAGGAACAATAAAATCAAGTAAACAAATAAAAGTGAACTGCCAGCCTAGAAAGCTGTAAGGTGATAGGTTGTTGATAGATCTTTGCTTGTCGGGATTGCTAGATTTAGTTCTTCGTAAGGAGTCCGTCTAGGTTTGATTGTCAGCATAGTCTATTAAGTTAATTGAATCTGCTTTGCTATCTTTGAAATCCGCGTTGTAAGGTAAGTTTTCGTCATAAAAGATACTTCGACATAAGCGATTAAATAACCGTAAGGAAGTTTAATATAAAACTGGTGAGTCTTATAACTTGTTAGAAATCCATAGGCGTCTTCTTGAAGTTCAAGGGTCCTGTTCGGGTTTTCTATCAAGGGTTTATTTTATGATCCCAGTTCCATAACGTGAGTTTTCCATTTAATTAATAACCGTAACTTTGGGGATTCCGACTTGGGTAGTTTTTCTAATCATCTGAACTAATCCAAGTTTTCTAAATTGTTTATTAGTTTAAAGTAATTAGGGTTAAGGTTTTTATTAATTAATTAAGTTTAAGGTAATGATTATGTTTTATTATTATTTTATTAATTAGGGTTTGTTTTAATTAGTTTTAATAATTAGTTTAAATCCCCCTCAAATATTATTAATAAATAGTCGTGTCTTGTAGTTTGAGTCTAATTTGCTAGTTTCGTAATTTAAAGAGTCTCGTGGGTTCGATATCCGGACTTACTTAGTTGTACTAGAGTCGACCGGTTCACTTGCCTGTTAGTAGTTTAAGTTAAGTTTAAGGGTCTAAAGTATTACTTAGTGTTTAGATTAGTATAATTTTAGTTATTTATTTTATAACTACTTCAAGCACGTCAAGTTTTTGGCGCCGTTGTCGGGGACTCTTGACTATTGCGTTATTAGTTTTGATTAGGGTATTAGGGTTTTAGTTAATTAGCTTTTTACGTGTTTATTTTTATTTTTTTATTGTGAGTCGTAGGTGTCTAATTGTCCGTGTCTTTTTCTTTTTTAGATTCTTGTAATTATGTGCGAAATTTGTAATGGACCTCAATATACCATTAAATGTCCATACTACAGTAACCTTAATTGTGATACGTGTGGTGATCCTCATTTACACTATGATTGTCCATACAAGGGTTCTCACTTTATTTGTTATAGATGCGCTGGTTGTCATATGACTCGTGCATGTCCATATAATCGTACTAACCCTTCTGTGCAGCCGGTACAAAATTTTTCACAGGGACCTTTTCCGTATTATTTTGATAATTTGTATCAGCAACCTCAGCAAAACCAGGAGCAGTGTTATGATCAATTTTCTAAAAGACTTTCTAATGAGGATGTGGCTGCTATCTTCAAAAAATCACCAGGATATTATTACAAATGTCCAACGTCAAGTAGAAGAAGTTTCTAGGAGACTGGATGAAGAAAATGAAATGGAGAGGTTAAGATTCTTGGAATATGTTGAGCACTCAGATGAGGAGATCATTCAAGTAACAGAGACAAAAATGGATGTTGAAGTTCCACCTTCGGTTTCACATGCTATTATTGATTTTGGAGTAACTCTGATGATGAAATAAACGAAGAGAAGAGTGTGCGGCTGGAGGAGCAACCGACACCTGGTTATAAGTATGATGCGGAAGGAAACTATTTGGGATACATGAATCGGTTAGGCGAGTTGTTCCCGACGTTTCCAGAAGAAGGGAAAGAGCCAATCATGGAACATGTAGATGAAGAAGAGGAGCTCATCCTGGATACGGAGATACGAGAGGCTGATGAAATCCCACCTCAGGTATCACAGGTATATGTTGCTAATTGTACTGAGTTTTGTAGTGACTTCGATGATGATTGTGACGAGGAGGAGTGGGCTGCATATCTGAGATCAGTTATGGTGAAACCTGTGTTTGAGGAAGAGATAGAATTGAGAGAGTCATTCGAGCTAATGTTTGGTGTTGAGGATATGGTTAAGGTTGATAATGAGCTTAATGAGGAAGATGAATTCTTGAATATGGAGTTGGATGGATTGTCAGATTATGATGAGGGTGACACATTGGACGTTAGTGAGGATGTTGCGTTTTTCGAGGCCCTACTTGTGGAGGACAGTGTAGATGAGGATGTGGTGTTAGTGGAAGAACACCATTACCGGCCCGTGGACTGTATTTTGAATGCTGATCAGGAATCAAAACCACGGGATAATGCCGAGGATGATAGGTTACCTAAAAACCGAAGTTGCGTATACTTTAGAAGATGGTCAATAGGAATGAAAAACCTTTGCATGTCAAACACGACCAGTCTTCTCGATACTTACAACGCATTCGGCTCTTGCTAGGTAAGTTTAAATATAGGTGGTCTGACCCGTTACTGACTTTTAATTCTAATTTAATATTTTGCGGTTCCATCATTGATTTATTAATGTTTGATAAATTTCGGGTGGAACTAAACGGGTTAGATAGGGTCCAGATTAATGAGAAACCTCATGATTAAGTTAAAGTGTGGGGAGGTTTCGTAGAGTTTGTATATTTAATTGAATCACTAACGTAATTTTTGTAGTTCGTCTTTGTTTTTGCGTTTTTAAGTTTTGCTAGTTTGAAGATTGTATAAGCTAGAGAGACGATCCCCAAGGAAGAATTTAATGAAAAAGACAAGTGTGGGGATGGAGTTGCAGTGGAGCCGTATACTTTATATTTATTTATTTGCTCCTGATTATTCATGTTTTATATATTTGTGGGTTGGTGAAGTACTTTGAATGCTTAATATCTATCATCTTGATAAGATATATTTATAGATATTGTTTGTTGAATTTTTTCCGCTTACGTTCGTGCGTGAGAGAAAGAGGTACTATTTGCTGAGCACGTTCGTAGTTGGAGGGCATTCATGGAAGAAGACATTGGCGTCATGTTTCAGGCGAATATTACCAGCTAAGTCTTTTCCTTTATCTAGCTTATTAACTTTTTATTTTGTTTTTGATTTTAATTTTTAGGTTTTTAGTTTTTTGTAGTCCGACTTTAATTTTAGCTTATTAACTTTTTATTTTGTTTTTGTTAACTTTTTATTTTTATTTTGTTTTTATAATTTTAGAGTCTTAGTTTTTGTAGTCCGATTTTATTTTATTTTTGTTTTAAGTCGTCTTTATCCTTGCATTGAGAACAATGCAAAATTTAAGTGTGAGGATAGGATATTTGAGTCGTAGTTTAAATCGAGTTTAAATTTAAAAAATTAAAAAATTTGAAAAATAAAAAAAATTGAAAAATGTTTTAAAAATGTCCTTTAAATATAGTTTGTTGCGTTAAAGTGGGAGATGATGAATTTATTGGAAAATATTTTTTCAAAGTACTAATAATATGAGATAAATAAAAGAAAGCGCACTTAACTTGGGATGTGTCGGTAGGCTCAACCTTGAAAATGAAATGGCAAATTTGATAAAATGGTTAAAACGGAATTTTTTTGTGGGTAAAGCGTTTTGTCCGTGGAAAATAAGTAATGAAAGGTCGGGCCATACTCAAGCCTCAATTATTGGTATGAAAAAGTGGAAATATTATAGAGTTTAAAAAATTCTGAATACGTTATCATATGATGCTTGGGTAGGTTTAACGTTAGAGTATGCCATGTAGCCTGTGATATAAACTTAAAACTGTTAGTTTAGTGTTTTACACCTCATTGGCGTATGGTTTTATAACCTTAAATCCTGTATTGATGGGATGATTCGGGTCCGGAGATCATGGGTCTGTATGCCGACTGTTCATCTGGGTATTTACAATTCCAAATGGGGTTGTGAATATTTAAAATTAAGCCAAAAAGAGCAAACCCTTATAAGTCTATAAACATGATCACAAAAGTAGAAAAGTACAACTACACTACAGACTTGATCATCCACGCTGTTAGCCATGTGGGGTCCCCTTGCTCACGTCTCATTACCATTAAGAAACGGACCACAAGGGACACGCTACATGTAAGCCCTACAGATGAAATTTTGCATACTCACCTATGGTGATGGATTTGGGGTGTTGATTGATAACGGGGGTATGTCATGTTGTGGGGAACACTAGCTATAAATTAATTGAACCTTAATCGTATCTAATGGCTGCTTGATAGACTTTGATGATTAAGCTTAGGTGGATAAACAATACCCTTGATCGTCTTAGCTATTCATAAAAAAATAGAGCAACAAAAGGTTTTAAATCTGCTTATTTTGAGGTTTAAGTCAAATTGGGTGGTCTGGTCCGGTAAAAACTGAAAATAAGCGGGTCTTAATTGTGTAAACCACTGAGTAAAAAAAAATTGTCGGATCATATTTGTCCCGGTAAAGATTAAGGCATGGGTTTAAGTGGATAACAATATCGGTGATCGCGGTTTTTGCGTTTTTCTGAGCTTTAAAAATTAACCTATATGTTTGTTAGACTTTAAATTTCCGATTTTGATCCAACTGCATCAAACTTTTTCAGGGACGAAAAAAGAATAAGTGTGTGAATATTTGATATAATGCTAAATATATATGTTTCCCTTGTTCATTTTAATTAATATTTTAATAGTTTTTGTTCGTTTTTATTCGAGATTTGTATACTACTAACATTTCTATGTTTCGTAGGTTCCGGGATTTGATGGTGATTAAAAAGGGCGAAAAACGAGCTAAAACGAGCCAAAAAAATGAAGATCCAGAACGCGTCAGGAAGAACCAGAACAGAGAACCGGTCAGACCTGGCCGGTCTGACCGGCCCCCATGGAAAAGCATGTCGCGCCGCACGAAGGGGGAAGGCCAAATTCCCTTAGTGCGGCGCCTAGAGGCTTCTGATGGGTTTTAATTCATTTTTGCTTAATGTCGGGCCTTATTTTCGATATTTAAACACCTTTAACTTAAACTTGACATAACCGAAAGCCACCAGCCGATTTTGGGAGTTCTTGGAGCTATCTTACGAGTCTTGTGGTGATTTTAAAGGCAAGAGAACATCCGATGAAGAGCTAGACGTTTAAGATCGAAGAATACGGGTTTTATCGCCTTTAATCTTTCGTTCTTTATTATTTCACCATATTTTCAGTTTTTATTACTTTGTTTGATTTAGATTTTAATATGCTAGGCTAAATTCCATAGACTTCCTAGGTCGTGATGAACCTTAGTTCGGTTTGATTTTATTTGGATTTTCGTTTCGTTATGGATATTATGTTCTAAGTAAACGGTTGAGTTTTATTTAGTTGATGCGTATGATTGCTTGGTTTTGTTTACTTGAATTTATTGTTTCACATTGCCCTTGTTGATTGTTTCATAGGATAGGGTTTTGTTAGGTAATTTACTGTGTGTTCTTGACTAGTTTGTGATTAATATTGATTAAAATCATAGAAACAATAAAATCAAGTAAACAAATAAAAGTGAACTGCCAGCCTAGAAAGCTATAAGGTGATAGGTTGTTGGTAGATCTTTGCTTGTTGGGATTGCTAGATTTAGTTCTTCGTAAGGAGTCCGTCTAGGTTTGATTGTCAGCTTAGTCTATTAAGTTAATTGAATCTGCTTTGCTATCTTTGAATTCCGCGCTGTAAGGTAAGTTTTCATCATAAAAGATACTTAGACATAAGCGATTAAATAACTGTAAGGAAGTTTAATATAAAACTGGTGAGTCTTATCACTTGTTAGAAATCCATAGGCGTCTTCTTGAAGTTCAAGGGTCCTGTTCGAGTTTTCTGTCAATGGTCTATTTTATGATCCCAGTTCCATAACGTGAGTTTTCCATTTAATTAATAACCGTAACTTTGGGGATTCCGGTTTGGGTAGTTATTCTAATCATCTGAACTAATCCAAGTTTTCTAAATTGTTTATTAGTTTAAAGTAATTAGGGTTAAGGTTTTTATTAATTTATTAATTAAGTTTAAGGTAATGATTATGTTTTATTATTATTTTATTAATTAGGGTTTGTTTTAATTATTTTTAATAATTAGTTTAAATCCCCCTCAAATATTATTAATAAATAGTCGTGTTTTGTAGTTTGAGTCTAATTTGTTAGTTTCGTAATTTAAAGAGTCTCGTGGGTTCGATATCGGGACTTACTTAGCTGTACTAGAGTCGACCGGTTCACTTGCCGGTTAGTAGTTTAAGTTAAGTTTAAGGGTCTAGAGTATTACTTAGTGTTTAGATTAGTATAATTTTAGTTATTTATTTTATAACTACTTCAAGCACATCAGGCATGGTGGATACGCCGCTGGTACTTCCTATATATAAGTGCCTTTATTTTTATTTTCATTTGTTGCGTTTTTCGAATCATGCAAGGATTTGACGCTATTCTTTTATTTAAAATTTTTCAGGCAATTGTTTTATCAAGAACGATATTCGTTAGTATTTATTTTTTTATTTTATTTTAATTTCGGGACAAAATACCAAAAAGTTGGTAATACTGTGACATTCGTCAATTTCGGGTCTCGTTTTATATTCATTTTTGTAATCTTTTTGTAACATGTCGATTTTTCGCGTTATTTTAATAAATTATATATCGTAGTTGTGGTTAAGCTTGTAAACCCGAACCGGCATTTTTATCAAATTATTGATGTTATAACTCTAGCGTGTGTGGGGTTTGTCGAATACCGTTATTTATAATTTATAAGCTCGGTTAAGTAAACGTTAGGGACTAAAGTGGATTTCTTTAAAGTTATACAAGTTTTAAATCATTATAAACTAAATACCGAACTTGAGGGGCCATTTTTGAAAATCTGTTATGTAATATATATAAAACCAAAAAAACCCTAAACCTAAACCATTATAACCAGCCGCCACTTCCCTCCTTAGCCGTTTTCTAGCGCCGTTTTCTGACTCCGGCGCACCTCCGGCCACATCCTTTTCCTCCCCCTCGTCGTTCTGGAGACCCCACCACATCAACCCGACACCACCACCGAACCCTCCCCTTTCCCTCATCTCTTTCTCTCAAATTCCTGCCGCTGCCACCCCTTGAGGTTTTTCCGGCAGCCACGATACTTCCGGCGCACTGCCGTGCCTCACTCACTCCCTCTGCTCTCTTCGTCTCTCTCTCTCTCTCTCTCTCTCTCTCTCTTCGGCTCCCTATATCTCTCTCTCTCCATCTCCGTCTCTCTCTTTATCTCTCTATCTCTCTCTGTCTCTATCTCTCGCTCTCTCTCTGATGCGTATTTTTCGGCGCGCCTCCGGCGGCCGGAATTAGCTCCGGTGACCCACCACGTCTCCGAATACCCTCCTCCGACGACTCGTGAACACCTGATAGGTAACTTAACAATTTTGGGTTTAATTATGAGTTTAACTAACAATCGTTATTTTGGTTCGGTTGATTTGTACGTTAGTTATTAAATGAGAGGTCTCGGGTTCGGGTCCCATCCTAGATTGGTTTTGGTTCTTTTTATTCTTAATAAATTTATTATTAATGCATAAAGATTGTTATTAGTATTATTACATATAACATACTATTATATTTATTTATTAATAATAATAATAATAATATTATTATTATTATCATTATTATTATAAATATTGAAGTTGTTATTAATATTATTAAAGGTCATATTATTATTATCTATTAAAATCACATTTTATCATTAATTACTAGCAATAATATTAATATAGTTATTTTGTGAACTCGTTTAGATATCGAACCAACATCGAGTATGGTATCATTATCTACTATAAATATTACTTATTATTATTACTATTTTTATCAACAACACTTTAAATTAATAACAAGATTTTATTCTTTAACTATTATTACTAGTATTATTAATAATAATTATTGTTATAATTATTATACTATATTAATATTATTAGAAATAGTTATTGTTATTATTATTATTATTATTATCTTATATATCCATATATGTGTGTATATATATATATAACATATTCTTAAAGTCATTATTATCCTTACTATCTTTATCTTTAATAATATTATGATAAGCTTTATTACCAATTCATTTTTATAAAAACGAACCCTTGATTAAAACCCATCTTGTTTTTATTTAATATTGGTTTAGTTATTTAAAAGCCTAATAAAATAATATTATTTTACTTTAAATTACCAATTAAGTACGAGTCCCTAATCGTTAACAAATTAACCGGTAACCCGATTTATAACCGAACCTTCTTGTCCAATGTTTCAAATGTAGTTTCAACTAAGTTCAAGTTCATTAATATATTTTATTTATTCATTTTCAATTAGCTTTCAAGTCGGATTCGCTCGTTTCATTTACAAGCTTTCTATATGTCGATCACTTGTTAGTTTCTCAATTCGTCAATCGAGGTGAGTACTTTCATACCCCGTTTTCCATCTTTCGTTTTGGGGTGACATTTCATACTTATCAAACTAAATTCTTTATTTACTTGAATCTTTAAACCCACAAACGTGATTGTATACTTTACTTAAATAATTGTTCGATTTGGTGTTCTATGCTTACATGCTTATGTGTTTATCGCTTTTGGATGGTGGAACTATAAATCCTAGACCATTTGGCAACCCCTTATGGCAAGGTGTCGTTAACGTAATGTAATTAACGATAACTATAAAATCCTAGACTACTTGAAAACCCCTTGTAGCTAGCTGGTGCTAATGTGTTTAGCAATTGTCAATAAAATCCTAGACTATTTGGCATCCCCTTATAGCTAGGTGTCGCTAACTTGTTTAGCAATAACTATTTTATCCAAGTTTATAGCTTTTATTTATTGTTTTATATACAAGTTTTGTGACTTTTTATTACTATATACCTATATGTTCAAAATTATGGATTGCTCACCAACCTTTGTGTTGACAAACTTTATTTTATGAAATGTTACAGGTTTGACTTTTGTTAACTCTGAGGACTTGATGAAAAACGTTACCAAGACTATTAGGGTATTAGTAAAACGAACAATATGATTACTACTTGTTTCCAAATTTGTTTATATGAACGAGATGTGTTTGTTTATTGATTTATGAAATAAAATAAGTTGATTAAATATTGTCACTTTAAATAGTGTCTTGTGTATTTGGGCAATCGGTTGCACCCCGGCATGTTTCGCCGCCTTTGGTCGGGGTGTGACACTTCACAAATTCCATCAATATCATCATCTGTGTATTCATTATTCCTTCCTCCAACCTGAGAAAAAATTTAGATTAGTTAAACTTAAAGTTCAAATGATTTGTAGATTTATTTATCAGAATCGTTTGACTTTTATTAGTCAAAGCTTCTTTTTTGACCATTAAACTACATTTTTGACCCGTTAGTAAAATTTGCAGTCAAATCCAAAAAAATAATTTGCAGTCAAACATTTTCATTCTGAATAACTAACTGGTTCACACCAAATCAAGTCTGTCTATTACAACTCATATTTGTACAGACTGACTACCGACTTAACTACTCTATAACAATCAAGTCCACAACTTGCTAACTAATACAATCTAAGTCCCTGTATGTACTAAAAATATCTTTCATTTATTGTTATAGCTTTAACCCATGTCATATACCTGAGACTTCTTCCCCTGTACCAAGGGTATATGGGTAAATTCGTCTGTTTGCACTAGTTGTAAGCTAAACAATTGTGCCTGAGCCATTTGTTCTGTTTTAAGCCATCTCAATTGAACACAAAGTAATTCCTTAGAACCTCTTAATTCTAAAACCGGGTTGCTAACTTTGAATTTCACAGTTAATTAATTCCTTAAAGTTCCATTACAGTATCATAATTGGTGACATGAATAAGTAGATATAATATCAGTCAGTTGCCTTGCATCATCCACTCTACATTTTTCACAAGCCCACCGTTTAAAACTTTTGGTTCGGTTTGATCAACAAAAGTCAAAGCCTATTTATAATCGGTTCATAAATTTACTAAACTGATAAAATAATGAAAATATAAAAAGCTGCTATACTTACATTGTCATTGACCAGTATTTTAATTCCTTCATCAACTATCTCTTTCATGTACATTAACATAAAGTAACCACATTTGGTGCTTCCCGGCTGACATGGACACTACATAAATACATAACAAATAGTCATCGTAACATAGATTCATATAATGAGGTTAAAACTACTATTTCAATAAGGAATTAAATGCTCACCCTAGCGTTGACCCAGTTGAGTTTTACCCTCGATCCACTTTGTGTACCGTACAAGTTCATTGCACTACAAAAATGTTAAGAAATTTATCAAATACTAAAACATACTGTTTCCATAATTTCTATAACTTACCCATCGATAATCAGCTGCAACTGCAAAATTAATAGTTCCTGGCCTTAGAGAATCAATGTAATAGCAAGTCATTGTTTTCATGTGTAGTACGGCCAGCACCCAATGATTTCTAAAAAAACAAAAACCAAATTTAGTCAAACAAATAATAAAATTTTTGAAGGAACATTCTTGGTATTCTCCTTCCAACGAGATTTGCCACAAGTTGGACACTGAGAAGCATCCTTATGTTTTTTCCAGAATAGAACACAATCGTTTTCACATGCATGAATCTTTTCATATTGTAGACAAACTCCTTTTAGCAACTTCTTGGCCTCATATATCGAGCTAGGATTTGTATTGTTTAATGGTAAGACGTCTCTTAGGGCACCCAATAAAGCATCAAAACTAGAATCAGACCAACCAAATTGACCCTTCAAATGTTGGAATTTCAATAATCCAGTAAGTGCATTATAATTTGAGCCCACGTAAAGTGGCTTATCACATTCTTCAAGAAGTGATTTCAATGCATCAGGTTCTTCTACATATGTGAAGGGATCATGTAGCATTTCCTTTGTGTAATCAAACTTGGGGGATCTAGATTTATTAGGGCATCTAGAATCAAACTCGGGAAGTTTTTCACTATGGAAAGACCAAATTGTATAACTTTCATCGAAACCGTGGGCAAATAGACGCACATTGTCAATTGAGTGGTGACACAAGTTGATGAAATTTACACAAGGACGGAATAACATCGGATTTTGAATTATTACTTTGGGCAAACTCTAAAAAGACCTCCACACCTTCCTCATACGCATTTGATAATCTATCAGACATAATCCATGATATTTGCTACAATGATGATTATTGATGGTTAGATTCTTCTAGTTCAATTGTTCATTCAAACGTCGGTTGTACATATCAAAGGTAGATTTTGTTATATTTGTTATATTGATGATTATTGATGGTTAGATTCTTATTGTGCTGTATACATATAGAATTATGATATGTTTTTTTTATATTAACATATTTATATTAATTAGACATACTTTTATAGTAGAAAGAAAAAAATAATTCAAATTCAAATAAAAACAATGCAAGATACTTATAACTTCATCTGAACAATATTATTAATTGTTAAATTTTCTATTTAACCAGTAAACTATTTCCAGAAGTGCACCAGACAACCTGCCAAGGGGGTAAGAAATTTACAAAATGGTTACAATTTTCTTTTTTGAGGTAATAAATTGTTAAATTAATGATTATATACTGAAATCTTAAAAGGACTTTATTAAGAAGCATCTGAAAGAGGGAAGGGGACCTCACCTGTTAACAACTGTGTGGCCCCATCACTCTTTTATAAACTAACGCTATAAACGAACAGAGCCAAGCTAGGTCGGGCCCGGGCTCGGAATCCAGCACAACTCGTTGTGTTGAAATCGAGCGAGCTCGTTTACTTTTGAACTTTTTTATACATTGATATAAAAAAAGCAAAAAATAAGATTTTTAACATACATATGATGCAGAATTTATAAACTAAATATTTTATAATTTAAGTTCAATCTATATGTATTAAAACCGTAAATAAAACAACATTTTTGTCTAAATTAAAACTTCATTTACATATATGAGCTTAGCTCTCGTTATAGACCGAGCCAACCTTAGCTCGACTCGCTTTCAATTGGCCGAGCCAAAATTCTATATTTAATGCATTTTGGTTTATTTTGTGATTTTTGGTGGATTTGAATTGCGAAAATTCTGCAATGAAATAGATTTGACAGGTTAAATCTGGATTTAGTGCTAAATTGAAATTTATTTATTTTTGAATGTTAAATAATCTATTTGACGCGGTTTAGTGTGCATTTGACGCGGTTTCCAAAAACCAAAAACACCCGAAAACCGGACCGAATACAAACCGAAACTGTACCGATATGTTGTAAATGGGTTGGAAAGATAACAACAGGAAGCAATGATAAGGGTTTGAAGCTCTATGATCCAGGCTACTTAACACAACACCTGTTAGATCATCAATCTGTTACATTGATGGTGATGAATGAATCTTAAGATATAGAGGCTACCCTTTCTGTATTCCATCCTGATGCAAACCTTGCATTTAGAGTAAGTAATTTCACGTTTAAAAATTATTAACTCGATATGCTAATTTACATATTTTTCTTTATACTTTGAATATATTCTCAAGTTTTACTTGTTTAAATTACGGTCAAGATCTATACAAGCCGAAACAGAAACTTATTACACGGATCTGATCTCGGTTATGGATTTTAACTATTTTTCGGTTTCGGGTCGGGTCGGTTAACACTCGGTTCGGTCCGGTCTTATTAGTTTGCTCGCCCCTGTTAGAAACATTAGAACGAACATGTCTTCATTCTAAACCTAACAATTATGCATCTCCAAATAATCTAAAGAGTGAACCTATGTAAGTTTAACCAGAATTTATGCACTAGTTTAAGTTTAACATTGAAGGCGGAAATTGATCTGAAATGCAGTTAAATCCGGACATGAGTAAGAATGTTTCTCCATTCCACAAAAAACAAAGTTAACAACAAATTCAATTCAAAAACCACACCTTAACTATTTATGAGTTAGTTAAGTACATAGGACATAAGCATGATTATTGTGAAGGTAAAATAGGTACACTTAACACCTATATAATAACACAACAAGAGATTAAGCCACTTAAACCTAACCAATTTATGCACCAGTTTAAGTTTAACCAGTTTATGCATCAGCAGATCTGTAAAGCCACTTTATAACCCAATTTAACACAAAAAGTAAGAGATTATACCGTAAACAATGAGTAATTAGTGCCGTAATCGTGAATTAGATGCAGCAAATCCTTAAATCCAGAGCCGTAATTGTAAAGCCAAAGTCGTAAATGAGTGATCGATGATGAGAGATATGGAATTAGGTTACTGCCATGAGAGATCGATGGTGAGAGATATGGAATTAGATTTAGGAATGGCAATGAAACCCGAAACCGATGGGAAAACCTGAAACCCGACATAAATGTGACGGGTAAAACCCGACCCATTAGGGTTTGGGATTAGTTTTGAAATTTTTCGCGGGTTTGGGACGAGTTTGGGATTTCTAATATACCCGATTACCCGACCCGATTACCCGATAACATAAACCCATTTACCCGATTATATACCCGATGTACCCAATATAGCTTATTATATTATATATATACTATATTCCAAATATAGTAATTGTCGGAACTTGTTTATGTCAATTATTTGAGACATTTTATCTTTATATTAACCATCTTTGTAATCGATTAGTTATATTTTGTGAAAACCCGGTAAAAAGCTAGCGGGTTTTAAGCCGGGTATACCCGTTGGGTATTTTATCAAAACCCGATAAGAAACCCGAAACCCGATGAGAAAACCCGAAATCCGATGGATAATTACCCGATCAAAACCCGACGGGTTAGGGGCGGGTTTGGGACGGACTTTCGTAACCGTGTATGGGTTTGGGAATACCTAAACCCGACCCAAACCCGACCTATTGCCATCCCTAATTAGGTTACAGCCATGAGAGGTCTAGATGAGATGAAAATTGTAAAGTGAAATTGAACCCTAGAATTGAGAGGTTGATGAGATGAAAGAGGGTTTTTGTACTTTGTTTTTTCTTAACCAAAATTAAAAAGTGACACTTAAAAATGACACACACTCAATGTGTAGCCCGGGTTTTTTTTAAAAAAAAAAAATATTTTATGACACTAAAACATTGACAAACAAATGTATGCCTTCGTTTCTTTAAATTTTTATAAAAGATGACAATATTTAGTGACACGCGGTTTTACACGTCATAAAATTGTTGTGCGTCATGATTGGCATGTCATTAAAGGTATATTTTCTACTAGTGTACATTGTATATGAAATTATTCAATTACAGAAGATGTAAATAAACCAACATTAGATCTACATGGTACAAAACTGATTGATTGACGAATCATCGTTTACCGTGTGTGCTCGTTTCAATTTTGTCTCTCTATGTTAAAAGTCATTTTTTAAAAATATGGGCCGTAAAAAATATCAAAAATCTCTTGGATTTGAAACCGGTTTCTGGTTTAAACTGTCATATTTAAAAAACCAAGAGTACAATGTTCTAGCAAAATGTCTAAAAATACCGGGCTCTAAATACCTATTGTGTTGCAAAAAACCGGCTTACCGGTTCAACCGGCCAGTGCATACCGGTTTTTAAAACATCGGAAGAAATTGATCAAGAAAAAGAGAGTTATGTTAGTGAGAAAATCAGAAAATAAATTCTTCTACACCAACTAAAACGTAAATAACAGTCTTAAATTTGATTCCACATGTCAGCAAGTGAATGGAAGGAGCCGTGGAGAACAGTATATTCTGAATGAAAAACATCTTTAAGTTTACGTGTTAATTTTTTATTGGTCTATGCAATTGACGTAAAACTACACAAAAAAATATACCTAAAGCCGATATGTACGTAGAATTGTGATGTCCACATTTTTTCTCTATTATTCATTTTGTAGAAAGGACAATTTACATACCCATCAATTTTATTTCAAAACTCACATTTTATTTATTATCATAAACATTCAACCATGTAGAAAGCGTCACATTTGAATCACACCGTGGTACCACTTAATTGATAGCAACACGTTATTATATATAATAATTAAGAAGTGTGGCGACGCAATCACGTGATTGGTCGTCAAACTTCTTATGTGCGTTTTATTTTATTTTACATTTTCAAATTCGTGTCGGTTCTCTATCGAAAGATACGAGGTTTTTTTATCGATGATACCGTCAAATGATTCCTGTCAAATTTAGCTCGCGGTCGCTACTAAATGTTTTTTTCCCTGTGAGCTATATTTAGTCCATCGATTCTGGACGAATCCTTGTTAGGTCAATGCCACAACGCGTCTATATTTTTTTATTTTCGCCATGGTCTCTTTTATGTAAATATGTTAATTTGTTGTATTTTGAGTGTGAACGAATTAACTTATTGCTTTAATTTCAGAGTCGTAACCTGATACCAACCGAACATGTGTCGGTTCACCACCACAACACATGGTTTTCTATGTACGATTTAGTCTCGACAACGTCGATTCCTACTGAATTCGCATTAGTTCGCAAACGTAATGCGTGGGGGGGGGGGTTGATATAACTTTTTTTCTCCCTTGATTCCATAATCAACGAATTCGTATCAATTCGCAACTGCAACGCGCGTGTTTTTTTTGTTCGCCACATCTATTTTTAAATTTTTTAAAATATGTTCAATTGTTGTATTTTGAAGAGTGTACAAATTTACGGTTTAATTTATTTTTTGGCCATAACCAGATACCAATCGAAGAGTCATTGGTTCGTAACCGCAACACGTGTTTTGTTTTGTTAATTTGTTGTATTTTTGCATTAACAAAGTTTTTTTTTTGGAGGGGGGGGGGGTTGGGTGGGGTAATTAATGGTTTCGTAACCTGACACCGATCGAATTCACCTCGACTCGCAGACGCACTGCACGATTTGATAAGTTGTATGAGTACGACTTTCAATAACATCAACGCGGCGCAACGCGTCGGAAATCTTCCTAGTTAAGTACAAAAGAAATTTAAAAAGCAACTAAACAACCACCAAACCTCTCCGGCTCCCAAAACACTGCCTTACATGTGAATATGAAATTATCAAGACAATTACCTACATGATTAAACTGCATAGTAGGCTTTAATATAAACCATGGGCAAAAAATACAACATGACTCAAAACACTGCACAAAGCTTTTGAATAGGTCCAGATTATTAGGGTACCAGGGGCATCCTTCGATACCATGAGGAACCAAATGGGGGTCATTAGGGTTCACTGACCCTTTAGGCTCGAGAATTTGTTAATTTTTTATAAATAAAACTGAGATATTTCTATACAAAAACACAATTTAGATCATCTAGTTGTAATTATAAGAGATGATTGATAGCCTTAGGATGACCCCCAATGAGAAGCCCCAGTTCCGTGACTCACGGTACCAATTAGGCACTCCTACATGAAAACCCCAAGCACCCCTCCATAGGTTTTTCATACCCGAATCTCTAAAAGCACATTTTGCATGTGGAAAACATATGACTGGTTGAAACATATTCTTCATGTTGAATCTCAATCGGTTTCCACCCCCTACCAATTTGGTTAAATGTGAGATCACAGTCTCTTGTTGGTACTTTTCAATGAAGAGTCGGCTTCCTCCGCGTGTTCTTATAAGTGTTTGCTCTTTTTCTTATTGTGGTGGTGAAACTAAGTAGTTGTGCTCGAGCTTAATTGCTAGTAATATATGAAATATAAATGTGCCTATATACTAGTAATCACATGCTTGTTTTGGAACCCCAAATCTCCCTAATTTATGTTTAATCCATGGTTCCAGGAACAGGTCGATATAGATATGAGTTGGCCACGTCAGATCCGATCTATCTACACCGTGGATGACACCTTATAAATCCACTATCTCCCTAATTTTCTTCCCACTTGCGCATATATTTATGTTTTATTTTTCTCTACCTATAAGCTAAATTAAGTACAAACTTATGCCCTTAATTGCTTCTTTAAGATCTAACCCTCTATTTCTTTCTGAAAATCAAGAAACCCTAGCAAGAAAACCCTAAAATCTTAAGAGATCGAGATACAGATAATGGGTAGAGGAAAGATTGTGATTCGAAGGATCGAGGACACAACGAGCCGGCAAGTAACATTTTCCAAGAGAAGGAATGGGTTTATGAAGAAGGCAAAAGAGATAGCCATTTTATGTGATGCTCAAGTTGGAGCCATCATCTTCTCCGGCACTGGCAAGCTCTCTGAATTCTCCAGCACCAGGTTTTTTTTTTATTCCTTGCTTTGCATATATTTGTTGCTGTTTTAAAATAAATAAACTCATTATCTCTTGCCTGGTTATATCAAAATCGAAGTGTAATTAGAAATGATCTGATACGTAGAACTGAATACGGATTGATCCTCGATTAGATGCACTGATCATACCTTGTAAACATTGTATAAACGAAAAGCTAACTAAACCTTAAACTAGAAAGTGAAGAGAATATGAAGCTGTGATCATAATGTACTTATAAGCTACAAATAGTAATACATGATGGATCACCTCTTTATGTATTAGAGTTTACAAATCTACCAACGGAACCAACTAATTAGCTTACAAAATCTAGCCAATGTGTATATATTCTTCAAAACACGCGCGTGCAACCAATGACGGATCTAGAAATTTTTTTCACAGGGGTCGGAAAACTTTTTAGTCGGTATTCAGTTGACCATCGCGACATAATTTTTTTCTGGGCCGGTCGTGTCAAGTAATCGGTATATAATTTTTTTAGTCCGCTTGGCCCCTCCGATCGGCTAGAATCGGGTCGGCTCGAGTAATAGAGGAAAAAGATAACCAAACAAATTAAAAATACGTAAAACTTCATTAGACATGCATAAATAATATGTAATATGTCTAAAATTGTTCTTTCCGGGTTTTCATTTGGCAAAGCTTAACAAAAACATCACAAGTACGCATGTCTTTTTCAATAAAACAAATACAACTGTCGTTTAAATTCTCATCACCTATTTAATTACGCAAATCAGACTTCACATAAAAGTATTTTCAATGTTTGTGGTTGCGACTATTAATACAATAGCTAGCCTCAATAAACGATAAACCAATACAAATGAAGTTGGTGAGCAAACCAAATTATGTAGAAAGTCGAAACATTGTCTATGAAAATTAAATATCTTATAATCCGTTGAACTCACCTAACAAAATACTTGTGCCATAGTCTCGAAATTTCATGGGGGGGGCCGTTCTCAAATTTTCATAGTTTTTTTTCGTTCTTGAAATTACACAAGGGTCGGTGTCAAAATTTCACAGAGGTCGGTCGAGATTTTAACACATATATACCACTAAAAAAATTTTTCTCACAGGGGTCGGCCGACCCTCCTATTCAAAGAGTAAGTACGTCCCTGCGTGCAACACATATATGCATATATTTGTATATAGTTATTTGCAAAATATTAGTTAGTTTAGTCTGTGGTTTCCCTTCAAATCCCGCAAGTTGTAGGTATAGGTGGTTTATTGAAGTACTCAGGAGTAAGTAATTAGTTTGACAAGGAAAAAAAAATAATAGAGGGGAAAAAAGGTATAAGCTCAGTGGTTTTCACCTGAGTCTGAGTTTAACAAGTAGATACCCGTTAAAGTATTTGTGTTTTTTATAATTTGTTCTTCGTCCATTATATATATACTTCTCTTTATCGACCAGATCGCAGAACCTTATTTTAAAGTTGTATTCTAAGATAAACTTGATAATTTTATTTATTGATGCTCAAATATTCTTAAGATAATACCCAGACACTTTCCTAGTTAAAAGAGCTTTTTTTACTAAATATTTTAACAAGAACCAAACGATTCTGTTTCAAAAGATTCTCTGTGGTTAGAGAATATTTAATTTACATAGACTTCTGATAAGAAATATATATGTTGTATTGGGATAAATCTAATTAAGCATCTATTTGTACCTAGAATTTCTAGCTAATAGCAAGATGGTTGTATAAAGATTTAAAATAAGTGTGGCGGCCATATGTTATCATCTTCTTATGTACGATTTTTTTGAACGGCAAATTTTATTCCAACCACAAAAACAACCCTAAGGCCATTACGCGCTTAGAGCCAAGATATATAGAGCACAATAACACCAATTTTACAAAAGAATACGCATAGATACCCCAAGGCTATTTTACAGAAAGAAAATATCATAATACATTAGATCCAAAAACTGAAAAACGAGAATCCTCCCTAATAATTTCCACAATTTTGACATCAACAACTGCTGTTGTAAAAAACCCCCATCGTTCCTT
Organism: Bidens hawaiensis; assembly: GCF_021521415.1. NCBI lineage: Eukaryota > Viridiplantae > Streptophyta > Magnoliopsida > Asterales > Asteraceae > Bidens > Bidens hawaiensis. Next base: position 43,159 of record NW_027493574.1, on the reverse strand, counting down.
CGTTTCTATATTGTCTATATTTCATAAATAGACATATATTAACTTTTACATTTATTCAAGTGGGGATGTGAAGGAGCCAGATTATCGGAGTGTGGGCACCACCCGACTCTTTGTGAGCTGGGTTATCAGGGTGTGGGCTCGTCTGTAACTGCCTATTCGAGCAAAGTTGGTGGCACACGTGCCTGTTTTCTAGTGATTTTCCCATAAACGCAGACTAGCTAGTTGCAGTTTAGGCGATGAACCAATTATCGGTTGGTTTGTTAAGTGCGTCAATAAACTTTTGATGAAACTTCCTTGTTTGTGCTTATTAAAAAGGTTTGAGTTATATGACATTTCAGCATGAAATCGGTGATTCAACGCTATATCAAATCAAAAGAAGACAACAGTCAGCTGTTGAACTCTACGTCAGAGGCTAAGGTACAGTTACCCCTTATTACATCTTAATCCACCAAGTAATTTAACATATACCAAGGCTAAAGTACAGTCCCCCCTTATTACATCTTAATCCACCAAGTTAACAGATAAATGAACACTATGTACTTATAGATAACAAATTTAACGATCACTTCATTACATTTGTTTGCAAATTATGTGACGCATAAGATGCAAAGCTAAAAACATTCTTCTTATCTTACAAACCTTTTTAGAATAATGAAGCTAAGGACCCAATTTTTAAGGGAGGGCATAAAAGTTAGGGTTAAGCTTTTTTAATTTCCACGGTTCGATCTGGAGAAAAAGAATCACCGTGCTTGGGATGGTTTCCTTTTCCCTCAAACTCACTTCAACTCAAATATGTTTGATTTTGTGCATTTGAAACATCTTAATACAAAAACGTGTTGTCGTCATGTTCCCACATGTTACAATCCTTTGTAAAAAATAAAAATAATTACAAAAAGAACTCCAATTTTAAAACTGCTTAAGACCCTGCTCATCATACACATAATTTGATCATTGCAATGTTTCAACTCTATGCTTTTAGTGGTATACATTATATTTATATATTTAAGTTTATCGCTAATATATACAATTGCTAGCTCTGGCAAATGGAAGCATCAATACTGAAGGAACAACTAGAGACTCTACAAGTAACTCATCGGTAAATTGCATGTATTTAATTTTCATTTCTAATGATTTCGTTGGTACAATAATCATCTGCGTTAGCCTTGAAGATGGACAATGTATTGCGCGATTTGAAATTATCCTCTGGTGTATGCGTTACTTTAAAAAGCACATCATTTTAATTTTAGTCTCATGTTAATATTAGGCAGGTGATGGGAGAAGAAATCAGCAATATGGGTCTTGAGGACCTGAAAAGCCTAGAGATTCAGCTGGAAATGAGCTTGCAATGCATTCGTTCGAAGAAGGTATAATACGTACGTATGTCTAAGATTGGAATGTTTTTAGTTTCGTATAAAGATAATAAAACACATTAAAACTATGGTCTTAATGGCCTTAAAGGTGCACTTCTGTTTTCACAAATATGAAAACAGGTTTCTATTACCTTATGATTTAGTTAAAAAAAACATCACAAAAAATTTAGGGTTTGAACCTTTGAATAGCCAATACAACTACTTAATTGATTCTACACACTTTGGGGGCTAAATGATTTGTAGTTCATATAGCTTGATCTATTTTTAAATGATTTGCAGGATGGACTTTTAATGGAGGAGATACAAGATTTAACAAGAAAGGTGTTCAGTTTGTTCTTCATTTCTATATCACATAAAGTTCCTCTAAAAACAAAATCTAACTATATTCAGGTTTATTTTTTTTTGGTGGTTGTACTCTTAATCACACAGGGGAGCTTGATACATCAACAAAACATTGATCTCTACAAAAAGGTAAAGTTTATGTCCTTTGAAATCTAACTAATTCTACGTGCTTTTTATTCTAGTAAAACTAAGTATAATGAAGGTTTCCCTTCACATTAGATTTATGGAGCAAGAATGAACGCCGAAAACTGCGTAATTGAGGAGAGTGATAGTCGCGCTCTTATAAATCTGCAACTAAGCCAGCCTGAGCATCAAACTCATGGAGTACCAATGGCATTGTGAGAAGAAATTTCAAAGGGAAAGTCAAATTCTTCTGGCAATGTTAACAAAAATAGCTAAAATATATTTCTTAAGAAAGAATGGAATTAGGTGATATATAACTTTAGCTTTAGAAGTTAATTGTCTTTTGGGGAAAAAATCTCTACTATTAATGCAATGTTACTAACCTTGTTAATTATGTCATTTTGAGAACGATGTAGCGTCTGATTTAACATCGTTTTTTAGGACCAAGAACACTTTTTTTCTAACAGCATGGCTAGCAACAACAAAATACCCCAAATATTTACACCATCAATGTATAAGCATCAAAGAAATACAACAGTCACCTCAAACTCCTATGCTATGGAGATTAAGCCTATGTACTAAAATTAACATCACACCATTTCATATTCAAAGAAAGCCCATGACTTTTAACATCATCATCCAGCCTCGCGAGTCGCGACTGAAATCATTTTATATATGATCAAAAGTCAGCTCATTTCGATCTTTCCAGAGTCACCACAACGAGGTAAGAATAATGACATGGACAATTTTTATTTTTTCTTAGAGCACTTAAAAAAACTTATCTATCTCTTAAAGATCTTTAACATCGAAAGCATAGATCAAGGGAAGCTTATGTAAGGCTGCACGTCACAAAAATGTGCATATACGTTAATAGAAGTGACTAAAGTTTTATTTAAATAAAAGAGGCAAAAAAAAAGTAAACGATTAGAATGAATATTTAAAAAAAATTATCAAACCCTAAAAGCTAGTTAAAAAAAAACTAAATAAGCATTTTTATACTTTTCGTAAAATATGAGTTGATAGTTACTCCATCCGTCCCATATAAGTGTCCATGTTTGAAAACACAAAGTTTAAGATGGATTGAATAATTACTTTTTTTTATCAAATGACAATAATACCCTTGAAATGTGGGTCAGTCAATATTGTTTATTAATGTTAGTTGTGTGTGATTAAGGGTAAACTTGAAAAAATAACTAATAAATTTTGAAAGTAGACAATTCTAATAAAACAAATAAAAAAAGAAATGTGCACACTTATAATGAGACGAAAGGAATATTAAGTAATTTGTAATAAGATATATTGAAACGGCTAAATATGTAATATAAATCTTATATCATGTGTAATGGGGGCTTTGGTTGGGGTGAAAGTGTCCCATGGCGTACGGAACACCGTCTCCCGAGACGCTATGAATTAGGGATGGGTAAATTCGGGACTGGTACCGGTTCTACCGTACCGGTACCAGTACCGAAATCGGTACCGATTTGGTACCGTCGGTACCGAATCGGTACCAACGTTTTGAGTTTCGGTACCGGTACCGGTACGGTACGGGACCGGTATTTCCCAAAATTTCTCGAAATTTTACCTTAAATACCGGTGCCGTCCCGGTCCCGTACCGGTACCGAACCGAATATTTCGGTACCGGTACCAAGAATCCGCGATTTTCAGGACCGGGACCGGTCGGTACCGGTACGGTCCCGATCTCATCCCTACTATGAATTATTATTATTATTATTATTATTATTATTATTATTATTATTATTTTATTTTTATTTTTTGGCTCCGGCAATTTGTGACTAAACGCCCTTTTGTGAACGTTTGGTCAAAGATGACCATTTGAAGATTTGGTCATGGTGTGAAGACTTGGCCAAATATGCCAATTTAGGTGGGCTGTGATGGAACCATCCGCCATTGATGGATGCTTAGGTTAGCTATGAGAGGTCTAGAGTTTTGTTGTAGAGGATAAGTTGCATTTTTATATAAAGTTGTTGGATTAATTCTTTACTTAAAAATTCTTATCCACGAACTAAAACACCTTAAAAGAGTTGATATTCAACAAAATATCAATGTCATATGATCCTTAGACCTGATTTACACATCTAAAATACAAATCGACTATATATTTCTACTGCTTTGACACCTATGGTTATCAACAAGATCTAAATCGTATCTCACAACTCATACAATAAATGAAGCCATCTCTGTTGTGGCTTGTACACGATGCCGCCACTCTGACTTATAACCTCATGAGCATTCAACTAAAACCTGGGACAAACATCCAACTCGATATGAATAATAATCATCGCTACTAATCCCGTCATCAAAGTTGAGGGAGTAACTAACAGCATCGTAAGAATACACCGAAGGCTTCGAAGAGCTTCCATACAAACTTCTCTTGCTTTCTTTAACCAACTTTTTCATAAGCTTTTTCCATTTCCGGGTTCTGCCAATATTGTTCATTCGTGTAAACTCTTCGTGGTCAGAGACAGATGAAAGCGACGAACATTCAGAGAAGTTAGATGGTCGTCCTTCAACGGTGTTTATGGTGGAATTGAGGTCAGTTGCAGTCGCCATTTTGTGAGGAAAGAGATATATGAATATGAGTAGTTTGGTTTTGGAGATATGAGGAATGATATGGAAGTTTGTATGAACGAAGGAGGGGTTTTTATAAATGTAGCATGGGGGGATTATGGTAATTTCAACAAGCTTGGAAAGCATTCACTTCGAATACATCTACAATCGTCAGTGGTCAATCTTTACACATAATGTTGGTCCCATGATATCTTGACTAGATTGTTGTGTAATTTTTACTAACTTTTAAAATTTGAGTTGCCAAAATGGATGTGATTTTTGTGTAATATACATCAATAATAAAACATTTTTGATTTTTATAATTTAAATTAATTCCTTAAACCACTTATATCGATTATAAATTATTGCAAGGTTAGTCTAATTTGTTTTCATATATGATATAAACTTTGAAAGTAGCTAGCCTATTTAATAATATTTATATTGTAAAATAACATGTGTCACACTCTATACATGTGCACACACTAGGCCCGGCTCCGAGAAGCCAAAAATATTTTTGAGTAAAAGACGAAATTTTTTTTGGGTCTCAAGTAAAATGAGTATTTTGTTAGCTTTAAACAATTAAATTTGTAAATGATCATACTTGGTTATGATTTAAGTTGTGTAAAAAAGTTTTATATAAAAATAAGCTTAAACATGTTCCAAATAAGACTAGATACCACAACCTTCTGGTTGGGAGTAATACATCTTTACCACTAAGCCAAACTAGTTGTTATGTAATTGAGTTTAAACATTAAATATACATCTTGTTATTCATAAAATACATACAAATTTTTTTAAAAAAAAATTTCGGGCCTAACGAGGTGTCGTGCCGGGGGCCGTCGACCACCCCGACCTCCCTAAAGGCCGGCCCTAACACATACATTAGTCTTAGAGCACGTACAATACTAAGGTTGTAGGCGCATTCCGTCCAACGCGTCACACAACCAACAAAGTGACAATTATGTCCAATGATGTAGATAAAAGTTCAGGCGATGACGGTTTGTGCCTGCAAATGAAAAGATGGACGGGGAAGTGGGTGCAACAATCTGTCTCTCCCTTTCTTTCTCTCTCTCTCTCTCTCTCATACATATATACATGCATGCATACATACATACATACATACACACATTATATATATAAATTTAATAAATTTTAAACAGTTTTGTGGAGTTTTGGTGTTGTGAAAGAAAATTAGACTTTTTGAAAAGAGTTTGCAATCTAATGTGACGTTAATGTAGCAGTTAGTATAGGTTTAACGTTGTGGATGCTCTAAGATGTCATAATAGTTGAAGAAGTTGTTGCCGACATCTTACCGAAACAATGTTATTCAAAAATCAAAAGATAGATCTTCCTTAGTATTCAACTTTCCTAAAGTTCCTTCCTTAAGTAGTCAAATCTTATCTTCTAACGTCAAATTTTACAAACAACATAAAAGCATAAAGTTTATTTGCCTTGGAGTTTAAAATCGATGTGTTTCCTAGGGCTGACAATTGGGTACATGTTAGAGACATAATAAGACCTGTTAAGCAAAAAAGTACGGTATGTGAATTTTTTATTTTCTTAAATAACTGAAATTACTAGACTAGACTTCCTCATTATCTCTTATTGGTACACAAAACTTAAAACTGTCTTATAGTCATGACATATAAAGTAGTTAAACGAGTCATATTCAAGTTTGATATTTGTGTTACGCGTGTCGCCTCTTACCTATTAAACTTGTTAATACACGAATTGCCAGCCCTAGTGTTTCCCACCGTTCCCATGCATGCACCAAATTAACTATCAAAAGCAAATTACACTTACATCATTCTCTAGTACTTTTATGTAAAGGAAGATTGTTGGATACACGTCATAAATCTTATCCTAATGTGCATATACTTTTAAAAAACAGCCTAAAAGCAAATAAGAGGAGGTATTGTCTTGGGCTTTTAGATTATTATCTTTGCATATATAAGGTATAAAGTGTAGAGAGATGAAAATTGGGAATGTAGGTTAAAAGAGTGAAGTTGTGAACCAGAGGATCATATTGGTTTTAGGGGTTGTTTGGTTCATTCAGATCTGAATGAGTCAGATTTGAATAAGTCTCCGTCCCATTCAGCAAATGTCAGAGTTTGAATGATTCAGACCCAATTTTAACTATATATTCAGATGTCTTTTTGTCTGGACCCAAACAGTCTGAAGTCGTCTGAATGAACCAGATGTTTACATTTGAATGGTTCCATTCAGATGTAAACAAACAGCCTCTTAGACGTTGATGAAAAATAATCTGAACGCCTAATACTGTTTTTAAATTGGATTGTGAGATAACGAAATCATTCTAGTAATATAACAGGTAGCTCAGTTTAAGTTGGAATTTGAAGAAATAGTTAACTGAATATATGTTTCCATTTCCTAGATTCATAACCACATTTTGAAACTTTTTCTTCAAACGTACTGTTTAAACCATATCACAGTCTTGGCGTCTCACTGGTCAAACTAAGCTTTCTCATTAGATAAATTGAAGTCAATGTCGTTAATTATTTCAGATACATAACCATCTTTTGAAACTTGTTCTTCACACGTACTGTTTAATCTCATATCACCGTCTTAGCGTCGCTCACTGATCAGAGTAAGCTTTCTAATTAGATAAATTGAAGTCAACGTCGTTAATTTCGATAATTATAGAAGTTTTGATATTTAGATTTCATATAGAGGTGAACTCCGTAGACCAATACTTTTAGATGGCCATTAGATACACCAAATTACATGTACCTTGGCTTTCAAGTACTACAAGGTGTTTAATTGTCTAATTAATTTATCTCATAATATGTAATATGACTAAATTGGTTGAGGTGTGATTACTAAGTTAACTCTAATTGTATATGTACAGAGAGATCATACGGTAGTAATTAACCAAACATGCAACTGTATGCTTGCCTTGAGAACTAGATTCTCACATATATATAAGGGATCGTGACTTGATTCACGTAGTTGGACTTGAAGACAATAATCTTCATAAAATCCAATTCATACAAATTTGTGTGGGTAATCCATGTGAATTAAAGTTTGTAACGAGATTCTCGCATAATTGTTGATCATGAACTTTATTCATACATTTGACATATATATCATAAAACCACGTTAATTAAATACTCGACAAGATAATCGAGAGATGATAAAGAAATCACAAGCATATTAATGATCTTAGTTTTATAACATATTGTAAAGCATTTACATAACAGGGTCGATATTTATCATATATCTGTCGAATTATTGTGTACTCATTAGTTAAAAATTACATGATGCCCAAAAATATTAAATACTGTTTTAATTTTATATGACAATAGCAAATAAGATTTAATTAAAATTAATATAAAAAACTAAAAGATTGTGAATTAATAGATTATTTTATTACTCAATGTAAATATTAATAAAATATAATGAAAAAGTTTTTTTACAGGTATGTTCATTACAAATGAGAATATTGAGGTAATAATATTGAGTTGATAATGCGAAAAAGATTTAAAATTGAAAATTCCAAACCCGAATACATGTCCTGAATTAATTTGGTCTCACCCAAAGGATTCGGGTTCTTGTGCCTAATAGGAAACTAACATATACCTGGAGAAAGCTTAGTGATTTTTTTATAAATTTTAGAAAAATTTGTCTATCATTTATTTTTAAATATTTGTTGAAATTGATTTGAAGTAAAATAGAAAGAATACTGTAATAATAAAACTATGATAAATTTACTTATTTAAACATAAGAGATAAATATAATGTTTATGAAAGTAATTATAAAGACGACAATCAGAGATGGTTAGAAATGCTCTAACGGTACAAATTTAAAAGCATTTCATACCAACAATATAATCAAGTAAAGTAATATCATAATAGAAAGGAAGCGTTGTGCCACCAAATATAAATTGAATATGTCTAGAAAGTGGAAATTCAATGGAGGTTATATAATATCCATTGTTTCATACACAAATCCGCATGAACAAGCAGAATTAATTCACATAACAAATAAATAACACTAACTCTCCTGTACACGATGTGCCACATTGATTATAACCTAATTATGAGCAATTGAGCATGCACTTAAAACTTGAGACATGCGTCTAGATTGAAATAAATAGTATTCATCGTCGTGATTTCCATCATCAAAGTTAAGGGAGTAACTAGCGGTATCGTAAAAGTATACCAAAGGCTTTGAAGATCCATAGAAGCTTTTCGTGCTTTCTTTAGCCAACCTTCTCATCATCTTTTTCCACTTCTTACTCCAGCTCCGGTTTATGTTGCCTCTATCACTGCCCGTTCGTGTAAACTCTTCGTCATCAGAGACGGATGAAAGCGACGAACATTCAGAGAAGTTAGATGGTCTACCTTCAATGGTGTTGGTGACGCAATTGAGGTGATCGGTTGCAATCGTCATTTTCATAAGGGAGAGATATTGCTATATAAAAGTAGGTTGTTGTTTTTGGGTGACAAATGGTACTATGGAAGTTTGATTTTATGGAGGGTTATACAGAAGTGCCATGGGGGCAATTTGGTAAATTTCTACCAGCCATGTGGAGAGTGATTACTTTGTATACATCGTGTAAAGGGGTTGTTAGGTTTTTCAATCTTTAGTTCTTTACACATACTTTTGGGGTCCCATAAGATTTTGACTACATTAATACATTAAGAAAAAGATTGCTGATGGTGTACTTTTGTTGGCGAACATATTTTATGTGTTACAATAGTTTGTGTAATATTTTCACTTTGAATTAGCAAACTAGAGATATTATGAGTAGTTTGCTTTAGGAGATGACGAATGATATGGGAGTTTGAATCGATGAAGGAGGGTTTTATCACTTTATGGATGTAATTTGTGTGTATTGTATCAATAAATAAGTATATATGTAATTTTGATACATTCAAAATATTTCCAAAGAATCACTTGTATATCTCGAATTCGATTCTAAATTATTCTGAGGTTAGTTTAATTAGTTATCATATACCATATCGAACTTTGAAAGTAGACTATTTAATACTCCTCCCCCTGTCCCATTATAAGTTTCTACATTTTTTTTTGTCTCATTACAAGTGTTTACTTTCAAAATTTATTAGCTAATTTTCAAGTTTACCCTTAAACACACACAACTAACAGTCTAACATTAATAAACAATATTGATGGACCCACTTTTCAAGGGCATTATCGTCATTTGGTAAGAAAAAAAAAGTAATCGTTCAATCCACCTTAACCTTTGTTTTTTTCAAACCTGGACACTTATAATAGGACGGAGGGAGTAATATTTAAATTGCAAACATGAGTACAAATAATCACATGCACTTTGTACGTACAGTCATGCACACAGATCAAACATTAGTAGTTTAGTACATAATTTAAGGATGACATAACAGCTAAAGAAGATGTTGCCGACATCTTCCCGAAATAATGTAATTCAAAAGACAAATCTCCCTTTGAATATCCAATTAACTTTCTTAAGGCTCCTTCCTTAACTGATCAAATCTTATCTTCTAACGTCAACTTTTACAAACAACATAAAAGCATAAAGTTTACTTGCCTTGGGGCTTTAAGATCATCGACGTGTCTCCCACCACTCCCATGCATGTAATAAAGCAAATTATTATATTATATGACCAGAAGAGTGAAATTAAATCTGAGTCATTGATCAACCAGATATTAAATCTCAGCCCTTTAAAAGAACTCATACTACAATTATCATGGCGGTTACCTAGCTCCATTCACGTTTTTTCTCCCCTTCTTTCCGCATACACATAAATGGCAGTTTTGATAGGTTACTCCAGTTTCACACCTCTTCGTACGGTTTTCTTCCCATCTAATCCTCTCTCCAACGGTTACTTCCCTCTTCTTAACCACACGCTCCTGCAACCGTCTGTTCTATTTCTACACGTCCTTCCAACTATCTTCTTCTGCTTTTATTTCTCTTGAAGCCGGTGACAAGAACCATTGTTTACGAATTTGAAGATTCAATCAATTGGTGTTGGATTCTCAGCAATAATTCCAATAGCGCTGGTGCGTCAACTAATCATCGGTCAAGTAATAAATGTTGTATGATCTATTTTTTTATTAGCTGCAATGCAATCGTATGATTGATTAGGTTTTGGTTTTCATATTCCTCCTCTAATTACTGATTATGCATTCTTCCATCTTCATTGGATACTATTTTAGGGGGTACTCTTTGTATTTTAGGGTTTTTTTCTTCCATGAACACATAAATGTGATATTGATTAGGGCTAATCGAAATCACCAAAGATTATTATAATAGATGATGTACCTGGGTTGTTTTGATCACACAATCCAAGCTCTGAACTTTTATCAGGAAGTGTTTTTTTAATACTTGCAATTAAAATGTTTACATATACTTATTGAGCATTTTACTTGAAAATATTATCATATAGATAACATGCAATACTGAAGACATTCGTGCTTATATGGCATATAATTATGAATGTTAGTATTTGAGAATGTAAAGTTATAGTGTTATATATTTTTCCTGCATACAATGCAAAGAGGTTATGTAAGCGACATCTTAAACTCTTCACATAAGTTTATAAAGATTTTGAAGTAATTATATTTATATTGGTTGGTATAGTTTGTTTAACCATATCAGCCTAATTGTTAAATTAGTGTTATACATATCTCTTGCATATAATGTAAAACTGTACTTATTTATTTTGATTTTATTTTTTTATCAGATCCAAGCAAGATATTCTTCAAGAAAAGTTTTGATCACAGTTACACTTTACTAGCTAAATTTCACGCCTGAACTCGACCTTCAGATTCCAACTGCTTTTGGTAAGCACTTTCTGTTGTAGTTTATCTTCAATAATTTATTTTCAAACTCTATTTTATTAATTGTATTTGTTTTTATAGACCCCTTTGCTAAAGCTATTGTTGAGGATCCTGATGCTGGGTCAAAAGAGTACGTTCATACTCACATTCAACAACGTAATGGTAGGAAAAGCTTGACAACAGTGCATGGTTTAAAAAAAGATTTCAGTTACAATTAGAATTTGAAGGATCTCAAAAGGGAGTTCTGTTGCAATGGCATTGTTGTTCAGGACTCTGAACTAGGCCAGGTTATTAATCTTGCATTATTATGCTATTATTATTATTAAATCATTTTCATTGTCATTTTTTTGGTTAATGTTGTTTTAAAGGTCATTCAGCTTCATGGTGATCAGAGGAAGAACGTCTCTACCTTTCTTAATCAGGTTATTATTTTGATACTTTGTTTTAGCCAACAAACATAATTTAATGTGCCAAACCAGTTTCAGTTCAAAAGTGATTACTTTTTTAACTTGTCAAAACAATTTTGGTTTAACATCAATTGCTTTGTAATTTATTGAAACAGGCGGTGTTGGGTTGATCCAGAACAATTTTCGTTCAAAATTTATATTTTTTTCTTAAATAATTGTTTAATGTCAAAAAAGATTACAAATTTCATATTATTTTAGTGAGTAAACTACAATTTTACTTTCTTTGGTTTGTTGAAAATACTCCTAGGCCGACGGTTATAATTTGGCTTTTTTTCAGTCTATTAGTTTTAGTTTCATCTCAATTAAAACGAAACGTCTTACACTGTTAAAATGAACCCATCCTTTTTGGCATTGTTCAGCGCATTTGATTTGGATTTGGTAAAACTGTGACAAGGTATCATCACATATTATATTATAGTCATACTAGACTAAAATATTAGGATTATAGCTTGCTTAGATTTTATATTCATCATAAATTGATGTTTACTTATTCTTGATCTTGTACAAGTTTCGTCTATTAGTACAAACATACATATGTTGTCATAAACATGTTAATGTATGTTTACTAGGTTACTCAAACAAATACCACGATCATATATTGGAGATACAATCATTACTGTTAACAGATGCTATGTCGTGAAAAACTAGGTTTGTTAGAACTTACCTTCTTGTCATCCCCATCTCAATTTACCACTTTCATACATCAGTATATTGAACCCCAAAATAATCGTTCTAAATCAGCTAAGTGTGGTATTCTTCTGTATGCTGATGCGATTGATGAGCGTCATCCAGGTTTGAATTTTCTGTTTTGAGTTTTTTACCCCCTTTATATGTACTGTATTATGGATTTGTAGATCGGTGCACTAAGAGAGTGAGCTCTTTGTCGTAGAAGAAAAGCTAAGAAACATTTAGTCAGGTAACTTAAGGAATTAAATTTAAGAACATTTAAAAATGTTTTTTTTTTAATTTTTGCATAGGGATTGGTTTTTGCTCACATTTATGTGGGCATCTTTGATACCAATACCGAACACAAGATAAAATAACTACCGCTCTAGACTCGCTATTTGATGTTTGGATAAACAAGTTCTGCTTCACATATTTGTTGGTGCATATTTTGTAACAAATGATCTTTTGTGTTTGTTAGAATTGAGAGCAACGGTCAAAGGGGAGTCTGTTGGTGCATTTTGTGACCGTCGCTATGCAATTCTGATAAGCGGAAACGAAGTTCGCCATAGGCGAAGTTAGAATAACTTCTGCCATAGGCGAAGTTAGAACAACTTCGCCTACAGGCCCAAGCCCGCGAAGTTTATATATATATGTGTGTCTTGTTTAGGTTGAGCAATCCAGAAATTAAGAGTGTTTTTTTGTTCAGTTTATTTGTCTAGAGAGAAACCGAGAGGGAGAGTCGTGTGGGACGACCCGAGGTAGAGCTCACCTCGAGTCAGCCGTCATTTGTTTTCATGTTTGGTATGTAAGTGTTTCGGTTATTATATAAAAGATCTGCAGATGTGTTTATCTCATTCGTGTGTTTTTTCGTGTGTTTGTTTGTGTGTAATCGTGTTCTTCGTCTTCTACACCATTAAACGAGTCTAGGAGGATTCCGCACTCCTAGACCTCGTGGGGATCTCGTATCGATCGGCGACGCCCCGCGGGAACCTACAAGTGGTATCAGAGCCTTAGGCTCTTATGCTATGGTTCAAGATCTGCGTTTTGGTGTTTCTGGCACGTTTCTGATGCGTTTCTGGCCGAACAGCCGCCGCAGGCGAAGTTATGGGGTTCAGGCGAAGTTATCGCTTAAATTTTAGGGTTTAGGCGAAGATATAAGGTTAAGCGAAGTTATTCACAACTTCGCCTACCTCACAAGTTCGCTTATCTCAGGCGAAGTTATCTGTCAGGCGAAGTTATGAACAGGCGAAGTTAAGGAGGGGCGAAGTTAAAAAAAAAAAAGTGTTTGGAGTTTTCGTCTGTATGGCCAGGTGTACACGATTATTGTGAGACCGAAGACGTTGTTCCGTCAACGAGTGAAAGTTGTTATCTCTTGGTCTTACGTGTGAACAAATACGTGTCAACTCTGGATATGGAGTTGAGGTTGTGAATGGGATATTGATTGATACTGGATATTGACACATATTTGGGTGTTTGTGGGCAATGAATAGTTGTTGTTCGAGGTTAAACAACTGAAGAAAGTCAAATTGAACTGAAGGTTTTCGTCATTACTGGATTGCGGTCAGAGCATATTATTTATGTTATTTTCAAGGCGTTCGAGAATTGGATCCTGAAACGTGATGCTTATTTATTAAAGTGAAAATTCTGGAACAAGTTGGATTTAATCGGGAATTAAAGTGTTTATGTTCTTGATCGTTATCCCTGGTAATTGAAGATGCTTCGGATTAATTAATGGTCATGTGTGTTAGATTCTGTCAAGGTGGTTTTGTGATGAAATTGATCACTTGATGTTGAGTAGTTGAAGATTAAACCTTATCGTATGCCGACGTGTTGGTGAAGTTGTGGAGGGAGCCCAACTTCACGTGTTGGTGAAGTCAGAAGGACTCACGTGATTGGTTGAGATGATCAATTAGGCACGGGGATGCATGCATTTCAAAGACCTCAATCTATATAGTCGGAGAAGCTTACACTGAAGGGGAGATCTGATATGGAAGACGCTGGGTGATTGGTAGATTTGTGAAGCTACAAGACAGTTTCAGACACGGCTGGTTGAAGAGCAAACAGAAGATCATCAGTTAAGAGGGAGTCTGTTGGTGCATATTTTGTAACAGATGATCTTTTGTGTTTGTTAGAATTGAGAGCAACGGTCAAAGGGGAGTCTGTTGGTGCATTTTGTGACCGTCGCTATGCAATTCTGATCAGCGGAAACGAAGTGCGAAGTTAGAACAACTTCGCCATAGGCGAAGTTGTATTAACTTCTGCCATAGGCGAAGTTAGAATAACTTCGCCATAGGCGAAGTTATAACAACTTCGCCTACAGGCCCAAGCCCGCGGAGTTTATATATATATGTGTGTCTTGTTTAGGTTGAGCAATCCAGAAATTAAGAGTGTTTTTGTGTTCAGTTTATTTGTCTAGAGAGAAACCGAGAGGGAGAGTCGTGTGGGACGACCCGAGGTAGAGCTCACCTCTGGTCGGCCGTCATTTGTTTTCATGTTTGGTATGTAAGTGTTTCGGTTATTATATAAAAGATCTGCAGATGTGTTTATCTCATTTGTGTGTTTGTTCGTGTGTTTGTTTGTGTGTAATCGTGTTCTTCATCTTCTACACCATTAAACGAGTCTAGGAGGATTCCGCACTCCTAGACCTCGTGCGGATCTCGTATCGATCGGCGACGCCCCGCGGGAACCTACAATATTTATGACTGGTCTGTTACTGATTAGTGTTAAATTTGTTGTGTAACCTTAATATGATCGTTTGTTCCAGCTTCATTGTTTGTTCCAGCTTTATTAGTAAGCATTTTCTGAAACATTGTCACTTGTACAGGTCAACTACATTAGTGGGAAACCTGCTTCGAATCCATCAATGATTAGATTTATGGGAACACACTTTTGGTATGTTATCCCTTTCCTCTATAAAGGTTGTCTTTTGTCAACGATTTGTATATTGTTTTAATATATACATATAATTGTATATTAAATGAGTTGGCATATAGTGCTAGGTTGGACAATTTTGTGACATTAGGTTAAATGGAAATTTTGTTACGATTGATAAGAAACATATAGTTTGCTCGTCTTTTCAAAGTTTCATATCAGGATTCTAAGTTGTGATAAACTTAGCCAAAGGGGTACCGGGATCGAAAAAAGTTAATTTATTGGGTAAATGAACTGATTAAAGCACAGACCATTATTTTTTAATCTGCTTCTTGTATATTCTCTAATATGAGACCTTGCCACTGATTTTAGATGCAAGAGTGGGGCTAGGTACATTCCAGTTGTTAGAGGCATGTATTGTGGGCTGTGGATGGCTGTTCTTTTAGCATTTAGGGAAAAATTCAATAGTTAAAATTACTATTTATTTTTTTTCTTTAAATCATGAACGTGTGAAGGTAATCTGCTCGGGATGGAACAAGTATGGTCAGGAACACATTCCTCACTTAAAAGTTTTTACGTCACTTAAAATTAAGCGAGCTTAAATTTGAACTCGACCATGAACTGGTCTCATTAAGGTATATTTATCTTTTCTATGGTGCATCATTGTTTTATACGGACCTGTAATTAATTTATTAATATTAATGAGCAGGTTGACTACATCTTATATTCATTTGTGGCGTCCTTTTAGCTGACAAGGAGTTAGGAACCGACTATGATCAGAGTGACATGCATGAGATGTTACAAGTGGTGTTACTTTGTACTCGATAAACCTTAGCCCACGGACCAAAAATGTTCGAGGTGTTAGGATGCTACAGGGGGAGGTTTGGCCGAAAAATGGGCTGCGGCAAATAATAATATAAATCCTAATACCATGAGAAAGGATGGGATGGTCTAAAACTTGGAGACAATAATGATGAATGTACATCAAGCATGCTTGGGGTGATTTTGATGTGATGGATTTAGTAGTTAGCACTATAAACGGGAAATGGTTTAAAGTTTAAACATGCACCTTTTTTATTTTAGTTTTGTAAATAGTAAAAAATGTGACTATCTTCATCACTTTATTGTATTAATATAGTAACATATACGGTGAAATTCCACATGACCTCCGTATCTCATCCAGATATGTCTTCAGCTCATTTATGTTACAGAATAATGCGGTCGTCACATTCCTGAGTTGATGATCCCGTCCATCGGACAGGTAAAATAATAGTTACACTTGATTACATCATTCTCTAGTACTTTTATGCGAAGGAAGATTATTGGATACACGTCATGAATCTTATCTTAATGTAGGGTTGCGCAATGGTTTAGAATCAAACTGGACAGAATTATGGAACCGTTAAGTGATAAATATAAGAACCAGAACCAGACCGTAATTTTAATGGTTTCGGGTTAAATGATTCTCGTCGTAACCGGTTTTCAATTAAATCCTAAATATGAACTATTGCAGGAATCAACGGATAATTCATAAAATAAGAATTATCATAACAACATATTATATTTCAGTGGAGGGGATTTCAATTGGATTAGAATGCTTCAAGATATCACAGAAAACATCTATATCTTAAAACAAAATTAATGGCAGTGAAAGATGATTATCGCTTATGAAATTGGAAGGAACTGTATGTATATAACAGGGAAAGTGAAAATGATAAGTGCCTAAAAGTTGGAAAGCCCACCGTATAATTGGCTTTGAAAATTAATCTTTGAAAGTTTAAACTCAACTCGACTAATTCTAGCAGTTTTTAACCGGAACCAAATTTAAGAATCGCAACCGGTACCAAAATACAATAATACGGAACAGTTTGCTCAGCTTTAACAAATTAAACAACCTAGAAGCTAAAAAAAAAGAAGTTTACCAAATTTTATTGTCATGAAAATAGTATAGAGAGATGAAAATTGGGAATGGTGGTTAAAAATTGAAATTGCTAAAGTTTGTGAAGTTAATGATTTTAGTTGATAAATGAGTAATCCGAACGCCTAGTACTGCTTTTAAATTGGATTGTGAGACGATCAAACTTATTTTACCGGTTCGAGTGGGAATTTTAAGGAGATAGGTGATTGAATATATACCAACATTTATAATATTTTCAGCGTGCGGTTAATTTGTGAATTTCACCGAGGACGTCCTACATAGAATCATATATAACCACCCTTTGTAACTTTTTCTTTGCATTGCTTAATTATCTAATGAAGCCTAAGCTGTCTCATGCGATATATTAAAGTCAGCATCGTTAGTTTCGCTAATCATAAGAACTAGTTTTATACCCGTCCGGTGGACGGGTTGTTTGATGTTATAATAACATAAGTTTTATTTCTTTGCATTTTAAATAAAAAAAAGTATTTGATTAAAAAAGAGCAAAAGGAAGTTTCTGAGTTGGGTCGAGTTGGTTATGTATGTAACGGGCCACAACGGAAAATTCTTGGTTGGGTTGATGCAAAACAGTGTAAGGGGAACATGGTCCCTGGAAAATGATTTACACATGAATATCTAAAAACATAGATGTGTGTGAGTGCGTATTCACTACATTTATCCAATTTTGACATATAATCATAAAATGAGGTCTAACTCAGCTAGGTTACAAGACGAATGAGCTAAAATCTTGATGTATTCCACTCTTGGTCACAACAACAAAAGCAACAACACTTAAACCAAATTGTGAAAACATAGCTACCCGTCACAATTCATAACAAACAACATTCCATATAGAAAAACTGCACGCCAGTAGGTTCATTTCCGTAATTACTACTCTCAAACTTAATGTTGTGGCAATGAAGAATCCTAGCGCAAACCAACACATAAAATCTGTCCACTTCAATTTCTAAATAATCATCACACTGTTCCACTTGGCTAAAAACAATGATGAATTTAAATCTGCATAGGAGTATACCACAAGTTATCCAATCCTTGAAATCTTCATACCTGAGCTGATCTACATATCATATCCACAAAAAAGAAAACAAAAATATTTTTAGTCAGCTAGAATTGAAAATAACAAAACAATAGTAAGACTAACAATGTCAAAGGCTTGGGCAAAGAATCAGCCTCCAGCTTGGATATTTGATAATCAATTACAGCTGTAAATAAATAAATCTCATTCTTGATGCATTTGAACATTTCTATTTGAAAATGTATTCATATATTGTCACATATTATGATTTGACTTGGCTTAGAAAAATACATCAAAATGAATAATCAAATCTTTAGAATCAATTAACAAACTAACTAGAATACCTCCCTTTTGCCTTTAGATCAATGTTAACCAAAAAGTTGCCAGCTAAAAAATTAACATTGTCAATTGTCAAAAGTTCCTTTTTTACCATAAAGTCAACATGGCATTACCTATAACTCAATCTCTTGACAATCTCCAGATTGTCAATAATGCCAATTTAATCTTCCAATGGTTTTTTGGTTAAATCCAATTATATCCTCTATAGCAGTAATATGTCTGTATTTTTGACCCTCAAAGCTATTACTTAGGAGTTTGGATCACAATTGTTACAGCTTTGGCCTAATGCAAGTTTCCGGAGCATTTGATTGCACCTAAAGTGACAAATACCACCTTCAAACTTTTATTACCTTCATCATTATAACGGTTTTGTTAAGTTGGCTAGTCACTCTAGTACTATTAACAAACTTACAATTCCGATAGGCATCAAGGATTGGCAATATTTTAATATTCTGCCATTGAAAACGTTAGTAGACATAACAAAAAATAAACGATGAGAATCTAATAGAGGCAAGACGACTAATTTAGGCCAAGAGTACCATATACATCTAACGAGTCCAACGAAAATACATGTTCGACAGATGCACGTGTCTTAAGATTAACATCAGACTCCAAACTGAATAGGGGTACACCAGAGACTACGCCAACATTAAGCAGGTAACCTGTAACCATAGTAAAAAAAGTAACATTTTTGTGTGGATGTACAAAACACGAACAACTTGAGCATACTCCAAAAAAACTTTTTGCGATGTATGAATAAAGTATAGCAACTACCTTAGTTAATGCAGTTATATCTTTGATGCCTCTATCAGATTCACCTGCAAAATAGAATTGGAATTTTGTCATCACCCACAACCTATTGACTCTTAACAATTTAGCAATGACCAAGGCAATGTATAAGGTAGGTTCAAGACCAGTTTTGGGCTTGGAGGCAGACTAAAAGCGAATATTAGAATTGAAATTGGAACTTTGTATATGAATCGTTCCCGCGGCATCATAGTTATAGTTAAGCTTTGTTCAGATTTAGGGTTGTGACTCCTCCTTTGCAACAAAATACTCACCGGAGACAGATGCTTGAACTTTGAGGATGCCCTCCGGTATAAATCAGATGAAGGTCTCTGACTAAGCTTGGCGGTGATGGGTAGCTTCACGATTTAGAGATTGTTCTCTCACACAGCCAACCAAGAAGAAGAAGAAGAAGAAGAAGAAGAAGAAGAAGAAATAGCATAGTTTGCTTCAGTTCAGTCGACGTGGGGAGGAAAAGGCGGACTACTGGAGCGTATGAAAGAGAATGTGGAACCGCCGTAAACTTCCGCTTCTAGAAGAAGTTTTTAGGTAACCGTCGACTTTAAACGGATCAGATTTAACGTTAGAATGATCCAAGGGTTGATATGCATCTAAAAGGCAGTTTAGTTTAGTGGGAACAATATATTATATAATTTTGATGGTTAGATTTCATGCATATAGGTAGATACCGTAAACCAACCATTATTTAAAATACGGATTTAAAGACATTTCCTACACCAAATTATTACTTGTACCTTTCAAGTATAGAAGTGGTTAAATTGTCTAATTAATTATCTCATAATATGAGTATAATTAACTCTAATTATATATATACATACAGAGAGATCATATGGTAGTAATTGACCAAACATATGCAATTTGTATGAGAACTAGAATCTCACATATCACATATATATAAGGGGTCGTGACCTGATCCACAGAATTGGTCTTGAAGACAATAATCTTCATACAAACCCAATTCATACAGATTTGTGAGTGGATGGCAAATGAAAGATATGAGAATTAATTAAGATTCTCACACAATTGTTGATCGTAAACCTTGCTTCATACATTTGACATATCGTAAAACCATATCAAATACCCTGCAATATACATAACCGAGGTATGACAATGAAATCGTGTATTGGTTATCTCAGTCTAACACTAATACCGTTGGTTGTCACAATGTCACCGCTAAAGGTATTGGCGGCGACATGCAGCCGCTGTTTGTCACCACTGATAATATTTCTTCTCCCTAAAGACCAAATCGACGCCAGTAATGGACTGATGACGCTGGTTATGGACTGATGTCGCTGCTGTTGGCCATTCTGGAGACGGAATAAATCAAGATTTCTTAAGAAAAGTTTATCGGAGACGGATTTAATTACAAAAAACGAGCACATGAACATTTGCATAAAACCAATGAATACAAACTCCACCTGAACACATTGGTAATCTCAAAATTATGAATGATTGTATGATATTCGTCTGATAATTACATGACATGTACTAATGTACACTATCGTTAGTTAAAAATTACATGTCCAAATGCGTTATATACAATTTTATGTTGAAGAAACTAATTGGAGAGAACCTCAACTGTGAACTTGAATCGTGAACTTGGAACCAAAACCTTGAATACACTGATGGGTTTTTGTTTGTCGATAAATTGGGTTTTGTTTATAACTTTGAAACAAACAATATTAATTATAATATTATGTCACACTTTAATTGAATCGGATGGAAGGAATCTTGAATTATTGAACTCCACCAAAACTTAAATAAACTTTAAAACTAAATGGATAAATTTGTTTTGATCTCCTCCTTATCCTCCCTATGAGATCAACCTAGCCACCCCTCGGTTTTATCTTTAACGAATCGGGATTATAATTATCATTCACCCCTTAATCTTGATTCGTTCCTTTTAGATCTTCAATCCCAAGCAATTTCCTCATCTCTTCAAACTTTAACTTAGGTAGTGCTTTTGTAAGAATATCCGCCTTTTTTTTCTCTCCACTAATGTGCTCAACTTGGACTTCACCACGTTCAATACATTCACGAATGAAGTGAAATCTAATATTAATATGCTTACTTCTTCCATGAAACACCGGATTCTTCATCAGATCAATAGTAGATCTATTATCCACATGTAAAGTCACCACCTTTCTTCATGCCCGGTCAACTCGCTTAACAATCCCCCTAACCATATAGCTTGACAAGCCGCGGTTGCAGCTGCCATGTGCTCAGATTCACATGACGACAAGGCTACGGTTTGTTGTTTTTGTGAGAGCCATGAGATCAATGCACCACCATAATAAAACGCCATTCCGGTGGTACCTCGTCCATCAGTTTGATCCATACCGTAATTATTATCAAAAAAACCAACTAACTCTCTACTACCGCATCCATACGTTAAACCATATCCACTCGTGCCTTGTACGTATCTTAATATATACTTTAGAATCTGCATACGGGATTGTTTCGGTTCTTGCATAAACCTACTAGCAACTCCAACTGAGTAGCTCAAATCGGGCCTCGTGTGTGTCAAATACCTTAAACTACCGATTATCCATCGATATTCGGTTGCATCAACGGGTTCTCCATCTTCATCTTTCGTTACTTGCAACCGATGTTCCATAAGAAATCAAGTCGGGTTGCACTCACTTAACCCTGCACTCATTAAAATTTTATTAGCATAAGCTTCCTGTTTCAACTTTATCTTGTGCTTCTTTTGGGTTACTTCAATGCCCAAATAATAAGATAACATTCCGAGATCTTGCATCTCGAACTCATTCTTCATTTGACTTTTGAATTTCTCAATCTCGGCTTGACTTGAACCAGTCACGATAAGATCATCGACATATACACCAACAATGAGAATGTCGGTTCTCGTATTCCGCTTGTACACCGCCGGTTCTCTTGGACATCGAATAAAATCCAAACCTTTCAACGTCTTGTCGAGTTTTTCGTTCCAAGCTCGTGGTGCTTGGCGAAGACCGTATAAAGCTTTTCGTAACTTATAAACCATACCGTGTTTCCCGGGAACTTCAAAACCACCAGGTTGTTTCACATACACTTCTTCATTCAACTCGCCATTTAAGAACGCCGATTTAACGTCCAAATGGTAAACGAACCAACCATAATTCGCTGCAATTGCTAAAATCAAGCGTACGGTTTCCATTCTCGCCACCGGGGCAAAAACCTCATCAAAGTCTACCCCGTGCTCTTGTACGTACCCCTTCGCGACTAATCTTGCTTTGTACTTTGTTATTGACCCGTCTGCATCACGTTTGGTTTTAAACACCCACTTCAAACCAATCGCCTTGTGACCTGCTGGTAGGTTACATAAGTCCCACGTACTGATTTGTTCAATTGAGACTAATTCAGATCTCATTGCTTCTCGCCATTTCTTTGAATTATTTGCTTCTTCAAAGGTAGCTGGCTCTTCATCTAGGAGAAGACATTCTCCTTCACTCAACATTACATAATCTTCATATCTTTTCGGTGGGACCGATTGATGACCAACTCTTCGCAGCTCAGGTTCGGGATTTTCTTCCTGTTGGTCTTCAAATTCAGGCATGTTAAGGTTTGTTGGGTCTTCGTTTTCAACTGGAATTTCTTGTTGAACTTCTTCTTGGACATGCTCGATTATAAATTCAACCCATTCAGGTCCGGTTCCGACTTGAAACGAGTCGGTATGTCGAGACCAGTCAAACTTTTGACTTTCTTCGAAACGGACATCCCGGCTCACATAAATATGGTTTTGAGCCGGGTCGTACAATCTATAAGCTTTTGATCCCGGTTCGGTTCCGAGATGTACAACCTCCATACTCTGATCATCTAACTTTTGAAGGTTGACGGTGGGTATCTTCATGTACCTTAAGCACCCAAACACCCGTAAGTGTGTTATGTTGGGCTTTCGGCCCATCAAAGCTTCATAGGGGGTTACCGTCTTCAATGCTTTAGTTGGTACCCGATTCAACACGTAGACCGAGTGTCTCACCGTTTCTCCCCATAAATTTTGTGGAAGGTCCATAGCTTTCACCATACTTCTTGTTGCATTTAGGACCGTTCGGTTTCGCCTTTCGACTACACTGTTTTGTTGAGGAGAGTAAGGAGCCGTAAACATTCTTTTTATTCCTTCTTGATCACAAAATTCGGTGAAAATTTTGTTGAGAAACTCGCCACCTCGATCACTTCTTAGAGCTTTAACCTTTAACGAATGCTCTAACTCCACTTCCTGTTTAAACTTTTTGAACATACCCAAAGCATCATTCTTATTTTTAATAGTATAAACCCACATGTACCTTGTATGATCATCTACAAGAAGTATAAAATACCGATTTCCTCCTAAAGTAGGAGGTGAGATTGGTCCACATAAATCGGTGTGAACCAACTCGAATGGTCTCGTGGCACAAAACATGGTTGTTTTAGGAAACAGGTTTCTACTATGTTTCCCTAGCATACATGCATTGCAAACATGCTTACCATGCAATGTTTGAATATCACCACGTACCATATTTTTAGACTTCATATTAGTTAATGTTTCAAAACTAACATGACCAAGTCTAGCGTGCCATAGCCATCCTTGGTCTTTAACGGAAGCTAAAAGACATACCGGGGTTCCGATTCTAAGCTCGATCTTATAAAGACGGTTTGGACTTCTCGGAACTCTCATTAGCAAGCGATCTCCTTCCTCGTATAACCACAAGTGGTCGTTTGCTATCCAAACCTTACACCCTTCTTCGGTTAACTGACCGATACTCAATATGTTGCTACATAAGTCGGGTATGTAATAAACATCATTTATAACCCACTGCTTACCATTCTTGCAATCGAAAATAATGGAACCTCTCTCTTTAATATTCACTTTGGACCCGTCTCCAAATTTCACCAAACTGCTCACTCGATAATCAATTTGGGCAAAGTGGGCTTCACATCCGGTCATGTGATTAGACGCCCCATTATCTAAATACCAAATTGAATTACTTACCGAGTCATTTGCGTAATGGATTGGATGAACCTTCTCTTCGTGTAACATAACTTGATCTTTATCAACTTCAACTGAGGCCATCATAAGAGTTGGCGGCTTAGCCTCGGCTTGGTTAAGATTCGGTTCTTGAGTCGGTGGGCTCGGACATTCCCACGCAAAATGGCCCAAAACATTGCAATTATAACATGAACACCGCTTTTATCTCTACCATGATTTTGATTATTATGATTATTACCTTGATTGCCATCTCTTCCTTGGTTGTTCGTGTTCGGTTGGTTACCGTCTCTTCGATTATCATTGCTTTGATTAAACCGACCCCTTCCTCTACTCGAACCTCGACCACGGCCTCTTCCACGGCCCCGTTGGTCATAACCCGAGGAGCCACGACCCCGAGCATAACTTTTTCGGTCATGATCGGTGTCTTTTTTCCTTGATTATCGTTTTTGGCATACAATAACTTTCCCATCTCGGCCATAGCTTCCTTGCCTTTGATTCTCTCTTCAAAAGCTTTTAACCTTGCTATACAATCTTCAAACAACATAGTGTTAAGATCGGCCCATTGTTCGATAGTTGCTACAATAGCAATAAAACGATCTGGAACGCTATCGAGTAATTTTTTTACGAGTTCATGTTCTTCCATCGGACTACCCAAACTATCAAATTACGAGGCGAATTCCGTTACCTTCCCGGCAAAGTCTTCAACGGATTCTTTTTCTCCCATCTTCAATTGATTAAAATCTCGCTTTAATGATCGTAAGCGAGCTTGTTGCACTCGATCAGCACCGAGAAATCTAACCCGTAGTGATTCCCAAATCTCATGAGCATCACGGGTTCTTGCAACTTGCATCAACACGTTTTTCGGTAAGGCTTGAAAAATAATAGCCCTAGCCACCTTGTTTTTTCTCTCGTCTAGGGCTTCACCGGACACCACCTCCCATAATCCTTGAGCATCAAGGATCGATTCCATAATTACAACCCCAAGTGTTGTAATTTGTTTTTGTCAACTTTGGACACTACAACGAAGTTGAACTTGGTTCCCTTGCTTGCACAACTTGGTTCGCACCCGCTACCGCGTCTCCCATACTCACCGTCTTCTTTGTTGATTGATCGGAAAACGTGAACTGTACTCCTTACGGCTGAATTGTTTCCCGTCAGTCGGATGTGGTTATTCCCCCCACACCGCTCTTTCCCAAAGATCGTAGATCGCCTACGCTCTGATACCAATTGTTGGAGAAACTAATTGGAGAGAACCTCAACTGTGAACTTGAATCGTGAACTTGGAACCAAAACCTTGAATACACTGATGGGTTTTTGTTTGTCGATAAATTGGGTTTTGTTTTTGTAACAAACAATATTAATTATAATATTATGTTACACTTTAATTGAATCGGATGGAAGGAATCTTGAATTATTGAACTCCACCAAAACTTAAAGAAACTTTATTAAATGTCGAAGAACTTTTCTGGATACAAAAACTCAAATACAAGAAGCATATTTATAACCCTATCAAACTTAATTTGACTACAACTAGAATACTAGTTTAAAATAAAAGATAAACATAAAATTAAATAAACTTTAAAATTAAATGGATAAATTTGTTTTGATCTCCTCCTTATCCTCCCCATGAGATCAACCTAGCCATCTCTTGGTTTTATCTTTAACGAATCGGGATTATAATTATCATTTTAATCTTATATAACGTTATTAGTAAAGAAATTTTAAAATATAAAAACTAAAAGCATCTCATAGCAACAATGTAATCAAGTAATACACAACAAAAGGAAGAGTTTTGCCACTGCGTTTTAAATTGACTGTCTACAGCTAGTACGTGGATCTTCAATTAATCAGGATTAATCCCATAAATATAATATCCATTTCAATACACAAACAAATCCACATGAAGCTTAAATAAATTCACATAACAAATAAATCACACTAACTAGGCTGTACACGATGTGTCACACTCACTAACTTATTACGTGCATACTTGAGACGTGCATCTTGATTGATATAAATAGTATTCATCGTCGTAATTCCCGTCATCAAAGTTAAGGGAGTAACTAGCGGCATCGTAAGAGAATACCGAAGGCTTCGAAGACCCATAGAAGCTTTTCTTGCTTTCTTTCAACAACTTTTTCATTATCTTTTTCCACTTCCTGCTCTGGCTCCGGTTTATGTTGCCTATGCCACTCGTTTGAGTAAACTCTCCATCGTCGGAGACGGATGAAAGCGATGAACATTCCGAGAAGTTGGATGGTCTTCCTTCAACGGTGGTCGTGATGCAATTGAGGTCGGTTGCATTCGACATTTTCTTAAGATAGAGATATTACTATATAAGAGTACGTAGGTTGTTGTTTTTGGATGACAAATGATATGAAAGTTTGATTTCATGAACGAGTGTTATATAGAAGTGCCATGGGGGCAATTTGGTAAATTCCTACCAACCATATGGAGAGCGATTACTTTATATACAACGTGTAAAGGGGTCGTTACATCGTCACTCATCAATCTTTACACATACTTTTTGGGTCGATCCCATAAAATTTTGACTACTTTATAAGAAAATTATTGATGGTAGACTTATGTTGCGAAGATATATTAAGTTACTATAGTTTGTGTAATACTTCCAGTTTGAATTAATTAGCATACTAGAGTTTGTTTTTGGAGATGACGAATGATTAGGAAGCTTGAATCGATTTGAACATTCACTTTGAATACATCCTACAGAGTAGTCAGATTTCATTCTTTACCCATAATGACTAGATTTTTGTGTAATTTTTTCCAATTTTAGTTGGCAAACTATAAATTTAGTAAAACGTTTTGGCTTTGCTACAATATAATACTAAATATAATACTAGGACACTGGCTCTTGTTGCACACAGATGAAAAATATTTCAAACGTCTTATATATGTAGATATCATAAAAATGATTTGTCTTTTTCTATGAAAAACCACAAGATGCAGGAAAAATATGTATAAATAATGAGAAATTGTATAAATATACAAATAATTGAATTGTAAAATAATAGTAATACTAAAAAAAGGGAACACAAAATCAATTATAAATAATTAATTGTGGTCAAAATCGCTTTTTAAATCATTTGAAAAGAAATAGTTGGTTATGATTATAGAAAACATTAATTAGTGAATTATGTGGCAATTTTATTGATAGAAACCGGATGACTTGAAAGCATACACGAATATGCTAGTTGAAATCCATGTGGATATCTTGTATTGTTTTAATACTATAGTAAGAAGTAAGATAAGATATTACAATTTACACAAGTAGTTTTGTATGAATAATGTTACCAAACTACATGATATATATACGCACACGTGTTTTATATATTACTGAAATATTTGTATGCAATTTAAGGGTTTTCAGTTCGGGTGTACGTGATTTGTGTGTAATACATTAATAATAAAGCATATATAATTTTCATAACTTAAAAAGTAATCCAAAAATCACTTGTGTATCTTGAATTCGTTTATAATTAAATTACGCTAAGGTTAGTTTAATTAATATTCATATACCACTTTGAAAGTTGGCTATTTGTATAATGTTTAGATTGCAAACACGAGGACGTACAATCACGCTTTGTACAGTCATGCACTTAGATACAAACATTAGTAGTTTAGTACATATATAACTTAGAGATGACATAACAATTAAAGAAGCTGTTGCCGACATCTTTCCAAAACAATGTTATTCAAACGACAAATCTGAAATCTTCCTTTGAATATCCAATTAACTTTCTTAAGGTTCCTTCCATAAGAGTAGTCAAATCTTATCTTCTTACGTCAACTTTTACAAACAACATAAAAGCATAGTTTATTTGCGTTGGGGTTTTAAGATCGACGTGTCTCCCACCATTTCCCATGCATGATGCATGAACTAAAGCAAATTACACTTACATTTGCATCATTCTCTGCACTTTTATGCAAAGGAAGTTTGCTGGATACACGTCACCTATCTTATCTTAATGTACATATACTTCAACAATTAAACAACCTAAAAGCAAATAAAAAAAAAAGTTATTGTTTGAGCTTTTAGGATATCATTAGTATCTGTGGATATATGCCATTATCCATTCTCCTTCACCAAAATTTACATAAGGTAAAATCTTTACACCAAATTTTATTGCCATGAATAGTATAGAGACAGTGTAGAGTGATGAAAATTGAGAATGCAGGTTAAAATATAAAATTCTTCAAATTTGTGAAGTTGTGAACCAGATGACCATAAATGGTGTTTAGTTGATAATGAATGATGCCGAACGCCTATTACTGATTTTAAATTGGTTTGTGATATGATCAAACTTGTTTTAGTGATATATATAACAAGTAGGTCAATTTTTAATATTTTCAGGGGGTTAATTTGTGATTTTCATCGAGGACCCTACATAGATTCATAACCACCTTTTGAAACTTTTTGTAAGGCCCGGTTTTGTTTATTAAGTCTTTCGTATTTTTAACTTGTTAGTTTACGTGTATGTTTCGTTTACTTTTATATGTTTGGGCCCGAGGCCTCTTATAATTGAAGCCCATTGGGCTATTATATATGAAATAGGTGTATGACAATACACACACTATATATTGTGTGTGTATGGCATACGCCAAGGTAACCTTTTGCAAGAGAATCTTTCCATCTAACTCTCTTTCTCTCCACGCTCCCTAGCTCACGGCCCTCTCTACCCTCACCACAAGATCCGAGATCTCAGTCCTTACTAGTTGTTTCTGTCAACTAGTGATGAGGTTGATCCAAGAAAACTAGTTCTTAGTTTGTTGTGTTGTTTGATCCGGTCACGGGACCTACAATTGGCATCAGAGCTTTCGGGCTCTACTAGTTGTAGATCTTAGGTCACAACCTTAGATTTTGGTCTTGTGTGTGTGAAAAGACGGAATTTTCAAGAAAATAAGTGGGTTTCGGGTTCACAAGTTCTTAAAATTTTCAAGAAAACAAAGTTTGTTCATCTTCAAGAATATGTAGTTTTGGTTGAAAAGTTAGTGGTTTGGTGTTTGAATCTCAAAAGGTTGTGTTTGTGTTTGGTGCATGTGATGTTTTGCTTCAAAAGTTGTGTTTTTCATGCAATTGGGTGTGTATTGTTAAAGATGACAGAAGAGTGGTTGGTGATATTCCTTATTTAGCTTACAAGTCTCGAATACAATTGTTTGATCGATTACAATTGGCAGATTAGAATACAACCTTCCATTTGATTACATCAGTCTCAATCGAATACATGATGTTCATTCGATTACAAGCTGGTTAACTCGCATACATTTGTAACTTCAATTACATTCATCTTGTTCGCTTACATTACCTTCATTCGAATCCAATCTTGTCCACTCGATTACATTGTCTTGGTCGCTTACAAGCCCCACTCGATTACAAACAGCCCACTCGCATACATAAGCCAATTCGATTACAAGGTCTCCATTCGCTTACAACTTTCACTCGCATACATCCTTCACTCGAATACATTATCACTCTCGCATACACTCCTTTCATTCACTTACTTTTCCTCTATTCGATTACATCTGGTCACTCGCATACCAACACCCCACTCGATTACATTTCCTATTCAAATACATTCATCAGACTCGATTACATTGCCAAGTTCACATACAATCTGTTCATTAGAATACAATCTTTGTGTGATCTTTTTCTTCTAAGGCAATTGTATTCTAATCAAAACTGAGTTGAATACATTTCATTAGATTACTTTACACTTAGTTTTTGAGCTGATTTTGAAAGATGGCAAATCCAATTTACTATTGGTGCAAGTAATGAAGCTGTTCAATATGTGATGTTTGAAAACGAGGCTAAAACCATATCTAAGCCTCCAAAGTTGATGAAATGAGACTGTGATTTTGATGAGTTTAAGTAGAGATTTCGGAACTACCTCAAGATTATTGATCATAACCTTATTAGAGCCTTTGAATAAGGTCCACATCGTCCTATGACAACTGGTACTGATGGTGAAGTTCCCAAAATAGTAGGAAATTACAATGATGATGACAGAAGAATGCTTGCTGAAGATCAAAAGGCTTTTGGTGTCCTAACTGTGTGTCTTTCATGAGAAATTGCATTAACATTGAGAGACTACACCACTGCTAAGTCTCCGTGGGATGCCTTGGTGAACAAGTTTGAAGGCAACTTGGAAATGAGAAACATCTGTAAGGGGATGTTGAAGGGAGAGTTAAACATGTTTAACTACATTCAAGGAGAGTCGATTGATAGTTTCATCTCAAGATTTGAAACGTTGATCACCAAAATCAACAGTGCTAAAATGGAATTTGAACAAATTGAGATAAACGACAAGCTTCTTAACTCTCTCCCTTACTCATGGAGCAGAAGTGTTATCACCATCAAAAGGACCACAAATTTTCATCTTGTCAGTTTATCTGATCTGACCTCAGTCATCAAGTCGTTTGTGATGGATGAGAAGTTAAGGATGAACAATCACATTAGTTCCTTCTCCAAGGCTGGTATGGCAACCGGAACATGTGTGATCTCTGCATTCTTGAGTCAAGCCAATACTAATGCTCAGAATCCAACCTCAAGCTTTAACAATGCCGGTGTATCTCAAGCCTCGTCAAGTTCCAATTCAAGCTCCTCTCAGTATGCAGTTGATCAAGTTGTAGCTCAAGCACTCAAAGCTCATGGAATCAAGCCCATCCAAGCACTCCAGCTTACACTGCTTCAAAGCCCCTATCTACTAATAACTCCAATGTGGCTTTGTTTCATGCCTTTATGGCAAGTCATGAGGAGTTGTTACAAGGAAAGCTGCTTCCTCCGTCGTTTGAACAAGGAGATCTTCCCGAGATCAACAAGTATGATCTCAAGAAAATGGATATCAAATATCAGATGGCCATGGCTGTTCATCGTGCCACAAACTTTATGAAGAAGTATGGGAAAAATAGTTTCAAAGATGATGGAAGCATCTGGGTTTTGTGATAGATAAGCTTCGTTGCTATAACTGTGGGGAGCCAGGCCACTTTGCACGTGAATGCACCAATCCTCCCATGGCTGTGGGAGACATCAAGATCACTAAGATGTCTGACAATGAAAGTGGTAGGAGGCCAGATAAAAGAATCATCCCTAACTACTCCTCGAAGTCAAGGGTCCCAAGGATCAATCAAGGAAACACGTCCAATGGGAACTTCGAGTCGAGATCTAAGGCGATGATTGCTAGGAATGTTGAATCAACGGTACCAGATTGGGACGAGGAACAATTTGAGGAGCTCAAGAATCCTCTAAACTTTGCTGGGATGGCCTTTACCAATGAAGCTAGCACCTCGTCAAGCACCTCCGATGGGATTCCTACACCTGCTCGCTCATTCCCAAGGTACACAAACTTTGCTCTCAAGAATGTATTGATAAAGTTCTTCACTATATAAACCATAATGCTAAAATTCTTGAACAAATAGATAGCATTAGAGTTCAGAATGATGATCTTAAAAAGACTGCAAAGATTTATACTGTTAGAATTAAAACTCATGGTAATGATATGACTGATCTTAAGGAAAAAGTTTCCATTGCTACAAATTTAACAAAACGTCATGAAAATCATGTTATTGAACTAAACGCTAAAATTGTTAAATTAGAATTTGAGTTAACCCAAAATAAATTTGTCATAGAAAACTTTGAGTTAGCTACCGAAAAGCAGAACCAATTAATTGGGTCACAAATGGAGTTAAGAGTAAAGACTGGAATAGGCTATGATAGTTCTGCTGTACCACCGCCTTTTAACAATAACTATACTGGCCTTCCTCACTTTGATTTTAACTTTCCTCCTGAGGAAGAAATGATTTATGGTATTGGTCATGTGCCTATATCAAAGACATTTGTTCCTATTGCTCCCAAGACTGTTAATTCAGCTAATTTTTTAGTTAATCCTAATAGTGATTCATCTTTTGTAGCAGTTTGTGTAAAAGAAAATGGGTGCATGGAAACAAACATGGGTTATGGAGATTAAAATTTTCTTTTTGATTCATCTATTATCAACCCTGTCTGTAACAATTTTGTTTCCAAAAAAATTTTGAACAATGATGTATGTGATGAGGGCGTTCATGTTGGTACCTCTCTTGAAAATGAAAATGATGTTTCTATTTCCGATAGTAATTGTAAAACTATTTTTGATGAAACCAATGTTGATAGAACTGTGCATGAAACGATATCTGTGAATACTAACTTACATAGCTGTTCGTCAAATACTTGTAAAGTTGAGGAAACTAAAATTAATGAAAATCGTTTTGAAAAGGAAAAGGCAAATACATATGGTAAATATGTGTCTCCTCATAGAAACAATTTTATCAATCCACAAATCAATATTATCAACCTCAACTGTAAAATCAATTTGATAATAGCTACTATGGTTATTATCCACAAGATTATGTTAATTCTTTCTATACAAATGTTTTTGATGATCGAGGTCATAGATATGCCAGCTTGTTTGTTCTCGTACAACCATCTCCTTATTCATCACAACATGTGTGTTATAATTCTGACGGTTTCTATAGGGAAGATAGAAGAAAATTGTGTTTTGTGTGCGGTAACCCTTCTCACCTTGTAAGACATTGCAAGAACTGGCATGATATGAAAATAAAAACGAACAGTCGGTTTTATCAATTCCGATCCAGAGCTAAACCAAGCTCAAGGAATAGAAATGATCAACCTGATAGTTCTGCCAGTGAAATGGACGTGAGATCCAAAAATAAAAAGAATGACAAACCTCCTTTTTGGATAACCAAGAAGGAGTAAGCAAAAAGGAATTCGAATACTAAAAAGTCTAAGGATCCATCAAAAAGAAAGCAGAAAAACTGAGGATGTTGTTTTATAACCAAGAGGAAGACAGTCTTGAAAAACTTTTAAAAGCATGAAACTTGCTCGTGCATGGAATCCTAGAGACTGTTTTTCTGATTCCGACACGTCTCATAACTTCATAAATAATAATGAGAAAAGGACACTTGACAACCATGTGGTTGATCCTCCCGAGATAACTAAGTCTTGGGAACCCCTATCTAATTAAACTGTTAATGTGTGTAAGGTCAGCCAAGGCGTTCTGTAAATAGTATATGGTATTTAGATAGTGGTTGTACCCGACACATGACAAGAGACGAATCCTTGCTGTTTGACATTAAACCGTTCGATGGCGGATACGTTTCTTTTGCTGGTGATATGGGTGGAAATATTTCTAAAAAAGGTAAAGTGTCAAATGGCGGATACGGCTCATCTCTATGGCATCGTCGTCTAGTTCATGTTAATTTTAAGAATCTAAACAAATTGGTTAAAGGGGAACATGTGAGGGTATTGCCTGTTAAATCTTTCTCTTGCATTGAGAAATGTCGACTTTCATGCTCTAAATGCAAGAAACACAAGCTCCCTCACAAACCAAAGTCGATAAATTCCATAGATTCCATTCTTCAGCTGTTACACATGGATTTGTTTGATCCTATTACTCCTATGGCAATCGGCCGAAAAGCCTATTTTCTTGTGATTACTGATGACTTTTCCCGTTTCAGCTGGACTTTCCTTTTAGGGCATAAGGATGAAACCGCTCAGTTTTTTATCAAGTTTATCACTCTGGTGGAGAGACAGACAAACAAGAAAATGAAATGTATTCGAAGCGACAACGGAACTGAGTTCTGCAACCGATTTGTGGATGACTTCTGCAGCTCAAATGGAATAGAACGCCATTTCGGTGGACCTTATACTCCTCAAAAAAATGGAGTTGCTGAAAGACAAAACCGAACACTGATTGAAGCTGCACGAACAATGCTGTCTGATTCCAAACTACCACTGTTCTTTTGGGGAGAGGCCATCAACGCGGCCTGCTTCATTCAAAACCGTGTGCTGATCAACAAGCGTCTGAATAAGACTCCTTATGAAGTCTACTACAAAATGAAGCCGCTAGTCAACTACTTCAAAACATTTGGATGTCCTTGCACCCTACTCCATACTGGTGCTCAGCATGATCCTAATTTGCTGAAAAGGATGATCAGTGCTATTTCATTGGGTATGCATCCAACAAAACCGCTTATCGAGTCTACAACAAGAAAACTGAGCTGATTTTGGAATCCTACAATGTTGACGGGCAAGAGCTAAATCTTACTGACGCTCGCACGGGACCAGACTGGCTGTTTGACTATGATGGCTTGTATAATCAGTTTCGAGGCATGTCTATTCCACATCCTGCTAGTACTCAAGTTCCATCTTCATCACAAGACCCTTTGTTGATGCAAACACTGATCAACAGTTTGTCTGAAGTTGACCTATCTGTTATGCCTCCACCGCCTGCTCCACCCGTTATTCAACCCTCTCCTCAAGTCAATAATCAAGTGGTTAATCATCCCGCTCCTCCAACTGCCCCTCAAGCTGTTGTGTCAACTGAGATGGTGGAAGTTGAAGATGGCTTATTCAAATTCAGATGATTCCTTCCAGTCTGCCAACAATCTAGAAAAACTTCAGACTGAACCAGTTGCTGATCTTCAGGTAGCTCCAAGTGTTGTGGAATTTGTTGCCACACCTCCCTCTGCCAATGAAACCGTTCAAATAGCTACTTCTGTTGAAGAACCTGCTACTGGTAATTCTGATCATACTGCTTCGACTCCAATCGACACAATTGTTGTTCCTTATGGTGAGGAACTTTGGGAAGAACCAATCAATCAAGATAATAGAGTTGATCAACCCGACTTTGTTCTATCAACTGCTGATGTTCTCGAAGTTACACCTCGTATCTTCCATCCCATGGATAGTCTCACCGTTAACCTTCAAGCCGAACCAGTAACCATTGTTGAAGACATTCCTCAGACCCTCACTCACCAACGTTATCCATCAGAGAACATCATCGGTTCTTCATTTGCCGACATCCAAACAAGAAGTAAATTCGGTACAATTAACAGGTGTTTGTTTGCTTGTTTTATTTCACATGTTGAACCAAAGGACTATAGGATGGCCCTAAGGGAAAACTCATGGGTTGAAGCAATGCAGGAAGAACTGTTACAATTTAAGAAACTTCAAGTCTGGAGATTGGTTAAGTTACCGCCGAACAAGAATCCAACTGGAACCAAGTGGGTGTTCTGAAACAAGAAGGATGATAAAGGGGTAATTACAAGAAATAAAGCAAGATTGGTGGTGCAAGGTTCTTCTCAGCGTGAAGGCCTTGATTATGATGAAACTTATGCACCGGTGCCTTGGTTGGAGGCAATTCGTCTGTTTCTAGCCTATGCTTCGTACATGAATTTCAAGGTCTATCAAATGGACGTGAAGACTGCATTATTGTATGGGAAAGTCAAATGGGAGATATATGTGAAGCAACCACCAGGTTTTGAGGATCCTGATCATCCCAATCATGTTTACTGTCTTGACAAAGCTCTGTATGGCCTGCACCAAGCACCTCGTGCATGGTACGCAACACCGGCAAACCACGTGCTCAAAAATGGCTATAGAAGAGGTGTTATCGAACAAACACTCTTCATCAAGAAGGTAAAAGATGATCAGATCCTTGTCCAAGTCTATGTTGACGACATTATCTTCAGTTCTACTTCTGATAAACTGTGTAGAGAGTTCGTCGAGTTCATGCAGAATCGGTTTGAGATGAGTTTGTTGGGAGAAATGAGCTTCTTTTTGGGTCTTCAAGTTGAACAAAAGGACGATAGGATACTGATTCATCAAGAAAAATATGGGTTGGGCTTCCCTCTTCATCAAGCTGGTGGATTTTATTTTGGACTGTAAATGTTTGGTGAGCCCAAAGAATTTATCTACTTTGCTGGATTTTTATGGTGGATAAAATTTATTTGGGCCGTGAAATAATTATATGTTCGGGTTGACCAATTGAAGAAAGTCAATATTTGCTCGGGTTACCGATGTTGGAACGTGTTCAAAGCATGTTATTTCTATGACATTTTCGAGGTGTTCGAGAAGTTGAGTAACTTTGAACAAATTGAATACGAAGTGGACTTAAAGTGAAAATAACAAGCTTTGTTCATTTGATCGTTGTCCCCGGTGGATCATACGTTTAGGTGGTGATTGAAGAGGCTTCAGCTTTATCGGGTTGATTCGTGAGACACGGTTCGACGATGTTTTGATATCACAATCCAATGGGATGATTGTAAGGCTAATATTTGTGACTTGAGATATCAAATTACGAACCCGTTAATTATATTATGGTCAAGAAAACGACGAGAAAACCGGACACAAAACGAGATCTTCGGGAACGCACATTTAGTTTCAACGGGAGATCTTCTAGTCTATTTGTATTAGTTAGACTATAAATAGCAACTTGTTGTCTTTGTTTGTGTGTGTGTGTTATGTAATGTGTAAATCACCACCCAAGGGAAGCTCACCTTGGGTGGGTCGGTTCTTCATTAATATATCCAATCTTTTAACCAACAACGAGATCGTTCATATAATTTATCTTTATGTTATTTATGTTCGGTCGTTTGATTTACCACACCCGTCTCGACACGTTTATCAAGTGCAAAATCCGTTCGGTGGTCGTTAGATTTCGTGCATATAAGTAAATGTTGTACGTAAACCAACCATTATTTTAGATATGGTTTTAAAAACATTATGATTATAATATGTGTATAACTAAATTGGTTGAGGTAACTCTAATTGTATACGTACACAGAGATGTTGTGTGCCACAATTTTAATTGCACACTCACCCACGTCTGCATGCACAATCTTTTTATTTCTTGCATTTCCTTTTTTATTGTCCACTTTTATGCAGTTAGATAGTTAGTGTGTTAGTGGGGTCATGTTAGATTGTAAGGCTATTTAAGCCCTTTGTGTTTTGCTTTATGGTATGAATGGAAAATATGAATTAATATTCTGGTTATCTCTCGAAATTTCTAATCTGGATTTTTTCTATTTTCTTGAACCATTTGATTAAAGA
Source organism: Bidens hawaiensis (assembly GCF_021521415.1). NCBI lineage: Eukaryota > Viridiplantae > Streptophyta > Magnoliopsida > Asterales > Asteraceae > Bidens > Bidens hawaiensis. The sequence goes on along the minus strand of NW_027493574.1, from coordinate 5,977 downwards.
ACGAGGTTCGTAACATAAGAATTAACCAAACATATACAATTTGTATGATTGCCTTGAAAACTAGAATCTCACATAAACGGTCGTGACCTGATCCACATAATTGGTCAACCCACCTGACCCATCTTGGCATGCAAACAGTATTCCACACGCATCAACCAATATTTTTCGTTTGCTGGTATATTTTCACTTGATTGTAAATTTTCAGCTATGCATTAACCAGGATAAAATTCTTTCGGTTCGTTTATATGTTTGGGTTATCAATTTATCATCAAAGGTCAAATAACAACATCAGAGTGTATACCTTGTTTATATTTAAGTTGTAGAAAATAGTCCTTTTGCAATCCACTCTCATAAAGATTGACAGGAGCACGGTTGATCTAGCAACAAGTATATGTACTTCTATCACAAACCCAAATATAAACCATTCAGCTTTGTTATAAACTTAAAATGAAACAAAAATAAAATTGAAAATACGATAATGGTACAAACTATTGGTTACCTACAACACAATTGCTTAAGATGGCCAAATAAACGGTTTAGTATTACTACATTATTAACCTACAAATAACATGAACAAAAAGATAATTAACCGTATAAATAATAACGGTTGACATTTCGATACCCAAAATGCTTGACTCTTAGTGTAACTTGAAGTATTGGCTTTATATTCCAGGAAAATTCGAACTTTAAACATTTTTAATTTATCAAACATGTTTACAAAATACCTTTTCTTTAGTAATAACTTCAAATGATGCATCAGTGGCAACAAAAGGCCAGATTTACTGGTTTAGGGCAACGAAGCATGTTAAGTGAAGCACTATACAAGAAAACACAAGTATGCAAAACCATAACGATGAGCAAGTAAATATGCAAGCTTTATGAACTTCAATTTCATCAATGCTTTCATCTATAATATATATAAACGAAACCATAAAAATCTCACGTGGCGATGTGGCCGCTCACCCTTTTTTTTAAGTCACCTTGTTTGATTTTTAATTTGAGGCTTCTCATGCATTTGACCCGAATTCACGGATATGGGTCTCATCAAACTCAGATATTTCTTAAACGGGTTATGACATCTCATTAAATTAAAAACTAATCTCACCAAATATTTGATATAAAAATTCTATAAAGTAGGGATATACTAAAAATTAATATCTGGTTTATTTAAAAAAAAAGATATATATTATTTATAATTAAAAAACCAATTTTATAATAAAAAATAAACATGTCTTGGGTTTCATCATACCCATATAGATTTAAACCGGGTTATAACATCTCATTTATTTGTGAAACAATTTATCTTCAAACTATAAGTATTATTAACTTTCATACAATAAAAAAAATAAAAACTCAAAAAATAAATAAATATTATAAACAAATAATATAAAACAACCCCGGGGATAAAAACTATAATTTATAATTTGAATTAAAAATCATGTAACCTAAACATTTTAGGCCTAAGTATGTAATAATTAACAGAAAAAATATACGCCTTAATCTAGGCCCATTTTTGGTCCAATATATCAAGCCCACATGGCAAAACAAAAATTAACAAAACCCATAATTTAAAGAAAACCAATTTGTTTTCAACAGCACAAAAAATTGAGTTTTCGGTTCTTCGTTGGGATTGAGCTAGAACCGACCCATGTAGTGCACAAGGTGTCGTGTTATGAAAGATGACATCTCTGTGTTAATATTATACTAAACAAACAAATCACAATTACTTACTTTCTGCCACAAGTACATAAGATCTGCGTCTCTTTGATTTACAGCATTCGTAATCTTATTAAAATGATTTCGATTAGCCAGTAGGTTTGCAGTTGCAGTATTGAATCCTTGATACAGATAGACCTTCTCATGTTTTATGCTTTTGGTGCCAAATTCCATCACATGAGAACCATTAACATAAGTACAATATGTAGATGTCCTGTCCTTCACCTATACATGAAAATGTGTCAATTTGACAACGATCCACATATGTACATATTAAATTGTTCAAAGTATATAATACAATTTTATTGGCCTAGAGTAATCAGACCTCTCGAATCTGCATCATATTTCATTTAATTAAAAAATTAGAGAAACACATAAAGTAACACTTAAAATTCCCATATAGTGCAAGAAAGAATCATCAGTTAAGGATGTGATTACAATATAAACATTTAATCCCATACCATTTTGTGTAAGAAACTCGCACATCCAAAACACGATATCCAAATGCTCCCCATCTATAGCACACGAACCACACATCACATTTTATATTCTAATCCTTATAGATAACATATTACACTATAACGGAATTCGATTTTGATTTAAGGAAAATTGAATTTTAATAATCCCAACTTTACGCAGTTGGCCGATAATAATCCCAACTTTTAATATAGTTGTCACTGGTCCCAACTTTCATATTATTTGTTTTCATTGAACCCCCGGTTAAAAAAAACTTAACGGCGTTAAGTTTTTTTCAAATTTCAAACTGATATTTTAGGGCTTTTGATCGGAATGAGTATACGAGTTGATTGATGTAAAACTTACCTCCAAACAGTGGTCCAAACGACTAAAGGATGCTTCAGTTCCGATATTTAAACTATTAATTAACAAAAATCAAGTTGTTTGAAGCCCTGTTTGGAGGTAATTACATCAATCGACTCATATACTCATTCCGATCAAAAGCCCTAAAATATCAGTTTGAAATTTGAAAAAAACTTAACGCCGTTAAGTTTTTTTAACGGGGGTTTAATGAAAACAAATAGTGTGAAAGTTGGGACCAGTGACAGCTATATTCAAAGTTGGGATTATTATCGGTCAACTGCGTAAAGTTGGGATTATTAAAATCCAATTTTCCTTGATTTAAACACCACATAAAATGCGCTACCTTTAATGGGATCACCGGTGCGTAAAGGACACTAAAACCCTCCATCATATGACTTTGTTCCACCAATACTAATATTTTTTTTGGTTTCACAATAAACGAAACCTTTAAAAGCTCTCTGGTTGCTTCCTGTATTTTTTCAAGCCACCAGATTGCATTATTTGTAAATTGAGGCTTCTCATGCATATGACCCGAATTCACGGGTATGGGTCTTACCAAACCTATATATTACTTAAACGGGTTATAACATCTCATTAAATTAAAAATTAATATCACCAAATTATTAATGTGAAATTCCAATAAAATAGGGATATACTAAAATTATTATATGGTTTTTTTAAAAGATATTATTTATAATTAAGAAACAATTTTATAGTAAAAAATAAGCAGGTCTTGGATCTCACAAAACCCATATTATTTTTAAACCAGGTTATAACATCTTACTTATTTGTGAAACCCTTTTATCATCAAATCTAGATATATTATTAATTACCTTACAATAAATTAAGTTAAACTTCAAAAAGTATATAAATACTTGAAACGAATAATGTAAAACAGTTCCCCGTAATACGGGAATTAAAAATAATTTAATTAATATTTAAATGAAATGCATACCCTAAGGCCATTGGAAAGTCTAGTGTACAGTTCCAACCTAGACCATACAAGTGACGCCAATGCCACTGTTGGGACACTAACCTACACAACCGCCGTCTACAGAGCTTAAGACCACCGCCATCACCCCTGATAAACCACATTCCATATTTAATAATACACATATATCGTGAACTTGTAATACAAATTTGCAGTAATGCAAATATTACATGATCATGCATTAAATATTGTGTCAATACCTCTACAAAAACCAATGATTGTTTTAAATAGAATTCAATTTATAAAATTCTCATTTGATTAATTTTAGTGCGATGCTCTACAAAAATACTATGCCCCTATTTGTTTACATTTGTCGCCATTAGCACAAATAAAAAAAAAAACAAATAAGAGTAATTATTTATAAAATTCATATGTGAATGTATTACCTTTTGAAGACTTGTTCACGTCATATACAGACAGCCGAACAAACCAGCTCATAAAGTAAACACCAAATCTAGACAGCCGTATATAAATCCATGTTGTTTTCTGCCAGAACCCTAATTAGACGAAAAACCACCAAAAAGGGAGTTGGGGGGGGGGGGGGGGGTGGGGAATCTACAATAAGTCCAACCTGGTCGAAATCGTATTTGAAAAACAACGTTCTAGCAGCAAAATCAAAAATATGAAATCAAACCTGGAGTCTTTTGAACCTTTAAATCAAACCTTAAAACCACTTAGTCATCAACAAATCTACAATATATATATACACACACACTAGTTTTTATCTCTCGTATTACGATGTTTTTTTATATTATTTGTTTCTAATATTTATTTCTTTTTTGAAATTTTAATTTTTTTATTGTATGAAAGTTAATAATATAATTATGGTTTGATGATAAATTGTTTCACAAATAAATGAAATGTTATAACTCGGTTTAAAAGCTATATGGGTTTGATGAGACCCAAGACCCGTTAATTTTTTTACTATAAAATTGGTGTTTTAATTATAAATAATATATATCTTTTTTTAAATAAATCAAATATTAATTTTAGTATATCCCTACTTTATAGGATTTTTATCTCAAATATTTGGTGACATTAGTTTTTAATTTAATGAGATATTATAACCCGTTTAAGAAATATACGAGTTTGATGAGACTCATACCCGTGAATTCGGGTCAAATGCATGAGAAACCTTCATTTAAAAATCAAGCAAATCTAGTGACTCCAAAAAAAAGTGAGAGCGACCACATCGCGACACGTATGATTTTTATGGTTTCGTTTATATATATATATATATATATCTATATTACATTACTAGTTTTTAGCCCCCGTATCACGGGGATTGTTTTATATTGTTTGTTCCAATATTTATTTTTTTAATTGATATTTTTTTATTGTATGAAAGTTAATAATATACTTATGGTTTGATGATAAATTGTTTTACAAATAAATGAGATGTTATAACCCGGTTTAAAAGCTATATGGTTTTTTTGAGACCCAAGACCTGTTTATTTTTTTACTATGAAATTGGTTTTTTAATTATAAATAATATTTATGAAAGTTAATAATATACTTATGGTTTGATGAGACCCAAGACCCGTTTATTTTTTTAGTATCAAATTGGGTTTTTAATTTAAATAATATATATATCTTTTTTAAAATAAGATATTTTATTATTTTTATTATATCATATTTTATAGGATTTTTACATAAATAATTGGTGAGAATAATTTTTAATTTAATGAGATGTTATAACCCGTTTAAAGAATATCTGGGTTTAGTAAAACCCATACCCATAAATTCGGGTCAAATGCATAAAAAACATTCGTTAAAAATCAAGCAAATCTCCGAAAAAAAAAAGGAGCCTGCACATAAGATTTTTATGTGTATTATAGATAATACATACAGGCAACCCTTTATCTTCCTCCTCCATAACTCTCTCTCATGAGACGCCTCAATGTTAATTGTAATTGAATGCTTTCCGGCAACCTTGGTAGTTTACCCCAACCCTCTCCTGAGCATCCCAGCCGACCGCCTTCAATTATGACTCTGTTTCAATTAATTATCGGTTTCAATCATCAATCCATATCACACCACCATTCAATTTTCAATTATTTACTTCTTGAAACCACCCACCCCTCTTCTACTATTGATCAATTTCATCATGTTTATATGAATTGCAGGTTCTGTGGTTCCGCAGGACGAAGGGTAAGTCAGATTTTGTTTATGAATTCCGGTGAGTTTTTTTCCAACATACCAACTTGGTTAAATTCCGTCTTTTATAATATCTTCATTCTGCTTCAATTTTGGGGAATCATAGCATAATATTCTTCTTCAATTTGAACGTAATGGACTTGTATAACATGTCTGACATGCATCTAATAATCAGTTTCATTTTCTAGGTTTTGAAAGATTACGAAATTAAGGTTTAATAATTTTGATGAATTGAATTGAAGTTTTGGAGGTTAATTACATGTTTTAGGTTAAATTGTGTTATTGTATGCAATT